>NW_022111325.1:5129244-5131734 GCF_000313985.2 Echinops telfairi
AAAAAAAAAAAAGAAAGACAGGAAAGAAAGAAAGGATCAAAATGGATGTCTGAAGAGACTCAAACTTGCCTTTAAGGAAAATGGGAAAAATGATTAAATCAAAGAACCGAATAGAACATTTCAATTTCAAAGAGCAGTCTGAGAAAGGAAGTCAAATATTATAACGAAATGTGCAAAGACCTACAATTAGACAACCAAAGGGAGGAACATGCTCAGTATATCTGAAACTAAAAGAATTCAAGGAAACAATTCAAGCCTGGAGTTGCAATATCTTTAATTCTATGGACAAAATGTTGAACAATGCAGGAAACATCAGAAGATGATGGAAAGGATATACAGAGTCACGGTACCAAACTGAACAAACGGACAGCACCATTTCAGGAGGTAGCATACGAGCAAGAACCAATAGAGCTGAAAGAAGTTCAAGCTGCATGGAAAACAGTGAAAACGAGGCTCCAGGAATTGATGAAATACCAATTGACATATTTCAACAGGCTGTTGGAGCACTAGACTCACTTACTCATCTATGCCAGGAAATTTGAAGACAGCTGTTTGGCCAACTGACAAGAAAAGATCCATATTTCAAAGAAAGGCGATCCATGTCAACAAAAGGTGATCCAACAGAATGCTCAAGTTATAGACAAATATCACATGCAAGTAACGTTTTTCAGAACACTACCCTATGGTGGTTGCAGTGATATATTGACAGAGAGCTGCCAGAGTGTCAGCCTGGATTCAGAAGACTATGTAGAACAAGGGGTATTCTTGCTGATGCCAGATAATTATTGGCTGAAAGCAAAGTGCACCAGAAAGATGTTTACTTGTGTTTCACTGACTATGCCAAAGCATTTAACTGTGTGCAACAGAACAAACTATGCAGAGCCTTGCTTATACTGGGATCTCTAGAACACTCCCTTGTGCCATGTGCAACTTGTACATGGATTAAGAAATAATTGTGTCAATAGAGGGAATACTGTATGGTGTAAAATCAGTAAAGATGTACATCAGGGTTGTATCCCTTCACCATACTTATTCAATCAATATGTTGAGCAATATCACCAGAGAAGGTGGGTTATATGAACAAGAATGTGCCACCAGATTGGAGAATGGCTTATTAACAAGTTGAGATAAGCAGATGGAGCTACCTTGCTTGCTCAAAGTGAGGAGGATTTGAAGCACTTGCTGATGAACATCAAGGATTGCAACCTTCAGTATGGATTACAACTCAATGTAAAGAAGACCAACATCCTCACAACAGGAACAAGCTGTAACGACATGCTAAATGGAGCAAAAGTTGAGTTGTCAAGATTTTTCCTCACTGGCATCCACAATCAATTCTCATGGGAACAGCAGTTAATAGATCAAAAGAAGCATTGTCCTCTTTGGAGGACTGAAAAGCCAGGAATTTACTTTGAGGTTTAAAGTGTGCCTGACCTAAGCCATGGTATTTTCTTCTTCTTCTTCTTTTTAAAATAATTTTATTGAGGGCTCTCACAGCTCTTTTAACAATGCATCCATCAATTGCATCAATCACATTTGTGCATATGTTGTGATAATAAGTTTTCTTTTTTAAATCATTTTACTGGGGGTTCATACAGTTCTTATCACAAGCCATTATATCCATCTATTGTGTCAAGCACATTTGTACATTTGTTGCCATCATCAATATCAAAGCATTTGCTTTCTACTTGAACCCTTGGTATCAGCTCTTTATTTTCCCCCTCCCTCCCCACTTCCTCCTCCCTCATGAATCTTTGATACTTTATAAATTATTATTATTTTCATGTCTTACACTGTCCGATGACTCCTTTCACCACTTTCCTATTGTCTGTCCCACAGAGAGGGGTTATAATCAGATCCTTGTAATCACTTCCCCTTTCTACCCCACCTTCCCTCTACCCTCCCAGTACCACCACTCTCACCACTGATCCTATAGGGTTCATCTATCCTGGATTCCCTGTATTTCTAGTTGCTATCTGTACCAGTGTACATCCTCTGGTCTAGCCGGATTTGTAAGGTAGAATTGGGATCATGATAGTGGGGGAGGGAAAGCATTTAAGAACTAGAAGAAAGTTGTATGCTTCATTGTTGACACACTGCACCCTGACTGCCTCATCTCCTCCCCACGACCCATTCATCTGTAAGGGGGTGTCCAGTTGCCTACAGATGGGCTTTGGGTCCCCACTTCGCACTCACCCTCATTCACAATGATATGATTTTTTGTTCTTTGATCCCTGATACCTGATCCCATGGACTCATCGTGATCACACAGGCTGGTGTTCTTCTTCCATGTGGGTTTTGTTGCTTCTCCGCTAGATGGTCCCTTGTTTACCTTCAATCTTTGAAGACCTCAGATGCTATATCTTTTGATAGCCGGGCACCAGAAACTTTCTTCACATTTTCTTATGCATCCACTTTGTCTTCAACAATTATGTCAGGAAGGTGAGCATCATGGAATGCCAGATTAATAGAACAAAGTGTTCTTGCATT
>NW_022111325.1:5132778-5177747 GCF_000313985.2 Echinops telfairi
GTTTAAATGGAGAGAAAATGTTTTGAGAAACGATGTACAAATGCGCTTTACACAATTGATGTGTGTATGGATTGGGATAACTAATAATATGAGCCCCTAATAAAATGTTTTAAAAAAAAAGAGTAACAATCAATTCTATCAATCACATTTGTTCATATGCTGCTGTCATCATTTTCAGAGCATTTTATTTCTACTTGAGCCCTTGGTATCAGCTCCTATTTTCACCCTCCCACCCTCCTGAATACTTGATAAATTATAAATTATTATTATTTTCATACCTTACACCATCTGCTGTCTCCCTTCATCTATGTTTCTGTGGTTTGTCCCTCTTGGTGTGTAGGGGGGTGTTACACATAATCATTGTGATAGGTTCCCCATTTCTTCCGATTCTACCCCCACTGTCCCCCTACCCTCATGGTATCACCACTCCCATTACTATTCCTGAGGGGGTTATCTGTACTGAATGTCATGTGCTGAGACCTTTCATTTGTACCAGGGTACATGCTCTGGTCTAGCCAGATTTGTAAGGTAGAAATTGGGTCATAATTGTGGAAGAAAGAAGTATTACATGATGACATGATATCCGTTGTGTGTTGTGTGTTTCATTGGTGCTATACTGCACCCTGGATGATTCATCCTTTCCTTATGTCCCTTCTGTAAGGTGATGTCCAATTGTCTATATATGGGCTTTGGGTCTGCACTCCAACCCTCCTCGTTTGCATTGCAGACATGCTTAGAAAACACAATCCATCAATTTGCTGCCTACAAGAGACACATGTCAAGCTCAAAGACAAAAATAGCCTGAGAATCAAGGGATGGAGAAAAATGTACCAAGAAAATGGCAATTAAAAAAAGATCAGGGTTTGCAATCCTAATCTGAAAAAATTAATCTCAAGATGCCAGCCATAACAAGAGATAAGGAGGGACACTATATAACACTCAAGGGATCAGTAGACCAAAAAGGGATCAGTGAGCATAATCAATATATAGGTGTACACTGAAAAAATCCCATGAAATTTGTTAATCAAATGCTCCAAAAGATGAAAAAGAAATCACAGAATTCATAGTAGGCGACTTTAATGCATCGCTCTCTGATAAAAATAGATCACAAGGAAAGAATCTTAACAAGGAATCTTCGTAACAAAACTCTAAAATTAGGCCACTGGACCTGATAGACATTTTCAGAGCTCTCCAGCCAAATGCAAAAAAAAAAAAAAATTACATTATTTTCAATCCCACAGGGCACATACTTGAAGATAGACCACATGCTGGGATACAAGTCAAGCCTTTACAAATTCAAGCACATAGAGGTCACTCAGACTTCCCTCTTGGACCACTGTGCCACAAGGCTGGAAATCAACAAAAGGATGATTAAGAAAACAAGGGCAAACGATTGGAGGATTAATAATTCTGTACTACAAAATGAATTGATACAGGCCTAGAGCAGAGATGGAATTAGGAAGTTTTTAGAAACAAGCAAGAATGAGAATAAGACATACCAAAATAATTGGGACAAAGCAAAAGCAGTTATCAGAGGAAGTTTGATACAATATATGCACACGTGAAAAAGGAAGAGAGACCTATGGTTGATATGCTGGCACAATTAGAGCAGCGACAACAGGGAAATCCTACTAATAGCAAAATAATAAAAATCAGGGTCGAGATAAATGAGAGGGAAAATTTAAAAATCAATGCGAAAAATCAAAGTAGCAAAAAGCTGCTTCTTTGAAAGCATTAGCAGAATTGATAGACCGTTGGATCTCTTTCAATCAGTTCTCAAGGCAGCTGTTTTTCAAATTCCCTGTCATAGATGAGTGAGTACTTCCAGTGTGTCACCACTTTGTTGATTTTTGAATTTTTGCTTCCAGGAGCATTGATTTCTAGTATAAGAAATTCAAAACCCTTGACGACTTCTCTTTTCTCTATTTATCATGTTACTTATTGGTTCAGTTGTGAGGATGTTGGTCTTCTTGACATTGACTTGTAATCAATACTGAAGTCTGCGATCCTTTGTCTTCCTCAGCAAATGCTTGAGGTCCTCCTCACTTTAAACAAGCAAGGTTGTGTTATCTGCATATTGCAGGCTGTTAAAAAGCCCTCCTCCAAACTTGCTGCCATGTTCTTTTTCCTATAATCCAACTTCTCTGAAGAGTTGCTCAGCATACAAATTGAAAAAGTATGGTGAGAGAATACAACCCTGATGCACACCTTTTTTATGTTAAACCAAGCAGCATTACTTTGTTCTCTTTGCACAACTATCCCCATGCCCCCCCCCCGCCCTTTTAAAATCATTTTATGGGTGGCTCTTACAGCTCTTATCACAATCTATACATCCATCCATTGTGTCAAGCACATTTGTTGCCATCATCATTTTCATAACATCTTCTTTATACTTGAGCCCTTGGTATTCCACCACCCCCCCAATCCTCCATCCCTCATAAACCTTTGATAATTTATAAATTATTATTTTTTCCATATCTTACACCAACCGCTGTCTCCCTTCACCACTTTTCTGTTGTTCATCCCCCTGGGAGGGAGTTATGTGTAGATCATTGTTCTAACCACCCCCCACCCCCCCACAATTTCCTCATACCCTCCTGGTCACTACTCTCTTTATTGGTCCTGAGGTGTTTATCTGTCCTGAATTGTCTGTGTTGCGAGCCCTTATCTGTACCAGTATACATGCTCTGGTCTAGCTGGATTTGTAAGGTAGAATTGGGGTCATGATAGTGGAGGGACGGAAGCCTTAAAGAACTAGAGAAAAGTTGTATGTCTCATTGGTGCTATACTGCACCAATGGCTGCCTCATCTCTTCCTTGTGACCCTTCAGTGAAGGGATGTCCAATTTCCCACAGATGAGCTTTGGGTCTTCATTTCACACCCTCACTTTCCCACTCCCATTCTTATCGATATGATTGTTCTGGGTCTTCAAATGCCTGAGACCTGATCCTCTTGACACCTCATGATTACACAGGCTGGTGTGCTTCTTCCATGTGGACTTTGTTGCTTCTCAGCTATATGGCCCTTGTTTATCTTCAAGCCTTTAAGATCCCAGATGCTGTATCTTTTGATAGCCAGGCACCATCAGCTTTCTTCACCACATTTGGTTATGCACCCATTTTGTCTTCAGTGATTGTGTTGGGAAGGTGAGCATCACAGAATGCTGGGTTATTAGAACAAAAGTGTTCCTGTGTTGAGAGAGTACTTGAGTAGAGGCCCAATGTCTGTCTACTATCTGAATACTTAACATATAACTATATGTACATAGATCTATTTCCCTATTGTTATATTTTATATAAATATGATATATAATTATGTATAAAGATGTAATTTATATATTATATATTTATATTTTATATAATATTGTATAAATACAATATATAATTATATAAATTATATAAATATATATTTACTTATGTACATGCCTATATTTAGACCTCTATAAATGTCCTTTGCCTCCTAGTTCTTTCCTCTGTTTCCTTTTACTTTCCTCTTGTCCCACTATCATGGTCGACCTTCATTTGGGTTTTAATATTTCCTCTTGGATATATTGCACTTGATCAAGCCCCACAACACATCCCATGTCCTCCTAGTCATCGATTTTAGATCACTGGTTTTTTCCTTGTCCCTGGGTTTATTGGCACCCACCTTTATTTTCCCTGCCTCCCCCTCTCCTGTGTGCACAACTATCTCTTGGTCCATGTACAAGTGCCTCAAGAGCACAATGACCTGTTTTGGAATTCCCATTCTTCTTGAAGCTTTCCATAATTTGTTATGATTCACCAATTTGAATGGATTTATGCAGTCAATGGAACACAAGTAAACATCTCTGTGTTATTCTCTGCTTTGAGCCAAGATCCATCTAACATTGCAACTTGAAGAGTGGCTTTTGCTTTACAATTCAGAGACCCTATATAGGGCTTCTGCAACTGTAAATCTTTTATGGAGCAAGCAGCCTCATCTCTCTCCTGCATAGCACCTGGTGGGTTTGAATGCTGATATTAAGGTCAGTAGCCCAACACATAACCCAAAGCACCACCCCTTTAAAGAAGCCTCAAACACCAAAACCAAACTGTCATTGAATTGATGCAGACTCGTAGTGACCTTGTGGGATTGGGTAAATCTACCTCTGTGGGTTTCTGAGACTACAGTTCTTTACAGAATTAAAAAGCCTTATCTTTCTCTTGTGGAGTGGTTGATAGTTTCTAACTGCTTACCTTCCAGTTAGCAAACCAATATGTACCCCCCAAGGTTCCCTTAGAGAAGCCCCATATACCATATTTTATGAAATTAATATGTACAATAGACATCCTGCATTTAATTTTCATCAGCATGCTGTACTATTATTATTGCATGTTACTGGCTTCAATTTCAATTTGCCCCCTTTACTATGAATTTTATGGGAGTAAGAAGCCCTGTTCCAAACTGCTGGCCTTGCAGTCAGCAGCCCAGCTGAAAACCACTATACCACCAAGGCTCCTGAACTATGAATTTTAAATTAAGTTTTTAATCATGGTTCTGGCTACCATGCTTGGGCTATTTGTCTTTCTTACCCATGTGGACAATGTAGGGAGGGCATGGGTACCAGAGGGTCTTCTGCTCCTTGCTTAGACATATGGGCCCAATCTACTGTCTATTAACCCCCTGGAACAGGGATCGTGAGTGTCCACACCCACAACATCTTGCTGCACAATATTACATGTGCTTGGCACTTTGGAATATGGGCAAAGACCCGTGTTGACCACAGAGCGAAACTTGGCTCAGGCTGTTGCCAATTCATGTGCTGTCCTTAGCCCAACCCTTTGCCTGTCTTTGGTAAGACATACCTGGGTATAGATTGGCTATATGAAACACCCTGTTCTCAAGCCTGGCAGAGAATGTCTCATACCAAATGCACGGTTCCAGGTTTTTTTTAATCCTGTTTACTGGGTACTACCAAACTCTATTCATTATTTCTTGACCATAATTCATACCTTTATTTTACAAATATAATCAAAAGTAACATTTCCAGGGTATTGGATGAGGGTGAATGTGACCATAATTCATTTCTGAAAATGTCAGAAAACATGGGCGATCTGTGCACAGCACTATGCCAGGATTTTTAGACATGATTTTATCATTTGTGGGCATTTTATGTGTGTGTGATTTACACTAGTATGCTACGGTGAAAAAAATGGAGTAATATGAATACTTTTAAGAAAATGGAATAATCTGAATGCTTTTAAGAAAAAAGAAGTAATTATATATCAAGAAAACATCCCAACCCAGTCCAACTCAAGTCCATAAGTCCCTCTTCAGACTCACACAATCATAAGCAATGATGGAGAAAGCAGGAATATCACAGATTGGTGGGTGTAAAGTCATGTGGAACCATTGGCCGTGGTAATATCACAGGGATCTGGCAACAATCAGGGTCAGCTAGAAGGAAGGTGAAGGCAGATGCAAAATGGAATTTCCCAGGACCCCTACCTTATGAGAAGGATAGGCCCACAAGGAGGCACCATCAGGCTCTGATCTGATTGACAAGTTGAATATCACTCATACACTTTTATATATCTTCAAGTTGACGTGAAATTATGTAACTATCACAGCACTTAACAATAACAGTAATTATAACACCTTAAACTTTTATTACCCTTAATACATGTTCAAAATATTTTTACAATTCTTATTTATATAAGAGGTGGGGGATTTGTTTTCTTTTTTAATCATTTCATTGGGGGCTCATACAACTCACCATAATCCATACATATATCAATTGTATAAAGCACATTTGTACACTCGTTACCCTCATCATTCTCAAAACATTTGCTCTCCACGTAAGCCCCTGTCATCAGCTCCTCATTTTTCCTCCTCCCTCCTCATTCCCTCCTCCCTCACGAACCCTTGATAATTTATAAATTATTATTTTGTCATATCTTAGACTGTCCAACATCTCCCTTCACCCACTTTCCTGTTGTCGGTCCGCCAGGGAGGAGGTTATATGTAGATCCTTGTAATTGGTTCCTCCTCTCTACCCCACTCTCCCTCCACCCTCCCGGTATCGCCACTCTCACCACTGGTCCTGGGGGGATCATCTGTCCTGGATTCCCTGTATTTCCAGTTCCTGTCCGTACCAGTGCACATCCTCTGCTCTAGCCAGATTTGGAAGTTAGAATTGGGATCACGATAGCGGGTGGGGAAGAAGCATTTAGGAACTCGAGGAAAGTTGTATGTTTCATTGTTGCTACACTGCACCCTGACTGGCTCGTCACCTCCCCGTGACCCTTCTGTAAGAGGATGTTGAGTTGCCTACATATGGGCTTTGGGTCCTCACTCTGCACTCCCTCTCATTCACAATGATATTAATTTTTGTTCTTTGATGCCCAATATCTGATCCCTTTGATACCTCATGATCACACAGACTGGTGTGCTTCTTCCATGTGGGCTTTGTTGCTTCCGAGCTAGATGACCCCTTGTTTACCTTCAAGCCTTTAAGACCTTAGAAGCTATATCTTTTGACAGCTGAGCTCCATCAGCTATCTTCACCACAAGTGCTTATGCACACACTTTGTCTTCAGCAATTGTATGGAGGAGGTGAGCACACAATGATATAATTTTTCGTTGTTTGGTGCCTGATAACTGATCCTTTCGGCACCTCATAATCACACAGGCTGGTATGCTTCTTACATGTGGGCTTTGTTGCTTCTCAGCTAGATGGCCACTTATTTACCTTCAAGTCTTTACGACCTTATATGTTATATCTTTTGATAGCTGGGTTCCATCAGCTTTCTTCACCACATTTGCTGTTGCATCCACTTTGTCTTCAGGGATTGTGTTGGGAAGGTGAGCATCATGGAATGCCAGTTTAATAGAAAAAGTATTCTTTTATTGAGGTAATACTTGAGTGGAGGCCCAATGTCCATCTGCTACCTTATTACTAAACCTATAAATATATGCACATAAATCTATTTCCCCATCCTCCTACATAAATATATTTACATAGGTACATGCCTTTATTTAGACTTCTATAAATGCCCTTTGCCTCCTAGCTCCTTCCTCTATTTTCTTTTCGTTTCCTCTTGTCCCACTATGATCCTCAGCCTTCATTTGCGTTTCAGTAATTCCTCTCATTTACATTACCCTTGATCATGCCTTACCAAGCCTCATTTACCCGCCTCACCACTGATTTGGATCACTTGTTGTTCCCTTGTCCCTGGGTTTGTTAACACCACTTCCTTTCCCCCCAACCTCCCACTCTTCCCTGCCCCCCAGAACTGTCGGTCCTGTTGTTTCCTCCTCCAGATTGTTCATCCAGCCTATCTTATTTAGACAGACCTGCGGAGATAATGACATGCACAAACACAAGACAGAGCAAAACCAAGCAACAGAAGAAAACAAAACAAAACAACAACATAAAACCAATGACAAAAACAAAACAAAACACAACACAACAACAACCAAGAAAGGAAAGCTTGTAGTTAGTTCAAGGACTGTTTGTAGGTATTTAGGAGTGTTTTCTGGTCGAGTCTGATGGGGCTCAAGCCCTGGCCCCAAATTCTATTTTTGGTATTCTCTGAGGACTTCATGGTTCTGTTCCCCTTGCTGTTCTGTTGCACTCTTTTAGTGTTTTGCCTCGGTGTGGTGGGATCAGATCAGGTGCAATTCCCACACTGTTTCTCTAGTGTTGTCCCCTGTAGGGCTATGGGTCAGTGAGGGATGTCATGTCTCATAGTGTGCCGGCCATGTGGTCTTCTCTGTGGATTGGCTGCTCTGAGTGGGAATATCGTCCTCAAGGCTTGGTGGGCCAGGAAGTGCTCCACTCTCTCTTCCTCCCCCATCATTTGCTCCCATGTGCTCTGATCAGATATGTCCCTCTCCCTGAGCTGCAGCTTCAGTGCTGTCCTCTGAAATAAATTCTTCTGGGTAGAGGGAAAGCTTTCCATGTAGTTGGGATTGATGCCGCCCCCTCAGACCTCTCCACTGGTTCCCTGCTTCATGCCTGTGTGTTGCATTCACATCTTGGAGCACCAGGTTGAAGTCTGGTCCCTCTTTCCCTGTGGAGATATAAACAATACCCTCCCCTTGGGTGGGTTAATGTCCTGTTCCCTCGCTACCCATTTATTTTTTATTTTTTTCCTTTCCTCCCATCCGTTTTAGTTGGCTACCATATGTATCCCTGGATTTGGTCTGGCCCCTACCATACTACCTGGTCCTCGCCCCAAGAATGAAACTCTATTTTTCTGAAGAGTAGATTGAGGCCCAAAGTAAGAAAATATTTACTCATAGTAGCTTGCTACATCACACAGTGAATTCATGACCGGAAAACATATCTTCCTTTGGCAAAATTTTCATTTATCCTCAGTGATTTCATTGAATTAATCTAAGTATTTTAATAACTGATTGATAATGTTATAGCTTATGTATTCTAATCTCTTATTTTTGTTTGCTACTTCTGTTTTCATACTTAAAATCATGTCTATATTATAAAATTTGTATATATTTTTAAAAATATCTTTTAAATCTACTCTATTTTTCTCTTAATATGATATGAAGGATATCTTTGTTGATGTCAGGTGGATCTTGGATGAAAGCAGAAAATATCAGAGAGATATTTAATTGTGTTTTATTAACTATTCAAAGGCATTCATCTGTTTAGAGCATGACAAACTATGGGTAGCCTCGAAAAGAGCGGTAAGTACAGAATACTTCATTGTGCATGTACAAAACGTATATATGGATCAAGAGACAGTGGTGTGAATGGAATAAGGAAATATTTCATGGTTTAAAATCAGGAAAAGTCTGTGTCAAGGTTTCCGCTCACCATATTTATTCAATCTGGATGCTAGTCAAATCATCAGAGAGGCTAGATTATATAAAGAAGAATGTGGCATCAGGATTGGTGGAAATCTTATTAACAACCTGCAATATGCAGATAACACAACCTTGGTTGCTGAAAGTGAGGAAGATCTGAAGCACTTGCTGATGAAGATCAAGGATTTCAGCCTCAGTATGGATTATAACCCATGTCAAGAAGACCAACATCCTCACAATTGGACCAATAGGCGACATCGTGATAAATGGAAAAAAAGTTAAATCAAGACAAGGATTTTGCTCCCACCCCACTACCATGATCTCAAGACTACCTTACAAATCTGGCTAGACCTGAGGATATATACTGGTACAGATAGGAATTGGAAACACAGGGAATCCAGGACAGATGATCCCTTCTGGACCAGTGCTGACAGTGGTGATACCAAGGGGGAACCAACTACAAGGATCTACATATAACCTCCTCCCTTGGGGATGGACAAGAGAAAAGTGGGTAAAGGGAGATGCCGGACAGTGTAAGATATGACAAAATAATAATAATTTATAAATTATCAAGGGTTCATGAGGGAGGGGGTACTGGGGAGGAAGGGGTAAAATGAGGAGCTGATACCAAGGGCTCAAGCAGAAAGCAAATATTTTGAGAATGATGATGGCAACAAATGTATAAATGTGCTTGACACAATGAATGTATGCATGGATTTTGATTCAAGTTGTATGAGTCCCCAATAAAATGATTAAAAAAAAAAAGACAAGGATTTTGTCCACAATCAATGCTCCTGGGAGCAGTAGTCAAGAGATCAAAAGACACAGTGCACTGGGTAAGTCGGCTGCACAAGACCTCTTTAGAGTTTTGGAAAGCAGGGAGATTACAAGGAAGTCTAAGGTGTGCCTGAGCCGAGCCATGGTCTTTCCAATTGCCTCATACTCATGTCAAAGGTGGGCATTGAATAAGGAAGACAGACGAAGAGTCAATGTGTTTGAATTGTGGTGCTGGTAAAGAATATTGAAAGTACCATGGACTGCCAAAAAGACAAACAAATTTGTGTTGGAGGAAATAGAGTCAGAATGCTCCTTAGAGGCAAGGACCACAGAACTTCCTCTTATATACATTGGACATGTTGTCAGAAGGACATCATGTGTAGATGAGTAACTTAAAGGAGGAAGGCCATCGATGGAGATGGATTGACACAGTGGCTGTCACAGTGGGTTCAAGCATAAGCGCAGTGTGAGGATGGCATAGGACTGAACAAGTTTTCACTCTGTTATGCGCAGGGTGAGTTAGTTTATTGTGCCAGCCTGGAGAGATAAATGGCTCGGTGAGCCTTGCCTTTCTAGTTCTTGGGTCTCTTGCTTTGTGATGGTTGGACCAGGGTGCAGCTGCCTTAGCCAGTTCTCTAATTCAGCTGGCAAGGCTCACTTCCTGCAAGACATCTCTGAGGGGAAACCGCATGGACATACTCTGTTGCAGCCCTGGCTGCTGGAGCAGCCGTGTGGAGACCCCTGCCAGTGCAGCGATGCTCACATGTTCACTGATTCAGCTTTCCTCCTGCAGTCAGCGTCATAGTGTGTGTTTTGATAGATGGAGGAGGACTTTGTGGATTGGTGTCAGACACAGAATTAATGGGTTAATGTTGGACTTGTGGGCTTGGGCAGCACTGGGTTGGGATGTTGTCTTGATGTGCACTTAACCTTTATATAAAACTCTCTCTTATACGTGAGTTTCTGTGGATTTGTTTCTCTAATTTACCCAGACTAACACACAGGGTTCCTATCGGTTGGAACCAATTTTATGGCACCTAACAACAATATTTTATTTATATGAGAATAAATTGTGAATATAGGACATACTTGGTGTTTAAAAAAAAATAGTAAATGATATGTTCAACTCAACATCTTTTAGAAATTACTAATTTCTCAGTAAATAGATTTACTACTCTTGGATTTTCCCTTCTGTGTTTTTCCATGGATCTTGTTTTCCACTGTATCACTTTATTTTAATTATTGAAAAAAGTTTTCAGAATTTAATTTCAATGAATTGTTGTTAAATGTACTTCAATCTATTTTTTCAGGAAAATGATTTAAAATTTCCATTTTATAACTACCTTCCATTGGCTTTCTCTCACAAATGTGATGAACTCCCCAAGGAACTCCTAAATCCCCAAGCTAGCCCTCGATACATACATTTGTAGGTTGTTCAGGGACATAATTTTAAACTTCCAGAGCCCAGTGTGTGGTTGCAGAGCATCTAGTACCTCTCCCTCTCCCCCTGGATCACTGCTCAGAAGTGATTGCCTCTTTCACAAAATAAATCTGAGCTTTTGCACACGGATTGTTACAAGTGATGTTTCCTTTGGTCTCTGCTACCAACTGCATATGTGACACATGCTCTGCAGTTGTGTTATCACACCCCTGAGAGTCATTTTATACACGAACAGAGATTCATCAAGGGAAAGGAATAACTTTTTTAAGACATAAGGAGTGAAGGAACAAAAACTGAAAATAGATTTCAAAAGGAATCCCATGATGGAAAGTTCAAAGTAAACTGGAATAATTATGGAAATCAAATCAGGAAGTATAGTGGTTTTGTGTGGTGATATTTCATTGTGCATTGAATTAAGTTGTGTCAACACACGAAATTCAGTCAGCTAGTGCATAAAAGACCAAGAATCATTTGTGTATGAGGCTTCTAGAATCACATATTCATGACATGATCTTTTTTTTTCATTAAAAAAACAAACCAATAGCCACTGCCATCTATTAAATTCTGATTCATAGAAATACTATAGGCAGGGTAGAACTTCTCTCTAGGGTTTCCAAGCCTTCAAATATTTACAGGAATAGAAAGTCTCAATTTTCTCCTGGAGGTGCATGGGGTGGGGGCTCAATGTGTTACCCACTACACCATGAACGCTAGATATATGCATTGTTGTTAAGGGCTGCCAGAATAAATGATGTATTTGAATTATATATTGGTGAAGACTATTGAAAGTATTGTGGAATATGAAAATCTGTTTTAGAAAAACTACAGCCAGAATGGTCATTAGAAGGGAGGATGGCAAGACTTTGTTTCATATATTTTGGACATTGTATCAGGAGGGACCATTTCCTAGAGAAGGATATCATATTTGGTAAATCATCAATGATAAAGAGGAAGACCTTCAATGAGATGGATTGACACAGTGGCTACAACATTGGAATCAAATATAACAACAATTGTGAGGCTGTTACAGCGTCTGGCAGTGTTTTTTTCTGATTTACACAGGGTTTCAGTGAGTTGGAACTAACTCAACTACACATAATAACAGCAATTAACAAGTTACTACCAAGTTGGTTCTGACTCATAGCAACCCTCAGGATAAAATGTCCAATGTATTCAGAGATGACGTTTCCCCATGGTCTCTTTTGAAGATCGTTCTGTCTCTAGTTCTGCCAACACAGTTTTGCTTGTATTGGAAATCCATGGTGTTTTAATATCCTTTGCCAATTTAAAGTCATTGGTTATTCTTTAACTTTACTTATTCATTTTCCAAATTTCAAATTAATGTAGGCCAATTGAAATATCATGGCTTGGATAAGACCTGCTTTGGTCTTCAATGTGACATTGCTGCTTTTCAATGGTTTAAGAAGATAATTTGCAGTAGCATTGTCCAGTGTAATATGTCATTAAATTTATTGAACTCCAGGTAAAATGAGATCCTTGACAACTTCAATCTTTTCTCAGTTTATCATAATGTTGCTTATTGGCTAGACCTTGAGTCCTATTTTCTTTATGTTGAGCCATAACCCATATTGAATGTTTATCATCTTTGATATTCATCAGTAAGTGCTTCAAGTTTTCTTTACTTTATGCAAGGCTGTGCCACCTGCATATTGCAACTTCTCAGACTATTTCATAATTCATCATCCTGATAGAAGAATTACAATCTTGACGCACAGCACCTTCCTGATTTTGCACTATGTAATATTCTATTGTTTTGTTCAAATCATCACCTCTCAATAGTTGTGTGGGTTCTGCATGAGTATGTGTTCTGGAATACCTATTCTTTCAAATGTTATCTATAATTTGCTATAATCCATAACTTAATGTTTTTGCATAGTCAATGAAACACAGGCAAAGTTTTTTCTGGTATTCTCTGCATTCAGCCAAGATTCATATCATGTCAGCAATGATATCCTTCATTCTGCATCCTCTTCTGAATCTGGTTTGACTTTCTGGCAGTTTACTCTTGATGTACTGCTACCACTGTTTTTTAATTATCTTCAGCAAAATTATGCTTGTGCACCATCTTAATGATGTTGACTTATGATTAATGACATTCCCTCCTTCTCTTAGATGACCTTTCCTTGAAAAGGGCTTGAAAGGAGCCTCTTGCAGTCCGTTGATGAGACAGCTGTCATCCACATGTCTTGGCGCTGGTGAAGGAGCTCATGCAGCTCTGCAGCAATTGCGGAAACCTTTTAATTGGTGACCCATTTTTAATTTCGGAATTTTATTTTCCACAAATGTCTTCAGTGAACTTCAATACCATTTGTTCATGATCATTTGCTACCTTCTAAAAATCTCTCTACATCATTGTCATGGAAATTTGAGTCACTGCTAACACAGAAAAATTGGAAAATACCAGAATTTGAACAATAAAAGTATACAGGAACAATAACTGGTATGGGGAAAATGACAGATCCTTTTCCTAGAATGGGAAACTCAGAAGAGTTATAGTGAGCCCTTAAATGTCTCTGCAAATCTATAGCTTAACTTTCTTTATTCATAATCCAATTTTCACATACAGATGAGGTGATTGAAAACCCATGTCTTTAGTCAGGTGTACTTTAGTCTTAAAGTAGATATCTTTTCCTTTTAACACTTTAAAGAAGTTCTTTTGCAGCAGATTAGCCCAGTGGATTCCATGGGTTGATTTCTTAGTCATTGCCTCCCTGGGCATTGATTATGGATCTAAGTAAAAGGAAATCTTTGTCAATTCAAGATTTTCTTCATTACTCATGATGCTGCTAATGGTTTTTCACCACTTGTAAAGTGTGTCACTTTCCATAGTTCTGACAATAATACAATCTCCCACAGCAATTTCTTGAATGGACTCATTATACCTCTGCTGAGTTTCCCATTCTAGGATGTTGATGTATAATTTCCCCCATAGCAGTTACATTCCCCATATACTTATATTGTAAAATTCAGATGTGTTCCAATTTTGCTGTGCTGGCCATGACTGAACAGGTTCAAATTCCTGACTCAAAGTAACTGTCATAATTTAAAATTTATTGATTTGATTATGGCTGTTAATTTTTTTCATATGTCATAAGAGGAAATAAAAAAAAATCTTTCTATTGGCAGATATCATCCTAGTTATAGAATAACTCATGGACTCAGCAAGTGAGTTATTGTAACTAATAGAAAGTTTTAGTAAAAGTGGCAAGGCACAAGATTAACATACAAAAAATCAGTTGGATTTCTGTACACTATCAAAGAGAACTCTGAAAAGGAAGTTCGGAAATTAATAACATTTACAAGTAACAAAAAAGTGAAATGTTTAGTAAAAAAATAACCAGAGAACAGACAACTTCAAAGAAAATGAAAACAAAACAAAGTAAACTTCAGGAAGCTAAAAGAAACCTACACAAATAATAGAATACACCGTGTTCATGGATAGGGAGACTTAACATTGTGAAAATGCCGCTATCATCCAAATTGATCTACAGATATATCACAATCCCGATCCAGATTCTAGCATCCTTCCTGTGTAAAGGTTCATCACTAACTTCCCTTGGAAAGGAAAGTGACTGGATAAGCCAAGCACGATGAGAAGAACAAAGTAGAGGCTTCATGTTTTCTAATCTCAAAATTTCCTACCAAGCCAGGGCAGTCAGAACAGCATGGCACTTAGATTACAGCAGCCACATAGGCTAATGGGAAAATTTGAGCCCTCAGAAATAAATCCACCCATTTATAGATAGCTGATTTAGGACAAAGTGATAATATACGTTAAATAGGGAAGAAGTGGGGTAAATGATGTTACATCCTGGGGATTGCAAACAATGGCATGTAACAAAATGTACATGCGTTGTTGAAGGAACCTGATCTGCTCTGTAAATAGCCACACAATACACAATAAAAAGTCAAAAGCGAAACAAAACAAAAACAAAAACAGAACCCATGCCAAAAGATAGTAACAAATAGTAAATATTTTCAACTGTTTCTTATAGAGTAGGATAGAAAGATGAGTGATGAGATTGGTGCTTAATAGGAATTTAGGAACGAGACAGAGGAATTAAACAAATGCAAAGACTCTATGTGGTGTTGGTGGGGAGAACGGGAAGCTGGAAGTCTAGAAGAACAATTGGGGAGCTAATATCCAAAGTGATATTTGGGATGAAATGTAGTACATTTCAACATTCAATATGTCACTTTTTATTTCTTGGGAGCACTCCACTAAGTGTTATTTTGAAAATAAAGATATTTGTCTTGGAGGGTGTAGATATCGATTTAAATATAAATCAAGGTGCATCCAATCAGTTACCTACTATGAGCTTAAAGTTTGACTCACCAGTATAAGTATTGGAAATGTGTGCCATCACAGTGGATGCCACCACTTCTCTGTTAGTTTGTGGTACTATGGTGGCTTGTGTATTGCTGTGGTGCTGGAAGTTCGGTCACTGGTGTTTACAGTGTTAGCAGGAACAAGTTTCAGGGGATCTTCCAGACCAAGGGCAGACAACAGAGAAGGAAATGGCTGACCCCTTTGGAGGAGGAACTGAAACACTCATGCATAGGCTCAGAACATTGTCAGATACTAAGCCCTAAAGGATGGAAGCAGGGCATTCTCAGAGATTGTTGGAGGATGGGGCCCTGGGGTCACAACACACTTGAAATGGGATGGAGGAGGAGCTGCTTTCTCAAAGTAGAGTCTGCCGTTAGAGTGTGAATTGAATAAAGTCTATGGGAGTGGAGTCTTCAGTGGGATCTTCATTTGTTGATGGGGCACAACTCAAGGTAAGAATAAACAGCTGAAAAAATGTAATCAGTGTAATAATAATCTGAACTTGGATTGTAGGAAGTGTGAATCTAGGAAAATTGGAAGCTGTGATGGTGGTGGAAGGGACACATGAAGATTTATTTCCTTGGTGCTAGTGAGCTGAAATGGACTGGTATTTCCTGTTTTGAATCAGAAAACTATGTGATTTCCTATGTGAGGAATCACACAATCAAGAAGAATGGCATTGCATGCATAGTTAAAAACACATTTAAAAATCAATCTTGAAGTATAATCCAGTCTGTGATAGGATTATATCTATCTGCCTTCAAGGAATTCCAATCAATACAAGTATTATTCAACTTTATGCACCAATCACAAAAGCTAGTGGTGAAGAAATTGAAGAATTCTACCCATGTCTTCAGTTGGAAATTGACCAAGCATGCAATTAAGAAGCATTGATAATTATTGGTGATTAGAATGCAAAAGTTGGAAACAAAGAGGAAGGAACAGTTATTGGAAAATAATGACGTAGTGATAGAAATAAATGTGGAGGCCACATGATAGAATTTTGTGAAAACAAGAACTTATTCAAGCCAATAACTTTTTTCAACAATACAAAAGGTGACAATACACATGTACTTCTTCTCCATATAGAATACACAGAAATCAAATTGTCTGCATCTGTGGGAAAAGACAATGGAGAAGCTCAATATCAGTAGCAAAACCAGACCGGGGTCTGACAGTGGAAGAGACCATCAATTGCTCTTATGTAAATTCTGGCTAAAGTTGAAGAAAATGGAAACAGGTCCATGAGAGCCCAAATTTGACACTGATTCTATTCCACTTGAATTTCAAGAACATCTCAAAAAGAGATTTGTTGCATTGAACACTAATGACAGAAGACCTGATGAACAGTGGGATGACATTAAAAACATCATACAAAGAAAGCAAAACATCATTAAAAAGACAGGAAAGTGAATGTCATAAGAGTGAATGTCATAAGAGACTCTGAAACTTTCTCTCAACTGTAGAGTAGCTACGGCAAATGAAAACAAGGATGAAGTCCTAACGCTGAACAGGAAATTTCAAAGGGCAGCCTGCGAAGACAAAGCCAAATTGTATAGTGAAATGCGCAAAGACCTAGAGTTAGAAATCCAAAAAGGAAGAACGGACTTAGATTATATTAAAGTGAAAGAATGTAAGAAAAAATCCAGGCCTTGGGTTGGAATCTTGAAAGATTTTTTTTTTTTTTTTTTTTTAATCAATTTATTGGGGCTCATACAATTCGTCACAATACATAGATCAATTGTGTAAAGCACATCTATACATTTGTTGCCCTCATCATTCCCAAAATTTTCTTGCCTCTTGGGTTCCCGGAATGCGCTCATTTTCCTTTTTTTTTTTAATTTTCCCCCCCTTCCCTTCCCTTTCCCCCATGCACCCTTAATAATTTATAAATTATTTTTGTATCTTACATTACACTGTCCGGCGCCTCCCTTCACCCACCCCGCTGCTGCCCGTCCCCCAGAGAGGAGGCCATATGTGGCTCCCTGTGATCCATTCCCCCTTACTACCTCCCCTTTCCCTCCTGATATCGCCCCCTTCACCCCCGGTCCTGAGAGTTTCTTCCGTCCTACATTCCCTGCGCTTCCAATTCCCCTCTGTACCGCTGTGCATCATCTGGTCTAACCAGGTCTGCAAGGCGAAACTGGGGTCCTGGTAGTTGGGGGGAGGAAGCGTTTAAGAACTAGAGGAAGATTGTGAGCTTCATTGTTGCTATACTGTACCCTAAGTGACTCATCTCCCCACTACCCCTCTGCAAGGTATGTCCAGTTGTCTGGAGATGGACATTGGGTCTCCATCGCGCACCACCCTCATTGACAAGGATATGACTTTTCTCCCTGCCTTTGGTGTTTAAAGGCTGGTCCCTTTGGCCCTTCATGATCACACATTTTATGGGTAAATAATTGAATGATGCAGGTAACATCAAAAGGAAGAGTACACAGAGTCACTGTGCCAAGGAGATCTTGTTGCCATTCCACCATTTTAGGGGGTGGCACAGAAGCAAGAACCAATGGTGCTGAAGGAAGAAGAAGTTCAAGATGTACTGAACACATTAGCCAAAAACAAGACTCCAGGTGTTCATGGAATACCAAATGAAATGTTTCAGCATGATGATAAAGCATTGGAAGCACTTACCTGTCTATGCCAGGAAATTTCAAAGACACTATTTGACCAACTGACTGTAAGAGATCCATAATTATACTCATTCCAAAGAAATATGACCCAACAGAATATTCAATTATAGAACAACATCACTGATATAACATGCGAGTTATATCTAAATTGTGCTAAAGATCATTCAACAATGGTTATAACACTACATTGATTGGAGGGGGAGAGAAGGTGGGTGCTACTAGAAGTTCAGGCTAGATTCAGAAGAGGATGTTGAACAAGGGATGTTATTTCTGATGGCAGATGGATCTTGGCTGAAACTATCAGAAAGGTGTTTACTTGTGTTTTATTGACTATGCCAAGGCATTCAACTATGTGGATAATTACAAACTATGGATGACCTTAAGAAGAATGGGAATTCTAGAACAGTGGTTTGCACTCATTTATAACTTGGACATGAATCAAGGGCAGTTGTGCAAACCTCACAAGGCAATACCGCATGATTTAAAATCAGGAGTGTGTGTATCAGGGTTGTAGCCTCCCACCACCTTTATTCAATGTGGCAATTGAGCAAATAATCAGAGATGCGGGATTCTATGAAGAAGAATGTGGCATCAGGTTTGGAGGAAGACTTTTCAAGAATTTGTGCAACCTTGCTTGCTGAAAGTGAGGAGGATTTGAGGCACTTGCTGATATAGAGCAAGGATTGCAACCTTCAGTATGAACTGCAGCTTAATGTAAAGAAGGCAAAAATCCTCACAAGTGGACCAATAGGTAACATCATGGTAAATGGAGAACAGGTCGAAATTGTCAAGGCTTTTGCCTTACTTGGATCCATGATCAATTCTCTGGGAAACAGCAGTCAAGAGATCAAAATATTTGTTGTATTAGGCAAATTTGTTGTACAAGACCTCTTTAGAGTTGAAATGCAAGGATGTTACTTTGAGGTCTAAGTGTACCTGACACAAGCTGTGGTATATTCAATAGCCTCATATACATGTGAAAGTTGGACATTTAATAAGGAAGACCAAAGAAGAATCAATGCGTTTGAATTGTGGTGATGATGAAGCATATGGAAGCTGGTGAACCATGTATTGCTAAAAGGATACATTGATCTGTTTTGTAAGAAGTATGACCAGAGTCTTCCTAGAGTCAGAGGTGGGGATACTTCATCTTACATACTTTGAACATGTTGTCAGGAGAGACCAACCCTTGAAGAAAGACATCATGCATGTGAAAGTAGAAGGGCAGTGAAAAGAGGAAGGCCTTCAATGAGATGGATCAACACAGTGGCTGCAACCATGGGATCAAGCATAGGAACAATTGTGAGGCTGGCACACCACTGGGCAGTGTTGCCTTCTGTTGTGTAAAGGGCCACTATGGGTCTGAACAGACTCAATGACACTTAACAACAACACTAAGAAGCAGTAGATGGAATCTGTCTTCTTCTTTATGGTTGTTCTGATTAGTGTCAGGGGGTATCTTAGGAAATCAGCCACAATAAACAAGACCAACCTAATAGGCTACAAGATTCCTTTAGGAAATATAATATTTTATTATGGTTAGGATTGCAACAATTCCATGATCCTGTCTTAGTTTACATTTTCCATTGCAAAGCTAGTCCGCACTGTGCTAAATGCAGCTGATGGCTAAAGCCATAGCTCCCTGCTGTTCTTTTGGGAGATACCAACATAAGCTAGGAGCAAAGGGAAGGTATACATATATGAGACAATGATAAATGAGAAATCAATTCTTTATTCACTCTTATTTGCTGAATTTTTGCCTAGATCTCAAGAACAGAGTTCTCTATAAGTTTATGTAGAACACATGGCCTAGTTCAAAGATGTAAGGGCCTTTATTTTCTTGGTAAAACCAACTCCAAATCTAAAGATCTCATCATTCTCCGCAACGTGTGTGTGTGTGTGTGTGTGTGTGTGTGTGTGTGTGTGTTTGTAAGAAGAAATGGAATAAGTTTTAACCCATGAGGGCAGGACTAAGGTCAACTTAAATGCTACTGTTTAGTGTTGTCAAGTATACACCAATCCTATGTACAACAGAATGAAACGCTGTCTGGTCCTGTGCCATCCTCATGGTCATTGCTATATTTGAGCCCACTGTTATCTGTTATAGTCACTGCATTAATTCACCTTCTCCTTTGTTTCCTGACCCTCTCCTTCACTAAGTATGACGTCCGTCTCCTGGGACTTGTTCCTCCTGATAGCATGTTCAAAGTACAAGAGAAGTCTCACCATCCTCATTTTTGAGGAAGGTTCTGGCTGTATTCTTCCAAGACAAATGTAAAAGCAAAGTCAAGTAGAAAGGAAAATGATAGAAGAAGAGCCATCTGGATATGCATGGGCTTTTAGTACACATAATCCTATTCACATTTCAGTGCTCCAGTATCTTATTCCAACATAATAACATTCAAAATTATTGGACATGAACAAAGTAAAAGGTTATAACTGTTACTGCAGGGACAGACAGTGAATTATTTAATGTAGCTCTTCTAGTCAAAGTCTCTGTAACTACCAGCTGCATGGATCTAGGTAGGAAGGCAGGGGAAAGACACTGATAGTATTCACCTGTGAATAACTGCTAACACAATTCATTGTAAGTGCCATCCTGCTGAGTATAAAGTGAACCCCCTGAGAAGCAGAAGGCAGATCTTACTACCAGACCCTCTGGATCTCAGGATCCTGTGCAGTGAACCTCCTTGATCCAGAAGACAATTTTAACGTCAGAGGAATGGTACAGGACCAGAACCAGTAGTAAAAGCATGAGCCAGAGTGGTGGACTCCTTACCCTGCAAATCAAGTCAAGCTCAGTGCTTTGGGGCAGAAGGCTGGTTTATGGAGTCAGGTCCCTCTGGGCACTTAATTGGGGGAGCTGGGCTTGCTGACCCATGGAGTTGGAGCTTAGTGCCTTTAGGTTGTTGCTTATTGAAATGGAATGTCTCTGGGAACTTTATGTAGGAAACTGGGTTCATGGAACTTGAGTTGAATACCTACAGGTTGAGGCTCCCAGTGGAGGGGCATGCCTTTGGGGCATTTATTAGCAGTTCTGAAAGAGCTTAGTAACACCACCTGACTGAACAACTGTTCAGTTGCATTTCTTACCTGCATTACAAATAAGTACATTCCTGTTAGTTACAAATATTGTCTCAGTTCTTTGTGGCCGTTGCAATGAATTACAGATAGAAAAGTCGAGATTGTTGCATGAGACAGAATTCAATTATTTTCACTCTCATAGCACCCACACAATAGACTAGAATAGGGGTTGAATTGGGTGGTAGTACCATTTGAATGTTATTTATCTTATGTTTAAGGATCTATCTATTCCACAAAGTTCATATGACTTAATCTTACATTATTAATGATCAATGTTTATGTTTTCTACTCACTATTAATTAAAAAAACAAAACAAACAATACTCTGTGTAGGATCATGTGAGAATGCTGAAAGAGCCTTAATAAAGGAAGGAGACAATGGAGACATAGTAGCAGTCCTTTACTGACTTGCAGACAAGCTGTTTTAATTCTCTGAACATCAGTTTTCCCATCTATAAAGTATGGATGCCAGGGTTACTCTCAAGAGTCAATAAACTAGCCTTTCTAAATAATACCACATAATGAAAGAATAAACAAACCTTTAAACTAAGGTACATGGAAGGACCATTTCCTTTTCATCAGACAACTTGATAGGCTAGAGACCTGGGCTGAACAAGTAAGACAAGGAAAAGAAGAATTGGTGTCCACAAAAATTAATTTGCTTTAGTCACTGTGATCTTGAGGTCTTGCCTTTTAGCAAACTGCAAGTTTCTACTAAATGGAGTAAATGCAGTTGACCTACAGTATTTTAGATTTTAACGTTGGCAGACAAGCTGTACACAACCCACAATAAAACAGGGTCTATGAATGAAATATCTCATGCTTTTCCTTTCGGCTTCAACCCCTGGAAGATACATTGCTTCTTTATTAAAGAGATGGAGGAAAGGGAAACATTGAGAACAAAATGGTTCGACTGGGAGACTTTCATTGACAAGTGGATTTGGAAAATAAATCTCATGTGGGGAGCTAGTTCTTTGTGAAGCTACCTGTTTACTGTCACTATTGTAGAATGGAGTGAAAATGAAACCGTGTAATGCAAGTTCTGTCCTAAAATGTATGTGCTGACTCCTGAGTTGCAGGGAAAACAAGGGTTTGTTAGCTCTTTCCAGTTTTCCACCTGGTAAATTAAAAAAACAACAACAGTTGTATTGGCATGTACTTCATATACCATATAATTTAATGGCTGAAATATATTGAAAAGTAATTGTGCAATCATCACCAAAATTTATTTTAGAACATTTTCTTCATTCTTAATCAACTAAGTTTAAGCATAACCTGTCTCTGATGGTCATCCTGATTAGGTCTTCTCTTTAATTTATGTCCTGATGAAGAGCCTTAAGGATTGTTGACTTAATTCAGATTGGTGTCAATGTGTAAAAATATAGAAACATCAACTCTCATGAATACATTAAAAATTTTAATTTTCTTACTTGTCCATTAATTGAATATCTCTTATGTATCAAACATTATGACTGGCACTTTAAAAACATCTCATTTAAAAATTATAAACCTGACTATCCAAAAGTGTGAGTCACAGGAAAAGGACAGTCTAGCGATGGGAGATGCTGAGGACCCTGGACCTGAGCATTAGGGTTTTGCACTATTTTTCAGTGCTCACTTCTTGTTTGGGGTTTCCTATAATGGCCATTCATTGTTTTTTCTTTTAACAGAATGACAATAAACCACGTGGTCCTGGCAAGCAGCTGTGTTTCTTACATTTTGTGCTTGGCGAGGAAGGAGAAACGGAATGTGCTTGAACACTGTTTCCAGTTGCCCAATCATTTCTGGTCTGTGAATTTTTACATATTTATCTTTTGCTGCACTTTGGGGAGGGTGAAAAGTAGGGCATAGATTAATGCTGGGGCAGGGGAATTGTTCTTCTCACAACTCTACGGAGTGCTGATTTGAACTCTTTATTTCTCAAGCTATAAATCATTGGGTTGAACATTGGAGTCAAGATAGTGTAGGACACTGATATCAAAGCATCCTGGCTCGAGGAGTAGTTAGATTTAGGTCGTAAGTAGATGAAGGAGGCACATCCGTAATGCACAGTCACAACAATGAGGTGAGAAGCACACGTAGAGAAGGCCTTGTACCTGCCCAGTGTAGAAGGAAAGTGGAGTATGGCAGAAATTATGTGAATATAGGACACTAAGATCAACGACAGAGGGATAACCAAGACCAAAGCACAGAGCATGAAGATGACAATCTGACTAAAGCGGGTATGATAGGATGCCACCTTGAGAACCGGGGAGATGTCACAGAAGAAGTGATGCAGTTGGTTGGAGGAATGGAAAGGGAGGTGAAACACCAAGATTGTGATAATTTGGGCAACAGTGAAGCCACAGGCACAGGCAACACCCACTAGCCCCCCACACACCCCGTGCCCCATGACCACTGTGTAGCGCAGTGGGTTACAGATGGCCACATAGCGATCATAGCCCATGGCTGCCAGCAGGAAGGAGTGAGAGCAGCCAAGGAAGAGGAAAGTAAACATCTGGATGGCACAGCCCAGGAAGGAGATGGTCTTCCTATGGGCCAGCAGGTCAACCAGCATCTTGGGAACAATGACAAAAGTGTAGCAGGTCTCAGAGCAGGAGAGGACCGCGAGGAAGAAGTACATGGGGGTGTGGAGGGCCCTGTCGAGCACGATGGTGGAAATGATGAGGGCATTGGTGCCCAGAGTGAAGAGGTAGAGGAGCAGGAAGACAACGAAAAGCAGCGGCTGCAACTCAGCCAGTGACGAGAAGCCCAGGAAGACAAACTCTCTCACCGCCGTCTCGTTGATCCCCTCCATGGAGTGTATGTCCACCATCAGGGTACCATTGGAGAGAGAGGAGACAGTGCCCGGAGAAGTCTCTGGAAAGAAATAGAGCCTCAGGAAGTTGATTGCCATGTCTTTTCAGAGTTTGAGTTCTTCATTCACCTTCCTTTCTATTTCTCTAAAACACAGATTAGTTTGGAAAATCAGGCAGAGCGTACCTCTGTCTATGAGAACCCAAAGTAATTCTGACATTATGGTGGAATAGGAGGTCTTACTATTTCTGAGATTCAACGATCCTTTTGTCTTCAGTTGTTCCAGGATGAGGCTGCTGCTCAGATTCTCGGCGCTCTCTCTTACAGTACCTGGCAACTCTGTTTGTTCTCCATTTGCATTCTTTGCCTTTACAATCTCCAAAGAAAAATTTTTTTTACAGCTCCAAAATAAACCATCAGAATTATATAGATATATGATTGTCAATAGCTATTCATTATCAATCTCATTACCTAAACTCCTCTTCTTAGTTTTAATTTCTCTAAGATCTGTATCCATACTCTCTCAAAATCTCCGTGCCTTCATGCTGGAAGGAACCATTAACTCAATTTTTAATCCTTCTTCCTTATGCTGATTCTTTTCTTTGATTTTTTATTTTGCTCCCAGAGGCTGGAAAAATCTCCCCCTTTTATTTTTCATGTATCTAATCTGGGATGGAATGTATATATCCACCCTCCAATGTTTGTCTCAGGATTCTCCCACCTGCAGGGAGAGATATAGTCTTCCTTTAGGACTCTTCTTTCTCTCCAAAATTTTTCTACCCCCTACTGAAATCACATTATAGCTCCTCCCCCCTTTTCTTTGGCCTGCTACCATCTTCTCATATCTTCAATCCATCTAGTCCCTGGTGTCAAACCAGCTTTCTAAAATATAAATTAGATCATATTGAGTCTCTCCTAAAGTTTTTTACATATTGCTACAACATAAAGCTAAAACTCTGCCATGTTGTTTTTAAGGTCTTTCATTTTTGGACCCAGACTTTGTATCCCTGCTATTCAAAAAGCTCATGAAAAAAATAACATTTTCCACGAAGCCTCCTTGTGTGTATCTTCCCTTGTCTATATTTCCTGTGCATGAGAATCTATTTTCTATTAATTCTGAAGCCCCAGTATAAGCATTTTTGGCACCTTCTGATACAACTATCTATTTCTTTCTCAGAACCAACATAAGACATTGATCAACAATTTGATGTAGAATTTAGTTCATTTTGGAATTTGAAACATTATATTGTAATTCTCTCATATTGGCTCTCTTGAACAATAGATCTTGTACCCTTGAGGGAAAGATATGAATTGTATGTGACTTCTCCTGGTATATTCTCAGCATCTACAAGCAAATTAAGTAGTTATAGATTCTCAATAAATACTTTTAATATAACAATTAAAGCTGTTGTTATTTAAAACTGTTGTTTAAGCTTGGCATATTGTTATATATCTTATTCATGGAACCACCAACTTCTTGGGGCTCATGGGGTAAGAGAATGCTCAGTTTTATCTAATTATTAGCTAGAGAATTGGTAAGTAGTAAATACCAAGAATATTGAAGGCTTTTGGTACTTGATAGAACCAAATTTTACCTACTTAAGCCTAAAAATAAATCTCAGTTCACAATAGGAAAATGCTAACAGAGAGGGTATAATGGCAATTGGAATTCTTGGTACTAAGATTATTCCTCTGAAGCCCTGGTGGGTAGTGGTTATGAATTAGGCGGCTAAATGCAAGGTTAGCAGTTAGAAATCACCAGCCAAAAGGAAAGAACGTTCTACTCCCATAAAGAGCTAGTCTTGGAAACTCAGGGGAAACTCTAGTCTTTCCGATAGGGTAGCTATGAGGCAGCATCAAATTAATGGCAGGGAATTTGTTTTTAGGAGGATAATGTCCAATTCTTAATTTTTTGGCTGCTCTCTAGAGCATATTGAAATGTCAGTAAATAAAAGGAATATTATAAGAATAATATTGCATTTATCCCCATGTAGAAGTATAGTCATTAAAAAGATTCGAATTACTATTAGCAAAAATAATGGTAGTGCACCTTACTTTGGCTAACAAACACAGAATCATGAATATTAGAATTTATTGAACACCATGATTTAACACCAGGCTTTGGGCTATGGATTCGATATACCTATAAATAAGATCCAATTCAAGTACCCCAAACAGTTCAAGGGTGAGACACAGTCAAAGAAAGAGATTATCATTAAATGATAGATATGCACTTGTAATCATAAGAATACTGAGAAGTTTCATCTTTTGCCTACCCTTTTCCTGGGTTCTATTATCTATTATAGAAGAGTTGACTACAGCATGCTTAGAAAAATACCAAGAGATTGGGCACTTTTTAGTTTCTCCTACTTTAATTCAGATGTGTAATTAGTTTAGTTAATCACAATTGCATGCCTAGCCTCTGTGTGAATGTTATCTGGTCCTTGGTTTATCTGTTTTTATAACTGTACTTAATGTTCCATAAAACTCTATAAAGTTAAATCTCGTTTCATTTCTCCATTGTATTTCTCTGGTTCTTTGCCCAGTGCTCAATGCAAGGTTATTTTTTAATCACTTAGAATTATTGGTAACGCACTTTAATTTTTTAAGTCTGGAATCCACAGTTTTCAGAATTACTAATTATTTTCTACGTACATCACCTTCATGAACACATGTAAAGTTGAGTAACATCTAAATAAAATGATTGTTGAACTTAGAAAAAGACAATCTTAAGTCCTGTCTCTGGAACGTTCCAAGGAGATCGATGGACTCAGTGGCTGCAACAATGGGCTCAAAGAGAAGGACAATTGTGGGGATGGTGCAGGACTGGGCAGAATCACTTTGCTGTATAAAGGGTCACTACAGCACTTAACAATAGCAACCACAGCAAGAGCTGGCATATTCTAGTAGTAAGCCCTTAAATTTTTTCCTTTTCTCATTTTTATAGATATGAAGGATTTTAAAGTTCTATCCTGGTAGTCTAATCTGGTAGATGAAGAAACTGAGTTTCACAAAGCGCTGTGATGATCCCAAAATAGAAGGGAACTGAGTGGATGTGTTAATAACAGAAAATAACAGCTTTCAGACAAAGACATTTATCCTGGAGATGCTCAGACTACAGATGCTCTTGCCTTCTCTTTGTGTGTAGCATTCCCCTCTCCTGAGGCTGTCTGTTCTCCGTGTGCCCGGGTCACTATTCTGCATGTTCTTGAATTCCCGGAGGGCAGCGCTCCTTGTTTCTTGATTATGGGTGGCTTTTAGTTATTTGCAGAAGACTCAAGTTCTTTGCTCTATATTAGGTGTTGTTACTTGGTCTGGATATCACACAACAAGCCTTTCTTCAAAAAGATTATTATTTAATTCTTGTCCCTGTTGAATTAAATCATAATCAAGACAACTGGATACATTTTGGAGGAGCAAGTGAGTCTGCTAATTTAGAACATGTATACAATGCATATGAATAATTTTGTAGAAATTCACCTTAATATTTAAGTCATTTCTTAAGTGATACTCTAGCTATTTAGTACCTATATTTAGAACTCATTGTGGCTCTCTTATTTATACTACTTACATTGTATCACCATAGACCCCATCTCTTTTCTCTCTTACCTAAAATGTGAAAACATAGTTCCCACTGAGAAGATGCTCACTTCCTGTCCATTGTTCAGTTTCTAAATGCTGTAGGTTTTCATTCTGAGATAGATGACTGTGATCCATCGGTAGACTTCTATTTGCCTTTTGGTATCTTTAGAGAAACCTGAGATGTACAGATTGTAGATGGCAGCATCCAAGGTGAAGTGCTTAAAAGAGCAAAGGTAAAAATGGGGTGCAGGCTATGAATCTATATTTAGGAGTCAAAATGAGATGATAGTCTGGGTTCTTAGACCCCAACCAAAGTCAGGTGTATCCAATCTCCTCCTGCCATTATGTGCCACTGACCAAAGACTGCAGCACACAGGTAATAGCTTTCATTATATTTATTGGCAGCGGGCAGTTCTTCTGTGGGTCTCCTGGCGCCAGAGTCATTGCTATGGAGATGTTTCACTGGGTTTAATTAAAATCTGGGTTGATTGTGGAAAATAAAGGTGAGTCACAAAATAACAAATTGTTTACAATTGTGTCCAGGCAGTAGGACTTGGGGAGCAGAAAGCTCGAATGCTCTCAGTTATAGCAATTTGAGAAAATTTGACTAATTTCTTAAGTTTCCAGCAATGATGTATTAGATCCAACAATGGTTTCTTGGAGTGAAGGCTCAGGTCAGAATCTGAAAAGAGACTCAATTCACCATTGTAATTGTTGTAGTTGCTGCATTCTCCTTTTCCCTGTATCTTCACTCCATTTTCCATATCCTGATACCATGCATTATCTCACATAGGAAACACCAGTAAATGTCTGCTGAATGTTGAGTGAACAAATGGTTATAGAAACAAAGACTCCATTAGAGCAAAAAATACCATTTTCTACTCTCATTATTTTTTTTGGTTTTCTACTTCCCTTGTGGCTATGCTAGGAATGAATGTGATTTCAACATCATTTTTCATCACACTGGTAGCCCATATGGAAGATCTTTAATAATACTTGTGTCTAGTAAGAGATCAGAAACTATGCGATGGATGAGGAACACAAGAACTACCGAGAGCAAGAAGGATGTCCATGAAATAGCCAGCTGGAAGACTATAATTCGATATATCTGAATTTGAATACTGGACACTTAATAAAATGATAACTAGCACTCATTCTTATTTGTTCCCACAATTTTATATTGGTTTATTTTGCCTCCAACCTTATTTAAATTTTCTCTTTGAAATTTCAGAGGCAGGGAAAGTGATTGAGCTAAACCAACCAGGGTATTGGACCAAACAATTCCCTGGCCACAGTGTTTGGTTCACGATGGGCACATGGTCTGACCAGACTATCAAGATGAACACACTCTTGTTTTTCACATCAGAGGAAAAAAGTTTTCTCTTCCACTGAATTGGATTACGTGACCTGAAGCTGCCAGAGATCACTGTACTTCCCCGACAAGTGGGCTGAAGTCAGAAGGAGCCAAGCTACGCGGTGCATCCAGATGCCTCTGAACTATGAATTTAGCTGTGCCTGAAACCGTTTCACCAGTGGAATTTGTAGCTCACCTGAGCTACAGTTGTTCTTGAGTACCTTCTGACTCATAAGTACTCTACTGACAAAGTAGGATCTTTGCAAAAGCAGATCTTTCTTCCACAGAGTCACTGGGTGGCTTTGAACTACCAATCTTTCAATTAGCAGGCGAGCTTTTAACCACTGAAATACCAAATTTCCCATGAACCCAAAATTTTTTGTTAATGTCAGTTTGAGTTGAATTACACGACACCTGCAAACCTCACACTTGTAGTGTGAGTGTGAACTAGTTGCCACTGGGTCAACATTGTTGGTGGAGACCCTCTGGATATCAGGGCACCACTGGGCGCCATTTCATTTTCTTTGTCTGTTTTTTCAGAAGTAAATTGTCAAGTTTCCTGAGGTGCCTTTGGGTTAGCAGCAGAGTCTGTGAGCAGTTCACCACCAGGGACTTCTGCCTACGTGAAAGGTGCATGTTGTGTATATCATCTCAGTTTGCCAGATTCCTGGTTTGTGTGGATTGCTGCTCTGCAGTAAGATTGGCCAGCCTTTCCCCCAGGGCAATGTCCGTTCTATAAGCCCTTTAGTGCCGTGGAGTTTAGGTTGACAAACCATAGTGCATAAAGATTTCTTGTGACCGGTTTCCAAAACATTCCATCCTGCTAACTGATATTTATTTTTCATTGAAATGGACGCAAGAGGGTGGCTCTAAAGCTCTTTAGTTTCTGTTATGCTGCTCCAAAGTGCATTGAAAAATCATCCAATAATCCCATATTACCCATATTATCTCTCCCTTCTTTCCCCAATAGTTCCTTCTTTAAACATGATTCTTTAATCCTTTACGTCTCTGCCTTGTCTTGCCTTCCTTCTTGGTGTCTGGATTTCAACTGCTACATTGCTTCTGTGTTCTTCAGGCACCTCACAGAGAAGAATAGAAAGGCAGAGAGTAAAATGCACCGTGTTGGCTCAGTTCTCTGCCCACATTTTCTACACTCTTTCTGCTATGCAGTCAGCGGGAGAAACCCAAGCTTGAAAAGGGAAACTTTGGGGAGGAGGAGGAGTTGAGGAGAACAAAGGGAAGTTGGTAGCACATCTCTGCTGTCTCTGGGCTGCCCCAGGGTGGCCCACAGCAGATTCCCGTTGTGCTTTCTGGTACAATGCAGGATCAGAACATAACAGGAAGAGATACCTAATCATAGGGTACATATTGATATAGTTATAACTTATTTCCTCAAAACAGGAAGCAATTAACACATGGAAACAGACTGTAGAAGCAAAAATAAAAATAATTATAGAGATGATTGTACTTAATATAGAGAACTTGCTACAAAGAAAGTATTTTAAAAGGTTATTAATCTTGTATGACCACACCACCTTGGTCATTCAGGGGGTGGAATGTTGGAGATGATACCGTTTTTGTGATCATTGAATTTTCATCTTTTAAAGCGACAGGAAACACTGAAAAAAGCAACCAAATTCTGTACATTGGAATAGAGAATGCAACAGTTAAGTGCTGGTCTGCTAATCAAAAGGATGGCCCTTTGAATCCACACAGATGTTACTTGGGAGAAAGGCCAAACGATCTTCTTCCAGAAAGATCCCTTGCAAGAAAACCTCACAAGGATGTTCTACGCGGTCACAGCAGATCATAAAGGTTGAAAGTTGCCTCGAAGTGCCTCACAACAGAACCAGAAACAGTTTGAAATACAAAATGACTTGTACACACAGACACCTTACATTGCTGTTGTTCTTTTTCTCTTGCTTTCCCAACTTTGTATACAGCTGAACACAGTGATGCCTCTGGGGATTCACAGCCACATCTGGATGTAGAATTTGCTCATCCCTCTCTCTGAGAAACCATTATTCTGACTTCTACCACCAGTTTTTGAGGCTTATTAATGGATTAATGTGGTTTATACGGGCCATGTAAAATAACATTTTTGGTCTGGCTCCTTTCATTCCAAGTACATGTGTATATATATATGAGATTTATCCATGATGTTAGTGTAGTAATAGCTGTCGGAGCCTGCCGACGAGTGGAACGGTCCTGAAAGGGGGAGTGAGGATTAAGGGGGAAAAAAGAGAGACAGAAAGTAGTGGGAGGGCAACAGTGAATACTGAAGCCCCGAGTTTATTTTACATCTTCGTTTTATACATGCAGAAACAACCAGGGTTACAATTAGTCTATTATCACAATATATCAGAAACTCTATATTCTGCCAAGTCAAGGAGTCTTTGATAAAAATTAAACATTCTGTTTTCCCAGAACTTGCATACGTCTTTGTTCTTTTTCTTAGTCTCAATGTCAAACCGCAGAAGCAAACAGCAGACACTGGCACCTGGGTCAGGATAGCTCAGCTGTTTCAAGGCCGAGTCTTAATGGCCTTCAACAAATAGCTTCATTTATCTATAATATTAAAATATACACATCAATTTTAATTTACTTTTTCCTTCTAATATTAGACAATTTTATTATTTCTAAACTTGAACTATAAGGAATTAGATTGCTAAGGGCATGTTTATTAAGACATTATTAATACAATTTTTAGATTATAATATTTTATTGTATTTTTGGCTAAGTTTACACAGTGAATTAGGCTCTCATTTAACAATTCCGATCTTCATGGGACCCCTGGTAACTAAGTAGGTAAAGGCTTGACTGCTAACTGACAGGTCAGGAGAAAGCTATGGCAGTGTGCTTTTATAAAGATTTACAACCTTGGGACTCGTATAGGACACTGCTAGTTTATCTTATAGTGCTGCTATGAGTCAGAATCCACTCAATGGCAATGATGTATACATATTTTCAATGACATTGGTTAATTTAAAAACTTGTTTTTATATTTTAATTATTTACATCGTGGTTATTCTGTTCTACTAATTAGCTCTCCTGATCATCTATTGCCTCATCATTGTTTTAGGATAAATATTGACCACTTAGTCTCCTACAAATTACTTTGGTCCCATACAAATGATAGTAATGATGGATGATGTTTATTTTGTGAGCCAATTATTTACTTGAAAAGTGACCTCCAAGTGTGGCTTCAGTTCATAATGTAAAGAGTTTCTCAGGGTGATAGTCTTGGGGGTCCTTCTAGTAGCTTCCACTCTAGTAAGTCTGGCCTTTTTAAAGAATTTACATTTTACATTCCTTGCCCACCCCCACCCCCGATTTTTTCTAGGACTATCTATCATGTCCTTTATCAGAATGACCAACAGTGGCGACTAGGTATGATCCCCTTTTCTGATTGGAGGAGAGTTGAGGCTGTGGTTCATGGAGGTTAGCAGTCCTGTAGGAAAGACTCTTTCTTGAGCCTTTGGTCTCCTATTTTAATTTTTTGACCTAGATAGTGGCTTGCAAGCCCAGATGCTATTCATCAAACTAGGGTGTAGAATCTAAAGTTTATGAAATATGCCAATTCACCAAGTTGTCCTATGATACAAATTCAATAAACCCTGCCCATGAGGTGCTTGGTTATGTCTAGGAAATAAATGCCACCGAAATGGTTGTAGTTATATATTGGCAGGATGACGGCCAGATCCAGAAGAGCACATGAAGCCAGGGCCTTATTAATGCTGCCAGATGGATCTTGAATACCAGAAAAATGTTTTTCTGTGTTTTATTGTTTCCATAATGGCATTACTGTATACTGTGTGGATCATAACAAACTATTGATAACACTATAGAATGGGAAACTCCAGGACACTTAATTTCATTCATGTGGAATTTGGACCTATACCAAGAGACAGTTGTTTGAAAAGGAAATGGATACATTTCCAGGGTTGTGCCCTTCATCATAATTTTTCAATCACTATGTTGAGCAAATATTCTAAGAAGTTGACCAGATGAAGAGGAATGCAGCATCAAGGTTGGAGGAAGATTCATTAACTTATCACAACACTTGTTAACGAGTCCTCCTCTGACTTTGCTTGCTGAAAGTCAACGTGACTCAAAACACTTACTGATGAAAATCAAAGTTTGCAGATATCAGTATGGATCACACTTCAACATAAACAGAAAAACAAAAAGCTCACAACGGAACCAACAAGAAGCATCATGATAAATGACAAAAAGATTGACGTTATCAAGGATTAAATTTACTTGGATTCATAATGAACTCCCACTGAAGCAGAAGTCAAGAACTTAAACAATGTATTACATCAGGACAATGTCAGCCAAAAGAACTTTCTAAAGTATTAAAAAAAAAAAAAGAAAAGTTGTCACTCTGAGGGCTAAAATACTTGACGCAAGCCAAGAATTTTCATTCTCCTTATATGCACATAAAATCTGCAAAATGAAAAAAGAAGACTGGAAAAGCATTGAAGTGTTAGAGTTAGGGTGTTCGTGAAGAATGGTGAAGCTGCCAGAAGAACAAACAAATCTGACTTGAAAGGAATGTACCAGAATGCTGCTTAGCAGGAAGGATGGCAAGACTTCATCTGATGGCAGCCCCTAGAAATGAACATCATGCTTGGTAGAGGGCCAGTGAAAAAGAGGAAAATCCTCAAAGAGATGGGCTGACACAGTGACTACAAAAATGGACTCAAACATAGTAACAACTGTAAAGATGGTGCAGGGCTAGGCAGTGTTTTGTTCTGTTGTCCACATGGTTTCTATGAGCCTGAACTGATGCTTGATATTCTTGATATCATCCCACAACTCATCTGATCTTCTGTCATTAGTGTGCAATTCACCAATCTGTTCTTGAGTTGATCTCTAAATTCAGGTGGCATACACTCAAGGTCATAACATTTTATTATAGAAAAAGCAATCTCTACACCTAGAAATCTGGAACATTAAAAATTTTAAATGCCAAGCATTTATAGGTTTAGTATTAAGGTGGCAGATGGACTACAGGCCTCCATTCAAGTACTCCATCAATGCAAGACTACTTTGTTCTATTAAACTGGCATTCCATGACGCTCACCTAACTGAAAAGATCACTGAAGACAAAATGGGTGCATAAGCAAATGTGGTGATGAAAGCTGATGGAGCCCGGCTATCAAAAGATGTAGCGTCTAGAGTCTTAAGGTAAGCAAGCGGCTATCTAGCTCAGAAGCAACAAAGCCCACATGGAAGAAGCAAACTAGCCCATGTGATCACAAGGTGTCAAAGGGATCAGGTATCAGGCATCAAAGAACAGAAAAATCAAATCATTGTGAATGAGGGGCAGTGCAGATTGGGGACCCAAGACCCATATGTAGGCAACTGGACATCCCCTTACAGAAAGGTTGCAGGGGAGGAGACAAGCCTGATAAAACATAATAACTTTCCTCTAGTCCCTAAATGCTACTCCCTCCCCACCCCCACCACTATCATGGTCCCATACCTTACAAATATGGCTAGACCAGAGGATGTACACTGGTATAGATAGGAGCTGGAAGCACAGGGAATCCAGGACAGATTATTCCTATAGGACCAGTGCTGAGAGTGGCGGGAGTGGGGAGGGAGGTGGGGTGGAAAGCAGGAACCGATTACAAGGATCTACATATAACCTCCTCCCTGTGGGACGAACAACAGAGAAGTGGGTGAAGGGAGATGTTGGACAGTGTAGGATATGACAAAATAATAACAATTTCTAAATTATCAAGGGTTCATGAGGGAGGGGGGCAGGTTCATGAAGGAGAGAGGAGTGGGGAGGGAGGGGGAAAATGAGGAGCTGTTACCAAGGGCTCAAGCAGAAAGCAAATGTTTTGAGAATGATGATGGCAACAAATGCACAGTTGTTCTTGACACAATGGATGGATGGATGGATTGTGAGAAGAGTGGTATGAGTCCTCAATAAAACGATTAAAAATGACAACAACGACAAAACAAAACAATGAAAAAGAAAAACTATAAAGGACATTTTTAATTAGAGCTTTCTTTTAAATTAATATTGTTACTTCTGGCAGTTTGCATTTTCATATCTCATATTTATAGATGTTGAGATTGTTTTTTGCTACTTATATACAGATATATAGCTTATTTTACACTACTGACATAATACCAGGAAATCTTATAGATTATTTTACTTATTAATGCTTATTTTTTAACTGTATGTTTTAATAATCTTTATTCCTGATAATATTGTCAGCAATCAAGGTTCAATTTAGTTTCTTTGAACCATTATTATTTTATTTGTTTTCCTTTTTCTATTTGATTTACAAGGACCTCTAGCACAATTTTGAATAGAACTAACTATAGAGAGTATTATTATTTCATTCCTGATCTTAAGGGGAACATTCCTCAACTGTCATCACTAAGATTAAGAATAAGTTTAACACATTTTATAATATTCCTTGTTTTATAAAAAGCTTTTAAATTATAATTGTGTGTTTAATTTTATCAAGTTTTTTATTCAAGACAATCGTATTACATATACAATGTTATTTTTGTTGCTTTCCCCATCTTCTCCCCCCTCTTTTCCCAACTGTCTCCCATCACTCATCTAGCAACCTAGCTATCTATGGAGCTATTGACCTACTTAGCTATGGATTTATCTTTCCTTTTTGCAATTAATGTTCTCAAGTGTGATAATTCTCAAGTGTGGAAAACCACTCTTGCATGCCTTAGATAAACCTCATTTGTTCATATCATTGGAGTCAATTTGGGCTCCTTAAGCAACATAGCCCTTCCTGATGGGCTTATTTTTTTCTGCCTTTTCTTTATCAACTTCTGTCACTCTGAAAGTTCATGTAGCATCCACATGGAACATTTCAATTTCCTCGCTGAGCTATGCACTCTTTCTCCTCGCCTGTGCACATGGTGGAACCTTTTTTACCACTCACTATCTCACTAGTTTCTACTTATATTCCCTGTTTCAATTAAAATGTTATTGACTCCAGGAAGTTGCTCATGATTTCTCCAAGACTGAGTTAGATGTTCACACTAATGTATAGGTCCTGCATCCCTATAGATCCCTACATTCATCACGTTAATGGTAACTGGCTCTTTGTTTGCAATAGAATTTTTTTCTATAGGGCTTAGTTACCCTCAGGGCATTTGGGGAGTAATCAGTCACAGATATTACTTATTAGATCAATGAGTAGAAGTGCAGCACATGCTCTGGGTTGCGAATATAGAATGAGGCTTGATCAATATTAAAGGGGCTGAGGAAAATAAAAATTAAAATTCCTGGTGTTTTTTTTCTGTCTACAGACAAATTAGATGCCTTTGGAGTATCCTACTTTTATTATAATTTGTTAATTAAACAAAGATTTTCCTAAACCCACGCCAGATCCAGCTTTCAGTTTTGAAATTACTATTAGCATCACGAATATCCAAATTGTCAATGTCGGGTCAGTTTGTGTCAGTCTGAGAAGATTTGGAAGTACTTCAGTGCTTCAGGGTCTGAAACAAGTTTGGGAACACCCTCTGATCTGGAGCAGACAGACAGAGAGGTATTCTAACTACTGGAAAATCGGAGGGAGTACATTTGACAGATGAGGGTTTGGTTGGGCACATGTGAGTTGGGCAGGTGTAGAAATGATGTTTTGAGAATTCTGTGGTCACAGCGAATGAGTCAGAAGGCTTCTTTTCACACTTTTCAGTGTAATCTTTCTTAAAGTAGAAGGAATCCCAGGAACTCTCACACATTTTTCAGAGGTAAAGATGTCAATTTCCTCTCAATAAGTAAAATGCAAACCCCTGAATCAGGGGGATAAAAATCTTTAAAATAACTGTGCATATTCTTATTCACTCATCAATATATAATGAAATAAATTGCCCAATGGTGTTTTAGACATTGTGTTATAATAAGCTAAGGATATGCAAAGGAATCCTGGTGGTACCATCAGCTAAGCTTGGACTGCTAACCATAAGGCCAGTCATTCAAACTCATCTCAAGGAAAGATGAAGCATCTCATCAGAGTTGACTTGATGGGGTCAGGTTAGACATAAGCTAACAATTGAATCTTAGTCTTGGGACAGTCATTGTCAGACTATGTGGTTCAGCATAGGAAAATGTCAGAAATCTAGATATTGAAGCAATTGTTGGCATAAAGTAAACACAACTGAGTCTGCTATCACTCTTCGATTCTGTTACCTCTCCTGGCTGTCTCTTTTCTTTCAGTCCTAGTGGTCCTTTCTCTTGTCTCCTTGTTATGGTCCTCATTGTAATTTTCTCTCCCCCAACATATAATGCCATTATATGTAATGACATTAATATTAATTCTTAACATTGATCAAATGCATATATTTCTAAATTGTGTGCTAGACTTTCTAAGGCATTTCCTCTTTTAACCACTGAGAGAAGCACTCCTTCCAGTCACTGCCTATTTACAGTTTCTTTGTTCACACTCACGGACCAAGTAAGAGAACTTACTTTTAAATATAGGCTATGTGACACCCAGGCCAGAGCTCTTCAACTGCATGTTGCTTAAGTGAAAATCTGAAAATGTATGAATTTTCATAAATTTATTGGTATTGCATAACTTGGTTGTTTTACTGTGATTTATCCTTAATAAATGTCACAGTAAACTCAGTCAAATATATTTTGACTGAACCTATGAAGGTGACTGAACCATTGTCCTTCCTGATAGTGAGGCATGGAGCAATGAGACTGTGTACTCTTTGCATGTAGTTTCAAGCTTTAAAGCCAGTGGATGAGAAGCGACCAGAGTTCAGCATTCAGACATTAAGTATAATCTTAGTTTGTAAAAGAAGGGAAACAAAGGATTAAGACAGCGCTCTAATATTCTTCAATGATTTCTATTAGGCAAGCACCTTATTGCTTTGCATGGATTAATTTAAGTATTACAATGGTTGGTAACTAGTAATAAGAGTAGTCCAACCTGGTGTAAGGTACTGGATGTACAATCATCTGAATCAAAGTTCAAACTCAGGTCTTCGTGACTCCAAAGCCTGTGTCCTCTACTCTACACCAGTGGAGACATCCATTCTTCTAATTTACCCATCAAATAATTCTTATTTTATCTACATACAAACGATTTAATGCAAATGTTTATTTTTAAGCATCAAAATATATGTACAAGAATATGAGGTTTAAAACCACATTCTCCATCATTTCCTTCAATGTAGAAAGGCAACAACAGGCTAGATATTCACAGAAAAATAACACGGTCCTTGAAGTGTTGACCTGTGAAAACTGGAGTTCATCGTACATGAAAAGAGCGAAGGATTGTCCACTTTCTGGAGACTAATTAATATAACTTATACATCAAATAAAGATCCCTGGTTGCCCAGTGGGTTAATTTCTGGACTGCTAAGCACAAGGTTGGTGGTTCACCACCAGCCGTTCGGTGGGCGGTGGGGGTGGTTTGGAGCTGGGAGACTGTCTTCTCTCATAAAAGTTTACTCTAAGGAACAGTTCTTCACCCTCCTATAAGGTTCCCATGAGTTGGATGTGACTCTCTGGCTGTGAGTTTGGTTTTGTGGTTTATACATTGGCTAGAGACTAAACCTGAGCATGGACTTCAACAAAAAGAATCAAAGTCTCTTGAAGTCCTTATTCTTGTTTTTCAAAGTGACCTGGAAAAAAGAACAAATTTGGTCATAGAAATGCATTTCTGTAAAGGGCAGTTTTATGAATATAAATTTTCTGAGTTGTGAACTTACTCATCCAGTTTTGGAAAATGAGTATCTGTACAGGACCTTCCTCAGAGCTGTCTTCACCTCTTTATTTCTCAGGGTGTACACCAGGGGGTTGAGGAGTGGGGTAATCACTGTATAGGTCACTGCCACCAGCCGGTCCTTGTCTGAGGAATACAGAGATGTGGGTCTCAAGTAGATAAAAGAGGCACAGCCATAGTGGACAATGACCACTGTGAGGTGGGAAGCACAGGTGGCAAACGCCTTCTTCTGCCCTTCCACGGAGGAGATCTTGAGGATTGTGGAAACAATGAAGACATAGGAGATGAAGATAAGCACAAAGGGAACCAGTAACACTAGGATACTGAGGAAGAAAATGACCATTTCCTTCAGGTTGGTGTCTGTACAGCCCAGTTTGATAACAGGGGAAATGTCACAGAAAAAGTGGTTGACCCGATTGGAGGCACAGAAGGGTACACTGAACACCAGGACATTGACAACCACGGAGATCAGGAAACCGCAGAAGCTGGAGGCTAGAACCAGCTGCATGCAGGTGGTTCTACTGACGATGAGTGTGTAGTTGAGAGGGTTGCAGATGGCAACATAGCGATCATAGCCCATCACAGCAATGAGAAAGCAATTAGTGCATGCCAAACCCACAAAAAAATACAGCTGGGCAGCACACCCAGAGAAAGAAATTGCTGGATTTGTGGAAAGCAGGTTGGTCAGCATTTTGGGGACAATGACTAAAGTATAACAGGTTTCAGAGCAGGAGAGGACAAAAAGGAAGAAGTACATGGGGGTGTGCAAAGCTCGGTCCAAGCGAATGACAGTCATGATGGTGGCATTGGCCATCAAGGTGGTCACGTAGACCAACAGGAAGATAAAGAAGAGAAGGATCTGAAGATCCCCCAGGTTTGAGAAGCCTAGAAGGATGAACTCGGTGATGATGCTTTGGTTCTGTCTCTTCATGGGTCAGTGAGAATCAAATTCAGACAACCAGAAATTGAGAGAAGGAGTATTTGATAGAAATGAAATCACCCTAAAGAAACTCAGTTTGTGTTTCTGTACAAGGCTGGTAATATTTGATTGAAAAAAGGAGTCACAAAAAAACTTAAGAATGATGTTTGGGACTGTTTGGGCATGAGCAGGATGAAAAACCGTGGCATAAATAATCCCCAAATTCAAAGAAAACAATTAAAAATCTTTATCTCTGTAAGTTGTTTCCATTCCTTGTGTTCATAAGTGCAAAGAAGGTTCACAGTGTATTGATTCAAGCTTGCTTTAGAATACATTGCATTAAATCCTGTCTTTTCACAGAAGAAACTATTGAGGCTCGAAAGGAATAAACCATTTCCTGAATCCACATGAAAGGAAGTCCTTAGTAATCACTCATCTTTAAGTCCATGATATGAAAATCTGATTCAGAGAAAAGAAAACAAAAACAGATAAAAAGAGTCTTTGCATCCCCTCAGATCTCAGACTCTAACACTGCTTACTAAGGTGTTAATAGTGATTTCATTTTGAAACTGTTTGGATTCTATTTACCTGTGATTGATTATGAAGCCTTTGGGATAGCCTTTGGGATATGATCCCATTTCTATGAATTCCTTTTCTACCAATGCATGGAATTCTGGGACCAACAACTCAAAAAATCTCTATTCACACACCAAACAAGGTGAACATGGGGGTCAAGACCTCCATTTTTCTAATCTCTGTCTAATCCCTGCTGCCATCAACTGTTCTCAGAAAAACTCTCACTGTTGTCTGTGGGAAGAGCTTTAATTTGATTTGACAATCAGGTGATACTAAAAACTTCAAACCAGCCTTAAAGACTCATACAATCTCTGTATTGAAGAAAAATTTAGGAATCTTCTAGCCCAATCTACTCCCAGTTCTCTTTAAAGTTATTTTTTGGTTTGTTTTTTAATAAGTATGGTCCAGTCTCTGTAGTTAATCATTGAGCTAGTTCTCTTGCGAGAGTGCTTATTCTAGAAGATAGGTTTCCAAACTTATTTGGCCTACTTCACCCTTTTCAGAAAAAAGTTACTCAGTGTCCCTGGCAATTAAACACTTTGTACTATCGCTCATAATCCAGGGTGGAGTGTACGTATTTGCTGGATTGTGCAAGCCATCCTCCCAGGCGGTTGTTATCCCTACCTTGGGAAGAAACACTGGTCTACAATATACTCATGCTTCGTGGAACTCCACCTCCTTGATATACTGGTATCCATTGTCGCCTGCTGTCTTCTTTAGTTACTCGTAAGAAGTCTAACTCACATTTATAAATGACAATCATTTAGTTCTTTGAAAAAAATACTCATGTCCTTTTATGGATCTCATTTTCCTCAATGACAGACATTCCCAGTCCCCTCAATTATGTCTCATGACATGGCTTCTGGAGATCTTTCTTAATCACCATTATATATAGTACTCATTATACCTCCACCTGGTTTAAACCAGGCAAGCTGACTGGTCCCCTGCAGAATACATAAATCATTTCCCTTTCTGTGCCTCTAGAGATAACATTAAATTCCCATTGTCTACTATACCATATTCCTTACTGCCTGTTAATATTTATATCTCCTACAAGATCCCAGCTAAACATTTATCTCCTGAAAGACTTCCCTAAATGACTTTGACTGATGTTCTCATTTATTTCTCTATCAGTTTCTTTTGGGATCATTTGCTGGAAGCTTAGCAAGACTAGGAAAAATGTAATCTTTTAGGCAGATTAAGTTGGAATCATGGCTCTGCTACTGTATGACCTTGGAGAAATCACTTCTTTGTGCCTCGGTTTTTCATCTCTGAAACAGCAATAATAAAATTATGCAGTATAGGGGGTTGTGAATAGCAAATACTTAGCCCAATTTCCTAACTCATAATGATAATCCAATATGTGTTAGCTGTGATCTTGTCCATCCCTGTTATATTATAAATGAGGAAAGTAAGACCAAAATATGTAAAATAACAGTAGCAATAAGACTGTATCCCACATATCCTAACCTTCTCTGTCCAGCATGTGTCTTCTGAATGACCTGGGCTCTGTTTTCAGAGTTTCGGTTTGCATTGTGTGCTTTTCCACCTACCCAGTCATCCAGGTTATGGATCAATGTCCTGACTAGTCTGTGTGGTCGTGAGATAGATTTTGCTTCACTCTTCTGTCTACTCCTATCTCTTCTTCTACCTTGGATCCATCACCCAGGGATTTTCTTCTAATAAAGTAGATGTCTATACTAAATAGGTTGTCGTCGTCCTATTTCCTAGCTTAAGTGTGCTTTAGAGAAATTTCATTTATTTAGATTCTCATTTTATTTTCCAAGATGAAAATTTAAGCCTTCCCTAACTTTACTTCTACATTCAGAAAGAATGTCTGCATGAGTTACTACCCCCATGACATGGTCCCTGTCCCTTTGTTTTACCTGAGTCATGATATTATGACCCTCTTCTGTACATACTGCCTTTTGAATCTTCCTTTCATACTAGAGATATTTGTAGAGTGGATTGACAGATAATGTTACTAAGAAAGAAGAGAGGTCTTCACAGCTTTAATAAAAAGGAGGCACTTACTTTCATAGGCAGAGTTCTGGCATGATCCAAAGCTTCTTCCTCCTGAATCAATCAAAGTCAAAAGAGGAGAGCTAAATAAGCCACATTTTGAATGGCATCAGACATCATTATTCTACCAGATCGGATTAGGGAAAATGCAGTGGTCACCAACCTTGAAAGATGAAACAGAACTTTGCTTGTCAGCTAGTCTGGAGCTACCTGGGCAGTCCCGATCTTTTCAGCTCTGATGAAGATGCATCTGTAAAATGCCTAGGTCTTAAACAGCTGGGAACCCCAGGGGACTGAGGCCTTGGAGAACGACCCTTCTTTGGGCTCTATGCATTATAAATATATTTCTTTAGCTCATCGATCCAGTCCAAAGAAACAAGAATGGGATCAATGAATTATCTGGTTTCTTGGATCTGTGTAGAAAATAGACCACTTTGAATATGAGTATTTGCAAGGCTTATTTATTTAGGCTCAAGGTTATATTTGCTGAATGAGGGAAAGCATTGTAATTTCTTCAATTATTTATCTTATGGATTTTGGATCTAAATGAATGGCTTTAAGGGGTTAACCAAATGTCATCCTTGATAGATTTCTTGTAGTTTCTTCTTCCTTCTGCAAGGTCAGTAGCTGAATAAAGCAGATAGTGTTTTCAATAATCCTCCTAATTCATGCATCTAAGCTTTGCCTGCATTTTAAGGGAACACAGATTGTAACCTTTTGGACACTCCTGTACTTGTTAGGTTTTTCTCTTCAAATACATTTATCAGTGAGGTCATCCATTTATGTTTTCATTCATTGATTTAATCAGTATGTATGGAATGGGTACCATGCACCAGGTACTCTATGTGCTTTGCTAGGATGCGGGTGTATGTGTGTGTGTGTGTGTACAGAAATGAAATTACACAGTCTAAGTCAGTGATGGTTTATGGGCCACATACATTGAGCATATAAAGATGCCTATTGCTTGTGTCACCCAGGATCCTTGAGGTGCATGTGAAGGTGCCTATTGCTTGTTTTATCCAGGATCTTTTCATATTTGAGATGGATCTGGGGAATAATCTGCTTTTGGTTCAAGTGATTACTTTTATTGTCTGCAGGTTTAGAATTATTAGTTTCTGTTTGAAAAGAACTTGATGTTTCTTAGTGGAGGTGGGGTGAAAAACAATGGAATATTATAGTAGGCAAAGATTAAAATGGAAACAGGTATATGGTACTGTAGCTTTGCTGAGGAAGGAGTGAAGCTCTCATATACAGAATCAAGAACAATAGGTCTTAATCTGCCATCCCCAAACTCTTTTTTCTTGAAGGCAGTTATTTATTGTTTGTTTGCTTGCTTTTGTGTTATTGTAATAGGGAATAAATACCATGTGCTCTGTGTTTTAATTTTTAATTTGGAGAAACAAAAATGTTCGCAGATGATATAGACATGTGATGTGAGCTAATACAAATTAATCTTCATGAAATACTAGAGTTTTGTTGTCCTTGAGTTAATCTTAGGGAAAGGGACAGATATTCAGAAGTAAGAATTATTCAAATCGATTTTAGACTAAAATGATAAGAAATGTAACAGCACACTTTACATTCTATCCACCTTTGTATTGCAACTATGGTCTCAATAAATTTCTGGACATTTACTAGGAAGCCATCATTATCTATTTTTCATTTACATAATTTCCTTGATAATCTGATCAGATCAGGCAGTATTATTCACATTTTACAAAAGGAATTCAAGAATGGTGCTGCAGTCCTACTGAGCTGAGGAGAGTAAACTTGAAGTGTGAGGAGACTGAAAAGTCACACAATTTAAGGAGCCCACACAGGGTTGGGAGATATTTGATTTTCTTTCTTTTTTGGTAGATATTTTATTTTCAACTAGTTAGAGTGCGGAAACATCACAGGATACCTGAGAGATAGAGAAAAGATCTTTTTGAAAATCCACGTGTTAGTAAAAGGAACAAATCAGGTCAAAAATCTGTCATGGAAGCAGGATAGTCCTGAGAAATGAGAATAGTGAGACTTTGTTTCAGTACTTTGGCCATGTTATCAGGAGAGACCAGTGTCTGGAAAAGAGTATTATGTTTGGTAGAGGGTCAATGAAATAGAGGAAGGCCCCTGGCTAGACATATTGACACAGTGACTACAATAATGGGCTCAAACATGATAATTTCTCTGTTGTGCACAAGATCCCTATGAGTCAAATTGATTGGATGATAAATAACAACAACAACCACAACAAGGCATTCTAAAATTACCTCACAAAATTTATATGCAAATCTCAACCCAGTCCATTGAGTTTCAACACAAGTGCAAGGCTATAAGATGAGAAGAGAGAAATCTTATCAATAAACGGTACAAATAAGTAGCTATTTTTCTGCAAAACCGAAAAAAGCCAGACATATCGCTCTTTCTATTGGAATGCAGAACAAATGCTTTCAGGATGGATCATACAACTATATGCAAAATATAAAGCAATGAAACTGCTAGAAGATAATATTTCAACATTAGAATACACTAAGATCTCTTAGAAATAACACAGAAAGGGACTTCCGGGAAGATGGCGGACCAGGGTACCCACCTACTCTGAGAGCTCTCTCCAACAAGGCGGTTCGGTGTCCGCGTAGCCGAGTGGTAAGTGAGAGAGATAGTCCCCTGGGGCCAACGGCTGGCTCCCACCCCACACATTAGCCCTGAGCCGGGACCTCGGTGATCCAGGCCCCAAATCGTGGAACATCGTGGGTCCCTAAGCACGGACAACCGCGACCCAAATTTGCTGTGGCCCTGCTCCATCCCCAGACCAGGATCCTGCACCCAGGGTTGCTTGCCTGCTCTGCGGAGACACGCACAGAAGTGGTGTGACCCCCGAAGACAGCAATTGCCCACTTGTGGGACCCCACTGGAAGAGTAGCTT
>NW_022111325.1:5187838-5195812 GCF_000313985.2 Echinops telfairi
AATTTTGGGAATGATGAGGGCAACAAATGTATAGATGTGCTTTACACAATTGATCTATGTATTGTGATAAATTGTATGAGCCCCAATAAATTGATTAATTAAAAAAAAAAAAAAAAGAAATAACACAGAAAGTATACACCAAAAAAAGAAATAAAATGGATAGATTAAACTTCATCAAAATTCAAATAGGGTTGATCCTATACGCAGGTGGGGAGGTCCTGCCTGCCCTGTGGCTGGGAGGATCCCCTACCTGTACTGGGTCCCTACACGTGGCTGAGGGAGCTACCCCACACACACACACACCCGGCTGCAGTGTTGCATACACCACAAGACAGTTATACCAGTGATCTCCACTGCTCAACACTACTGGAGGAACTGCTGCTGCTTGGCCTCCACTGTGATCTTGCCTTCTAGGGTTATTCCACCCAGCATCTGTGGGATCCTACAAAAAGTGGGCACCCCACCCCACTACCTTGAGGCAGGGTTGGAACTCCGACAGGCTCAAAGGCAATCAGGTCTCAACTATCTACTTACGTACTTTACGTTTTCTTCTCTCTCTATTCTCTATCCCTTCTATCTTTCCCACGGCATTCAGTCTCAGCAGGACTAGTTCTGTTTTCTGTTTTTCTCTTTTTCTTTCTGTTTTCTTCTTTCGCTTTCTTCTTCCTCTTCTCTCCCTCACTTTCCTTTCATTCACTACTGTTGGATTCCAGGCCACTATGCTCTGCCTAGGGCAACTTCACCCCCAAAGCAGGGGGAACTTCAGCCTGTCCTCTGTGGGAGCACTACCTACACACCACAGAAAGCAACTGCGTCAGTCCACTACAGCATTCCACGCTATAGAGGAAACCTCCATTTGGCCTCTACAGTAATCTTGCCAACTAGGGAAATTCTGCCCAGCACCAGCAGGACCCTACACCAAAAGGGCACACCAACCTGCAACATTGGGGCAGCGTCCACTGGCCCCAGCTATCTCTCTATTCTTTATTTATTTTTCTCTCATTTTCCACCAGTCAGTCTTAGAGGGCACAGTTGTGTTTTTCCCACCTTCCTTCTTTTTCTTTCTTTCTTTCTTTCTTTTCTCTCTCTCCTTTTATCCTTCTTCTTTATTAACTCTTTCTACTTCTCTCCTCTCCTTATCTTTCCTTCCACGTGCCAATGTTTTCTTCCAACCCACTACCCTCTGTCTAGGGCAACTCCACCCACCCAGTGGGGAGAGCTCCAGCCTGCTTCCTGTGTCAGTGATGCACACAGTAAAGGATGGAGTTCAGCTATCTCATATATTTTTCTTTCTTTCTTTCTTTCACATTTTCTTCTTCTTCTACCTCTTCTTTCTTTCCCAGCACAGTCTCAGCAGATTCAATTTTTCTTTTTGTCGTTTTATTTTGACTCTTTGTTTTTGTTGTTATTTTGTCTTTGAATTTTGTGCGTGTGTGTTAGTTTGTTTTTATTCTTTTCTCTTCTCTGTTTTCTCCCTTCTCTCTTTTTCTTCTCTTCTCCCTCTCTTTCCTTCCACAAGCTACTACCAGCCTCCAGGCCACTCCCCTCTACCAAGGAAACTCTGATGGCCCAGTTGGGGAGCTCCTGCCCGCACTTCTTGTTTAGGTGCAGCTGGGGGAATCATGCCCGCCTGAAATACACCCCAAGTAGCTGGTAGGTCTCCCCTTCAAATGGCTGGGGGAGCTCCTGCTTACACCTCAAGGCCCTACAAGTGACTGGGGGAATGCCTGCCCACTGCTTGTGGTGCTCCACATTACTGGAACATCCACCCAACCTCCACAGTGATCACTCCAACTAGGGTAGTTCCGTCTGTCATCCATGGTGCTCTAAACCAAGGAGGGTACACCTGCATGCCCTCTGTGGCACTCCAGTTGCAGAGGGAAACACCACACACCATCTGAGCCACTCCAATGCTGTGAGACACACTGATATGGTTTCCTGGGAGATTAGCCACTGAAACACCAGCCTCGTGGGCCCACAACCACCCACCCAGCATCCCATGAAAGGACTATCCAACTTACATTCCAAATAATGAAATACTGTTTGGATTGGATAAGAATGAAACCAAAATAATCCTGACCTCCCAGTGTAGCTACCTGTAGGTATTTCAAAGAAGCACTTATACGAGGCCCCCAAGAGAGAACCCGGTGCTCTTTGACTCTATAAGATGGTTCTGGGCTCCTCTAAAACGGCATGTAAACAGCAAACAGTCCCAACAACCTCAACGAAAAAGCAGGAGAAGCAGAAGACAATGCTGGAAGAAGTCATGAACCTAAAGATGTACACAGAAGAAGCAGACAATGACCTGTCACAGAAAATCTTCAGAATGCTACTTGGAGTCATACAGAATATGAGGGAAGCAATACAGAAAAAGGATGAAATGATAAAGGAGATAAATTCAAGACCTAAGGGATGATATAACAAAATACAGTAGAAAATTAAAAGACTTTGCCAACAGATTTGAGGATACAGAGAATCGCACCAGTGACCTAGAGGATAACCGGGCAGAATTCAGCAAATGGGAAAAGCAGTCAAATAAGACAATCAAAGAAGCTGAAGAAAACCTGAGAGCCATGTCTGATGCTATGAATAGGAAAATATGAGAATAATTGGACAACCAGAAAAAGACCCAACAAAGAAGTCAACAGTGAAAATAACAAGGAAATTCTTAAAGAAAAACATCCCCAGCTTAATAAGTGAAAATCAGTCAACCATTCAGGAGGCCTAAAGAACACCAGTCAGACTGTACCTCAAGGAGAAGTCACCAAGACACTGGTGGTTAAATTATCCAACTATGAGGAAAAGGAGGAAATCAAGAGCAGCTAGGGAAAAACAAACAATCACTTATAAAGGTACCCAAATAAGAATATGTTCAGACCTATCAGAAGACATGATGAAGAGGAGGGAGTGGAGTAACATGTTCCAAGAATTGACGGAAATAATGCAAACCCAAGAATACTATATCTGGTCAAATTATGTATTAAGATAGATGAAGAAGGGTCTTCCCAGACAAGGAAAAACTGAAAGAACATGTAAAAAGAATCCCAGCCCCACAAAAGATCCTTGACAACCCAGGATGGGTAGAAGATCAACACTCACTGAGCACAAATAAAAGATTGTCACATAGAACAACTTCACCCAGAGAGCGACAAAGAGAAAACAGTTCCCAAGATAGCATTAGCTCAATATTGGAAAGAAGGCAAGAATGAAACACACACACACACCACAAACTGATATGATAGGTAAGTAGGAAAACACCCAACACAAAAGGTACGAGATGACATCACAGAGTCCACAGATGGCTGTAATAACACTGAATATCAATGGACTGAACTCAAGCATTAAAATACAGAAGCTAGCAGACTGGCTTAGAAAACAGAACCCATCAATCTGCTGCCTACAGGAGACAAATCTCAAGGTACAGACAAAAACAGGTGGAAAATTACTGGTGGAGAAAATTTTATACCAAGCAAATGGCAATGCAAAAGAAGAAGGAGTAGCAATCTTAATCTCTGATCTCAAGGTGCAAGCCATAACAAGAGACAAAGGTGGGTACTGTATAATGCTGATGGAAACAGTAGACCAAGAATGTGTGAGCATAATAGATATATAGGTGCCCAACGAGAAACCTACAAATTCTCAAATCAAACACTCCAAAAGATGAAAAAAGGAATCACAGGCTCAACAATTATAGTAGGTGACTTTAATACACCACTCTCTGAAAAAGACAGATCACAGGGGAAGAAACTTAACAAGGAGCTTAAGATTTAAACAGCACAATTAGACAACTTGACTTGATAGATATTTTCAGAGATTTCCACCCAAATGCAAAAAAAATCTATTCTTTTCAAACCCACATGGCACATACCTGAAGATAGCCCACATGCTGGGGCATAAATAGAGCCTGCGTAAATTCAAACACATAGATATTTTATGGACTTCTCTCTCTGACCACTATGCCATAAGGCTGGAAATCAACAAAAGGATGATGAAGAAAACAAGGGCAAACAATTTGAGGATGAATAACTCTCTATTACAAAAGGAGTGGGTATTAGCCTAGACCAGAGATGAAATCAGGAAGTTTCTAGAAACCAATGGGAATGAAAATCCAACATACCAAACCTTTGGGATACAGAAAAGGCATTTATCAGAGGAAGGCTAATAGCAATACATGCTCACATGAAAAAGGAAGAGAGACTTGTGGTTGATATGGTGACACAAAGCTTACACCAATTAGAGCAATGTCAACAGAACAATCCTACTAGTAGCAAAAGGAAAGAAATAATAAATATCAGAGCTGAGATACAGGAGAGGGAAAACAAGAAAAGTATGGGAAAAATTAATGCAGCTAAAAGTTGGTTCTTTGAAAGGATAACAGAATTGATAGACAGCTGGCAAAAGAAGAGAGCCAATTTCAATAGTAAGGATGAGGGATGAAACAGGGGACATTACAAAGGACTCTAATGAAATCAAAAGGATAAATACACAGTACTATAAAGGCCTGTACTCTAGTGAATTCAACAACTTGGAAGACATAGACCAATATATGGAAAAGCAATCCTTCCCTACCCTATGCCAGATGGACATCAAGAAATAGACAAGATTATCAAGGGATTACCAGCAAAAAAATCTCCCAGGCCAGATGGCTTCACAAGAGAATTGTACCAAGATTTCACATAAGAACTGACACCAATCCTACACAAACTCTTCCAGGCCATAGAAAAAGACAGAAAACTCCCAAACTCTTTCTATGAAGCTAGTCTAACTCTGATACCTGAAGCAGCAAGGATACCACAAGAATTGAGAACTACAGCCCAATATCCCTAATAAATATCGATGCAAAAATCCTTAACAAAATACTGGCCAATAGAATACAAAACCATAAAAAAAAAAATAACTCACAATGACCAAGTGGGATTCTTACCAGGGATTCAGGGATGGTTCAACATACGAAAGTCCATTAGTTTTATTCACCACAATGACATGAAAATTATAAAAAAAATACATATAATATTGATAGATGCAGAAACAGCATTTGACAATATCCGACACCAATTCCTGTTTCAGACACTCAAGAAGATAGGAATGGCAGGAAAATTCCTCAATATTATACAAGCTATATATGAAAAACCAACAGCCAACATGGTAATCAGTGGAGAAAAGACGAAAACAATTCCACTGAAAAAGGGGACCAGACCTCTTGTCCCCATTTCTATTTAACATCCTATTGGAGATCCTAACTAACAACACAAGACAAAGAAAAGATATCAAAGGTATTTGTCCGGGGAAGGAAGAGGCAAAACTATCATTATTCGCAGATGATATGATTTTGTATATCGAAAATTCCCAGAACTCCACAAGTGGAATCTTGGAAGCAATAGAGGAATATGGCAGAGTGGCAGGATACAAGATCAACAAACAGAAAAGTCTATCAGACTTCTATACACATCAGACACAGATGACAGAAGAGGCAATTATAAAGGTAGCACCCTTTACAATAGCCAAGCACAAATTGAAATATCGAGGGATATACCTGAGTAAAAAAACAAATGATTTGTATGAGGAAAGCTACAGACCACTATTACAAGAAATCAAGAGTGACCTCAAAAAATGGAAGAATATTCCATGCTCAGGATTTGGAACACTCAATATAGCAAAGATGTCAGTTCTGCCCATGGCACTATAAAAGTTTAATGCAATTCCGACAAAAATACCATCATCCTTCTTCAAAGAATTGGAAAAACTGATTACCAACTTTATATGGAGAGGGAAGAAGCCCAGAATTAGGAGAGAACTCACCAAGAAGAAGGACAAAGTGGGAGGGCTTGCTCTACCTGACTTTAGCACATATTATATAGCCACAGTGGTACTGCTATAATGATAGATCTTCACACCAATGGAATGGAAAAGAATTGAAAACCCAGAAATAAACACATCAGCATACAGACAACTGATTTTTTATAATTGCCCAAAAATATCAAATGGGAAGCAGATGCCCTCTTCAATAAGTGGTTCAGGTAAAAATGGATGTCTACCCGAAGAAAAATGAATCAAGACCCTTACCACACTACATGCACAAGAATAAACTCAAGGTGGATCACAGACTTTGAGGTTAAACCCCAAACTATTAGGACCATCAATGAGGGAATTGGGACAAACCTGAGAACCTTGGCACAGGGAATACATAGGCTATCACAAAGAGGGAAGTATACAAATACAGATGAGTCACAAATTGACAAGTGGGATATACTGAAGATAAAACGCCTGTGTACATGGAAATAATTCACCAAAAGAGTAGTAAGAGAGCCCACAGACTGGAAAAACATCTGTAGCTATGACACATCAGACAAAGACCTTATTACTAAAATCTACAATACTTTACAACCTTACAATAAGAAAAAAACTAACTGCCTACTAAGGAGGTGGCCAAAGGACCTCACCAGAAGTTTCACAGGGACATAAATCCAAATGGACAATGAACATATTTGAAAATGTTCCCGATCATTAGCCATAAGAGAGATGCACATTAAAACAACTATGAGATACCAGCTAACACCCTCAAAGGTAGCCCAATTCAACAAATCAGATAGTAACAACTGTTGGAGGGGCTGTGGTGAAATAGGAACTCTTTTCCACTGCTGGTGGACCTGTAAGTATGTACAGCCATTGTGGATATAGATTTGGCCATATCTAAAATTGATGGGAATTGAGCTACCATACGACCCAGCAATCCACCTACTAGGCATATACCCAGAAGAGGCAAGAAACAAACCATGGCCAGACATCTGTGCTCCAATGTTCATCGTGGCACAGTTCACAATTGCAAGGAGTAGGAAACAACCCAAATTTCCATCAACAGATGAATGGATAAAAAATTGTGGTACATATATATGCATCTCTAAAAGGCAGCAATGAATGCATGAAGCACATTGCTGCATGGGAAGAACTGGAGGAAATCATGCTAAGTGAAGTAAGTCAAACACAAAAGGACAAGTACAACATGAGTCTACTGAGATAAGCTTAAAAAAGAGCTCCCAAAAATGGGGTATAGGGGAAAAGCTACTATATACATACATCCCTGGGGTGATGTCCAGCAACTATGACAGGAGCCAAACCCAATCCAGGGATACATACAGCAGCCAAGTAATAAGAGGAGGAAAGAAATTTTTTAAAAAAGTCATGGGTAGGGGGAGAGCAGGGCACTAACCCACCCAAGGGGAGGGTATTGTTTATATCTTCACAGGATGGGGGAGAGAGACCAGGCTTCAACCCAATGTGCCAAAACATGAATAAAACATACAAGTATGTACCAGGGAACCAATAGAGAGGTATGCAGGGCTGGACCCAATCCCAACTATGTGGACACACACCATCCCCCTCAGAAGAAAGCACTTCAGAGGACAGCATTGGTCATACAGCTTGGGTAGAGGGGTTCATCTGATTAGAGCACATGGGAGAAATGAAAAGGGATGGAGAGGGAGGGGAGCACATCCTGGCCACCAAGCCCCGAGGACGATGCTCCTGCTCGGAGCAGACACCGCAGAGAGAGAACATAGGGCCGGCCCCACCACGAGACACAATGTCCCTCACTAAACCTTAGTGCTGCAGGGACAACACTGGAGACATAGTGTGGAAGCAGTGTACAATCTGACCCCATTACGCTGGAGCGGAACACTAAGGGCATGCAACAGAGCAGCAAGGGGAACAAAGTGAAGAAATCCGCGGGGAATACAAAAAATAGACATTGGAGACAGAGTGGCACCCCATCAGACTCAACTGGAAAACACTTGTAAAGGCCAACAAACACACCTTGAACTATTTATAGGTTTTTCCATTTTTGTCAGTGGCTTTCTTTTTGTGATTGCTATTTTGGTTTGGGGTTTTTTTTGGTTGTTGTTATTGTTTTGTTGTTTTTTACTTCCTTTGTTGTTTTATCTGGCTTTGCCTGATTTTTGTGCTTAGTAATGTAAGTGC
>NW_022111325.1:5195912-5200215 GCF_000313985.2 Echinops telfairi
CAAGCCCCGAGGACGATGTTCCTGCTCAGAGCAGACAACACACAGAGAGGACCATAGGGCTGGCCCCACCATGAGACTAAACATCCTTCACTAAACCATAGTGCTGCGGGGGACAATACTGGAGGCACAGTGTGGGAATTGTGCACAATCTGCACCCTGCACCGTGGGGCGAAACACTGAGGGCATGCAAGAGAGCAGCAAGGGGAGCAAAGTGATGAAATCCCCAGGAATACTAAAAATATATTTTGGAGATAGAGTGTGGCACCCTATCAGACTCTAGTAGAAAACACTCATAAAGGCCAACAAACCGACCTTGAAATATTTATAGGCCTTTCAATTTTTGTCAGTGTATTTCTTTTTGTTGTTGTTATTGTTTTGTTGGTCTTGACTTCCTTTGCTGTTTTATTTGACGGGGCTGGGTTTTTGTGCTTATTAATATATCTGCATGTCTATGTAGATAAGATAGGTGGGATAAATAATTCAGAGATGAAAAGAATGGAACCAATGTTTCAGGAGGGATATGGGAAAAGGGGAGGTGGAAGAAAGGAAGTGTGGGGTTGGCGGGCAACCCAGGGGCAAGGGAGCAACAAGTGCACTAAAATCAATGGAGAGAAGGGTGTAGGATGACTAGTGAGACTTAATCTAGGGCAATGTAGCAGTGAGGAATTACTAAACCCAAATGAAGGCCAAACATGATGGTGGGACAAGAGGAAATTAAAAGGAAATAGAAGAAAGAACCAGGAGGCAAAGGACATTTATAAAGGTCTAAATACAGGCATGGATACATACATACATTTATATATATGTATATAATACATATATATATAAATGTTTTGTGAGAATATATTTTCAAAATACATATCAGATAGAGAATATCTTTTATCCAGAATATAATAAAACTCTGTCAATAAATAGATGAAAAAGGACCCAGTAAAACTGCAATATATTAGATTCAATATTTCCATATGTAGCATTCATACACATGTGCAGAAAGATGACCTATAAGCACAGAAATGAAGATTAGAACACCACTAATTACGAGTGGCATGGAAACAAAAACAATGATTAGATATTACTATAAATTCTCAGATTGTCAAAAATTTGAAATATTGGTAACATCATACCTAAGCAAGAACGTGGAGCAACTGGAATTGTCTCACACTACAAAAAGAAATATAAAGGTATCGTCATTTTGGCAAATTTTCTCAACAACAACAACAAAGTAGATAAATAATGTAAAGAGTCTGTTGAAAATATTAAACACTCATCTGGAAAATAACCCAAACTTTCCACTCACTTTTAATAACCCAGGACAGATAAAAATACGTCTATACAAATATTTATAATAATGTTTATAAAACTCATATTTAATGCCCTCACTTTTTAAAGAGAAAAGTGAAGAATATTCATATACAAGGGGGATTAAAAATTCATGGAAAAAATCCATTAGCTCTTAATTCAAATTTTTCACAAATTCTTTGAAGCCCTCTCATGATAGAACACCATATACATTAAGAGAGAAAATTACTGATATGCTAAAACATAAATGAAATTTTAAGACTATTATGTTACATATAAGTAGTTAAGCAAAAGCTTAAAAAATACTGTGTTTCTCCGGAAAATCTAAACTGAACTATGGATCACTGAACAGGTCAGTGATGACTGATAAAGTTAGATCGAGGAAGAGTTGGCTTGCATATATATGTTCATGGGGGGGAAAATACTTCTCAGGAGTAAAAGAAAAGTTTCACACTCTGATTGTGGTAACAGTTTTAAATTTACAATCATGGTATTGAAATGATCAAATTATACATTCTAAATACTTGTAGCTTGACATATAGTTTTAAATATGCTGTCCTTGCTTAAAATAAATAAACCTTGAATGCAACAGATTTATCAACAAAATTTGAAAATGCTCAGCAAACAAATGTTATAAATATACTATACTCAAGGAACATACACAAAGGGATGAAATAGATCATTTAGACATCAAAATATTTCCCACATGAAAATGTTACTGGAAAGCAGTAAACGCAGACTAGTTTCCTTGTGGGTATGGTCTTGTTAGGTGCCATCAGTACACTCCACCCCACAGCGGTCCTAGGCATCAAACACAGAAGAGCTGCTGTCCTCACAATTGTTCCCATGCCTGAGCTCACCGACACAGCAGTACCTCGACAAAGACATGCCAGAAATTCCAGCTGGATTCAAAAGAAGCGAAATGAGGAATATCATTTTTGACATCAGATAGACCTTTGTCAAAAGCAGAGATTAACAGAATGCTGTGTACATACTTGTGTTATATTGGTATATATATATATAAAGGTATCGTTTATGGAAAGGTATTTGTCTGCGTTGATCATAACAAACTATGGATAAAATCCCAAAATTCCAAATGGGGCTTCCAGAACAATTCATTGTTATCTTGTACAACCTGTAAGTTGACCTATAAGTAGTTGTTTGAACAGAACAAAGGGATGTTGCATGCTTTAAAATCAGGAAAGGCATGTGGTAGTGTTGCACCCTTTCACGATCCTTATTTTATCCATGTGTTATGCAATAGTCAGGAAAGCAGGATTGTATGAAGAATGCCTATCAGGAACGGAGGAAGCTTTATTAACAACTTTTGATATGCTGATTATACGACCTTCCTTGATGAAAGGCGAAAGGATGTGAAGTAGTTGCTTATGAAGATAAAGGACTGCATCTTTCAAGATGGATTACATCTCAACGTAAAGAAAACAAAAACCTCACACCCCAATCAACAGTATCATGATAAGCTAAGAAATGATTGAAGTTGTCAATGATTTCATTTTATTTGGATTCACAAGCCATAATCATGGAAGCATCTGTCAAGACATCAAATGATGTATTGCATTTGGCAGATTTGCTGTGCATGACCTCTTTAAAGGATTAAAGAGCAAAGGTATTACTTTGATAACCTAAGTCATGGTATTTTTAATCCGCTCGCATGCATTTGAAAGCTCGATGACGAATATGGAAGACGAGAGAGAATATATTGCAATTTAATTCCGGTTTGGGTGAAGAATATTGAAATTACCATGGACTGTGAGGAGAAACAAATCTGACTGGGTGAACGGACAGCCAGAATGCTCCTAAGACCCCAGTCAGATGAGGCTCTGTTTGTCTCTGGCACTTTGGACAGCTATCAGGAGAGCCCGGCTCCTAGAAAAGAACATTGTCCTTGGAAAATGAGGGATCAGTGAAAAAGAGGAAGACCCTTCAATGAGAGTGATTGACACAATGGCTGGAATATTGGTCTCAAACAGAGCAAACAACGGTGAAGACAGTGCAAGATTGAATAATGATTCTTTCAGCGATACACAGCATTGCTATGTGTCAGAACTGGCTGAGTGCCTCCGGAGAACAACAGTAAAATGCTCGGTGAACTTAACAACTCCTGCTCAGTGACCCTGAGTCAATTCTGACCCATAGTAACCCTATAGGAGAGGGTAGAATTTTCCCCGTGGGTTGCTGAGACTAACTTTATGGGACTGGAAAGCCAGCCTCCTCCCTTCTGCAGAGGAACTGGCGGTTTTAAATGGCTGATGTTGTGATGAGAAGCCATGTTCAGAACCACAATACCACCAAGGCTCCTGAACTAGGGAATTAGTAACAGAAAATAGTTCATATAAAAAGGGGGGAATTCTTTAAAGACTTCCCAGTAACTGATGGAAATATGGATAAACATTGAAAAATAGACACGTGTAAAATATCAACATGAAAGACAGAAAAATGACTGGAAAATACAATTGCCTAAATGATTCCAAATATGGCTGAAAAGTATAAGCCTAACAGTCTAAGAAGTTAAATAAATCTAAAGCAGAATAAATGCACAAATGCTAAAAAATATTATCATTTAATAGGTGAAAAAACGGATAAAAATACTTAAAATAGAAAATAATGGATATATTAGGCAAAAGGAAAGAATCATTTGTATTATAGATGTTTTTACAAAAAAAAATTAAGCCAGAAGAAAAGAGAATGACATATTAAATATTAAATAAATAAGCAAGTAACAAGCTAATAACTCAGTATATAACTGAATGTTTGATGAAATTATTCCTTTAAAAAAATCAATTTATTGGGGCTTATACAATTCATCACAATACATAGATCAATTGTGTAAAGCACATCTATACATTTTTTGCCCTCATCATTCCCAAAATTCGCTTGTCTATTGGGTTCCCGGAATCAGCTTATTTTCCTTTTTTCCACTCCCCCCTCCCCCATGCACCTTTGATAATTTATAAATTATTATTATATCTTATATTACACTGCC
>NW_022111325.1:5201851-5209741 GCF_000313985.2 Echinops telfairi
TGACCTTTAGGAGCATTTTCTGGATGAGTCTAATGGGGTGCCACGTCCTGGCCCCAGAGTCCATCGTTTGTCTTCCCTTGGGACCTCCTTGCTTTGCAATCCCTGCTGCTCCATTGCACGCGCCCAGTGTTTTGCCTCAGTGTGGTGGGGACAGCTCAGTCGCCCATCCCACCCTATGTCTCCGGTGCTGTCCTGTGCAGGGCCGTGGGTCAGCTCAGGACACCACATCTCGCATGTGTGAGCCCCTTGAGACAACCACTGTGTCAAGGGTCTTCTTCTGAGTAAATCTGAAATCAAGTATAATAGTCTACATCTATCTGAGAGGTCCTGACAACCTCACACTGACTTACAATTTTTTAAAAAAAAGACTTTCTTCTCTTTCATCATTCAAATATCTCTTCAAATGGCTCTCATTTGAGGAATTTTTCTGAAAAAAGAAAGAGGAGCCCTGGTGGTATAGTGATTACGAGTTCAGCTTTAAACTGCAAGATCAGCAGTTCAAAACCACCGGCTGCTCCTCAGGAGAAAGACGAGGCTCTCTACTCCTGTAAAAAGTGACAGTCTTGGAAACTCACAGGGGCGTTCTACTCTGTACTATAGGGTTGCGATAAATTGGCATCAACTTGATGGCAGTGAGTTTGGCTTATTTTTTTTAATTATTTTGTTTTTTTGAACAAAAAATCTGGAAAATATACTCCAGGATTTTCTTTCCTATAGTTGAAAGACAGCTTAGATGTCCAAGTATGATACCAAATATCAACAAATTCTAGCATGCACCATTTATCCTTTCAGATATTCACATTCTTCTGTTCCTATTACAATTCCAAACAGTGGCAACTGCTTGGAATGTATATGCATTTATTATATAATTTGCATGAGCTTATATAGGAATTTATATGATGCAAATATGCTTCTCACAAAAAGGTGTACCCATTCATCTCAAAAAAATGGGGAGACACAGCATGCCATAATTTGCTTTAGATAGCTTTTTAAGAAAAGATAGAAATGGAAAATTTGCTAATGACACCTAACCTAGCTCCTAATGGTAGGTTAAGAAAAGGATAAAATTATTAACACACACAAATATTAATATACATGATAAAGCAATAAAAATATCCAGTTACCGAATTCTCGTTTCCGTAATGAAAACAAAAGTTATTGGTAGTTATGATCTATTTTCTTCCAACCATTCAATATTCCTTTCAACTTATTTATCACCTCTAATTTTGAAGGGTCTGACCAATTAGTGAAGTGGTCTAATTGGTGAGCCGGCCTAATTAAGTCTTCTATTACAATTTACTCTTCTATCTGAATCATTAAAAGACACTCTAAAGATTCTTATGGATTCCAGAGTTTTACATTCTGCCCTAGTAACCTGTCAGAAACACTGCTTTCCATAAAAAAAAAATAGGACCAGTCACCCTAGCTTTAGTAATAAGTCCATTTTCTGTCAATTAAATCAGTTATCACCCGATTAAGGTCAACTCATGGCAACCTCATATAAGTCAGAGTAGAACAGGGCTGTGCAGGGTTTTCAGTGGCTGAATTCTCAGGAACAGGTCTCCAGCCCTTTCTTCTTAGGTTCCTGTGGGTGGACTCAAACTTCCAACAGTTGTTAACTGTTCACCAGCCCGGAGAGTCCTTTCTGCCTGTATTGGTGAATATTGAATATGCCATGGACTTCCAGAAAACAAACAAACAAAAAGCCAAGTTTGTCTTGGAAGACTGTGTTAGTCTGGGTACTTTTGAGAAACAAATACACAGAAACTCATGTATAAAAAAGAGTTTTATATAAGGGGTAAGTGCACATTAAGTAAGCATCCCAACCCAGTGTTGTCCAAGCCCACAAGTCCCAACATTAACCTATTAACCCATATGTCCAACACTAATCCACAAAGTCCTCCTCCATCCCACAAAACAGACACAACGATATTGGCTGCAGGAGGAAAGCTGAGTCAGTGAGTGTGTAAGCATCTCAGCGCTGGCAGGGGTCTCCACATGGCTGCTCCAGCACCCAGGGCTGCATCGAGGGTAGGTCCATGTGGCTTCTCCTCAGGGATGTCTCCCAGGAAGTGAGCCTTTTCAGTTGAAGCATGGAACTGGCTGAGGCAGCTGCACCCTGGTCAAATCATTAGAGAGCGAGAGACCAGATAACTCGAAAGGTGAGGTTCACTGAGCCATTTATCCACCCATCCTTCAATTAACCCCACATGTGTTTATTGGCCAGGCTGGCACAATAAACTAACTACCTCAAAGACGAACAGCCAGAATGCTTCTTAGAAGTGGAGATGGAGACTACACTTCATTGCAGGTACTTTAGACAAGTTGTCAGGAAGAACCCATCGCTGGAAAAACATATTATGCTCAGTGAGGGGGAAAAAAAAGGAGACCCTCAATGAGATGGATTGACACAATGGCTACAGTAATAGGCTCAAAATAACAATGATTACGAGGATGGCATAAGACTAGGCAGTGTCGTATGTAGGGCTGCTGGGATTCATAATCTATTAACTATACCTAGCAACAATGACAACAGGGTATAAGGTAAACTAAAATGTTGAACAGTCAGCATCAATTGCTTGTGAACTAGAAACACAGGGAATCCAGGGAGGATGATCCCTTCAGGACCAGTGGTGTGAGTGGCGATACTAGGAGGGTGGAGGGAGGGTGGGTTGGAAAGGGGGAACTGATTACAATGATCTACATAAAACCTCCTTGCTGGGGGACAGACAACAAAAAGTGGGTGAAAAGAGATGTTGGGCAGGGCATGATATGACAAAATAATAATTTATGAATTATTAAGGGTTCATGAGGGAGGAGGGAGTGGGGAGGGAGGGTAAAAATGAGGAGCTGAAGCCAGGAGCTTAGGTGGAGAACAAATGTTTTGAGAATGATGAGGGCAATGAATGTACAAATGTGCTTTACACAATTGATGTATGTATGGATTGTGATAAGAGTTGTATGAGCCCCCAATAAAATGATTAAAAAATAAAAAAATAAATGTAACCACCTTTGTGTTCACTGGTCGAGGCTTCACTCTTTGGGGGAAAAGACACCTCCAAATCACAAAGCCCAACGTTATTTGAGTGAGTCGTTAGGGGTAATAATGAAAGGAAACTGTAATATTCTCCTCATATAGTGATTCCCAGAGTCTTGCATCTGCATCATTGAAGAATGGGTGTAATACATTGGGTGCTGTTTCAGAATATATGCAGCTGTAGGAGCCAAAAGGGGGTCCACAATGTGTTGTCAGACAGGTAGTCCTATACCTGAGCCTCCAATAGATTATTGCATTATTCTATCAGGCTTCCTCCTTCTGAGTGAAGAGGTACATATAAGAATATCAGCTTCCTGGTATTATTTCATTAATCATCATGGTTTCTTCACTTGTTTGTGGGGTCTTTCTGTTAAAGACCCAGCTCTCAAGCACGCACAGATCAGTGTCTGTATTTGCTCTTCGGCTCCAGCATGGTATTGTTTGTTGCCATCCAGTCAATTTCAACTCATTGGGACCCCACAATTGATAGAGAAAACATTGCGTGATCCCGTGCCATCTTCACAATCATTGCTATTTTAAATCTATAATGGTGTCAGTCTTGTCAGTTTATTTCATTGAGGATTTCCCACACCTCGCTGGACCTTCACTTTACCAAACGTCATCCATCCACAGTTGATATCTCTGATGATGCACTCTTTGTGAGTGAGAATTTTGGACATTCTGTGATCCACAGGATTTTCACTGATTCATTCTCAAAATTAGGTCCCCAGATCTCTGTCCTGGTCTACCTAATTCTGGAGGCCCAGGGAAACCTTTCACCATGAATAAGCCTACTGGCCTTTGAACTCTTGGCGACAAAACTTCTAACGTTGTGGTAGAATGCTAGTCACAATGGTATGACAGACGGACAAGCAGTGGCGGTGTTCCCTCGCACTGCATCATTGGCATGCGCTTTTCAGTACTAAGTCACCCAATTATTTCAAGAGTCAGTCCCTATAATACCAATCCTTTAAAAAAGTTTTCCCTTGTACATTTTAGAAATCCATTTCCCAAGTTGTCTTCACAAATTATGTGCATTGGAATTACATTGGAATTTGACCTGTATTCACTTTACGGAGCCAACAGAACTTTATAGTATTTATTCTGAATAAAGGTACTCATAAAATAACAAGCAATTTAACAATAGAGAAATCAAATCAAGCTCACTGTGTCCAGTAAATTCCCACTCATAGTGAACCTAGAGAACCGAGAGGAGCCGCCTTACACAGCTTCTAAGGCTGTCAATCTTTACAGAAGCAGACGATCTCATCTTTTACATCTGGAACAGCTGGTAGATTTGAACTGCCAAACTTCTGGTTAGTAGCTGAGTACAGTAACCACTGTACCATCAAGTTTCCTTGATTTAATGACAGCACACAATTAGATTTGAGATTAAAACAAAAATTTAGGTTCTTGCAGAACATTCAAAGGAAAGAAAAACCTTACAGCCATTGAGTTTATTCTGACTCCTAATGACCCTATATGGCAGAGTAGACTGTAAATCTTTATGGGAGGAGAAAGCCTCTTCTTTCTCCAAAGGAGTGGCTGGTGGTTTTAAACTGCTGACCATGCAGTTAGCAGACCAACAAGTACCCACTGTGCCCTAAGGGCTCATGCAAAATATCCTAGTTAGGTTATTTATAATTTCTTCGACTGGGGGCCTGGGAATAGGAATTTTAATTAAGTCCCCTATTAATTCTTCTAAACATTAAAGTTGAGAATCCGTGGATAGCTACGCCAGTCTCCTGTCTTAAAATGCAGTGAGAATTTCCCGTTTAATCTGTCTCATTATACTCTTCATTGTGGTGGGTTCCACTTCAGGATTCAATCGGCATGGAAGATGGACTAAACTTACAAGTTCAATACAGGGCAATTGTGCTCATGACTCCTATTCCCCAGACTCCTCAACTAAGTCCACCTTTGGGATACTGGTTACATTACTTTTTTTTAAAAATACAGTTGGTTGCTAATTAACCCCGAGGCAATGCCTCCCGGGCAGTAGCTCTAGTCTCAGGAGTCCAATGATCACAGTATAGGTTTCTGATGACTACATTACATGATGGTCATCAGACCTTGTAAAGCTGGGGGAGCTGACAGTCCTGATGGATAGAAAAGGCTAATTTATTGATTCAGAGGAGCACAGACCTGCAGAAGAGGATCTGTCTCCAGGTAGATTTTTCTCTCTTCTGCTGTTATTTCCCCAGTCTATGACATGTGCATAATATTTTACTTTTCGGGGAACCATACAGAGCTGATAGCTGCTCATCTCTAAATTGGAGCAAATAATATAAGTACCTACTGAGAAACAGGGACACCGATCTGGTCAGGGGCTTTGTGCACCTGGATCCCAGTGGATGTGCAGTACTTGAGAACATGTCCTCCTCATCCCTGTAGGGATCAGTGTCGGCAGCTCAGCTAAGTGGCAGCAATAAGAAAACCAGGAGCTACTTTCTCACCAAGGTATTAAGAGTAAGTAAGAGTTCCTTGATGAGGCAAATGGTTAACGCTCCTCAGCTGCTCCTAAAACAGATTAGAGCTTTGAATCCACTAATAGGTGCCTTGGAAGAAAGTGCTGGAGATCTACTTTAGAGAAACTATCATTAAAAATCCCAAGGAGCACAGTTCCACTCTGATAAACATGAAGTTACTGTTGAGAGCTACTGGTGCTAAGCCTAGTCATTATCCATAATTCTGTGAGTTTTTCTTAGTGACAAAACTGGGTCATTCTTCCCCTCAATTCTATGTTCTTTTTCTTTCTAATTATTTTAGATTAGCTGGCACCTGGCTTAAATGAAACACATATGTGTAGAACCTGTACTTCTCTTTCTGGTGTATACTCTGGCTGTATGTTTTTAGATGAAACTGAAATCTGCTACTTAAACTCTAGTTTAGTAAGGCTATTTTGGGGAATGTTAGGTTCTTCATGTTTAGCTAAGAAGATAAAGAGCCCACTTCTTTATTTTATAAGGTGGTCTACATAATTTTCCCCCACTGATTGGCTGATGATTTCCCTAAACTCACTGTTTGAGTTTCTCAAAAGTTTTCCAGGTGAAATTCCACAAATTGTCCCCATTTTGAGGAATCCGGTTTTGAAATATTGAGTTGCTATTTTCATCTAGATTGGATAAATTCCCGAAGGAGCAGCTGAAGAGTTTGAAAAGAAGGACACATAAGCATTTTCTCAGAGATCAAAAGTGCAAGTCTCTCTACAGGTTCTAAAAGATCAGAAAACAGATTTTTTTGGGAGAGATTGTCAAGCCACAGAATCTCAGACTGTGAGTTGGAAGGGCTCTTGGGGTCTTAATATTCAACTGTTACCTGAAGTCAAAACTCCGTCTGCAATAATTTCCTCAGACAAGCAATGAGCCTTTTGCTTTAGCACCTTCTCTGAGTTCTATTGGCTTATAGTCAATCACACTATCCCATTTAATTGTTAAATATAGAGATAATCAAGTTTACTCCAAATCAAATAAAAATTGACATAAACTACGCCTTCTCACCACCAATGGAGAGATAGATCTTCTTCATTGTATAGCTGGTGCTGATTCGGCAAAGACAATGGTCTCTCTGCTGTTAATCATCCTATGATACTGATGATTACATAATCTGGTGTTTTCTGTTGTCTTCCTAGGAAGCTGGGGGCTGCCTTCTCAGATGAACTGAGGGAGTGGGATAACCATATATCACAAAAAAGGGCAAATCCCTCAATCCTATAATATATTCAGATCATGGATAATATTAATACATTATTTAAACCCTTCACTTAACTGATAGCAGCCATCCACATGGGTCTCACTAACAATATGAACTTAACTTTCTTAGATTTTGTGTTTATATAGGCAATACTTCACAATCAAACAATTATAGCTGTCATGGTCTATATACCGTATTCTATATAACGTATTCAGTGGAGTTAGAGTATAGTGGTGGGGGTGGAGGGTTATGAACAGAGTAGCTAAAAGAATATCTCAATGAAACTCTTTGGGGCTGCGGATGAAAGTCTTTCTTTAGTAACATTTTACATTTTCTTAACTGTATGAGAAGTATAGAAGACATATAACTAATTCACAATAAAGTAAGACATTCATGGTATATACTTCCTTCATATTTGCATTTAGTAGTCATTTCTTTAAGTAGCTCAAGTGGTGCAAGTGGATGGTAATTGGTTGCTAACCAAAGAAGTGACAGTTTGACCTCACCGGGGGCTTCTGCAGGCTGTAGAAATTATAGCCAAAAAAACCCTCTGGACCATCTGTCCTCTGGAGCAACAGGCACCCTCATGAGTTGGGCTGACTGAAATATAACTAAGAATAATAGAAAATGCAGTAATCTCTTCATACAGAGTGGAAATTTTCCAATATATTTAATCATTTACAAAGCAAGTTATGTGAAGATACTAGCACTAACTCCACTAAATGAATTTACCTGCTCAATTTAATCAGCAGCTAATAAGTGATAACAAACAAAAAGAACACAAATTATTTTCTGTAAATTCTAGGGACAGAGCAATAATTTTCATACACACATAATCATTTCACTTAGAAGCTGGATGCTAAAAGGTAACTATCAACAAACGAAGTGCAAAACTGAAAATTCCCAGTAGGAGATGCAAATAATTCCTCAACAGAATGCGATGTAAACCACCGAAAAGTATATCAGTAAATATTTTGTCTATGCCTGAACGCTAGATGATTTTGCATCCATACAATGCCTTCTTTTTTCTTTTTATTATATTTTAGCTTTTATGGAATTGTTTTAATTTTCTTTTTTAAAACATTTTATTAGGGGCTCATACAACTGTTATCGCAATCCATACACACATCAATTGTGTAAAGCACATTTGTACATCATTC
>NW_022111325.1:5210736-5229583 GCF_000313985.2 Echinops telfairi
TAGAAGAAAGTATTCTTGTGTTGAGGGAGTACTTGAGTGGAGGCCTAATGTCCTTCTGCTACCTTAATACTAAACCTATAAATGTAGGCTCATAGATCTATTTCCCCATCCTCACATAAATATATTCATACAATGCCTTCTTTAGATTAGATTAGACAGTTAAACAATATATCCATGAAAACATTATCTGACTTTAGGTCTAAAGAAGAACCTTAGAATAATCTCTACTGTAAGCATACTTAAAGACTTGCTGGGGAAATGTCCTGCCAATTCTATTTTGATTAGAGTATAGCAGAGTAAACACATTTGGGCTCATTTTACTATGCCATGCAGGGTAGCTCTGAGCGAGATTCCACTGAATGGCGCCCAAGAGCAACTGCAGAAACAACAACAGTTTTCAAATTATGTTTATTAGCAAAATGATCAAAAGCAGTCATTTACTTCTAACAATACACGAGCGACTGAAGAATGAGGGTATGGCAGGAGAGGGAGACCTGGTCCAGTTGTCACTTGTCTCTTCTCTCTTTATGGGCCGCTCTGAGCCATTTTTGGAACATGATTTCTCAGAGCGTCTCCTAGACTCCACCTCAGAATATGAAGTTTGTGTTGTTAAATACCAGAAACTAAAGAAGTTTCTTTCTTCAATTCTGGCAACTACTCTTTCTCTGAAAGATCAGTCCTTTTACACCTATGTTCCCTTCTGTTCTACCTTTACCTCAATGCCCGTATTTCTAGAACCTTCACTAACATGCCTACTTTTCTCTTCTCGGTCTGTCAGAGCATCCTTCTCAACGCTCTGCCCAGAGATCATTTCATTCTGCCTCTCCCTTGTCATTTTGTGGTTGGAGAAGGTGAAGTCCACCTGTGTGTTTCTGAACAGAACACGTTTTTTATTCTGCATTATGACCAGGAGCAGATTTATTAGATTAAGCAGTTTTCATCTTTTGAGGACTATTTTCTTGGGTTTGCAGTAAAACATGAAAACACAAAAAGCCAGGAAAACAGACACAAGAAACTATTAGACAATCTTTGGATCATTAGCTGGGGAGATCATGTTTGTAGTCTTACAGAAAGCCTAGGAATCCTCATTGCCATCAAGTTGATTCCACTCATATCCATCTTACCGGATAGAGGAGACCTACCCCTGTAGGTTTTAGAGACTCCCAGGGGTACAAAGCCTAGTCTTCTTCACTCAAACTGGCTGCTGGTTTTGTACTGCTGGATTTTTGTGAGGAGCTTAACTTGTAACCACGGTTGTCAATTATTTTGTTGCATAATTAGCGTTAATTCTTCTGTTATCAGGCATTTTCAGAAGGACCATCGGAGTTCCACAAATATCGGAAATGCCTTATCCCTGCAGATTCTGTGCTGAATTGCTCATGCAGTGCCACTCTCCTCCATGGACCCTCGCCTCTACATTTGCCTCTGGTGCTTCCTAGCCGTACTCTTCATGGAGGGGATCAACGAGACTGCGGTGAGAGAGTTTGTCTTCCTGGGCTTCTCGTCACTGGCTGAGTTGCAGCGGCTGCTTTTCGTTGTCTTCCTGCTCCTCTACCTCTTTACCCTGGGCACCAATGCCCTCATCATTTCCACCATCGTGCTCGACAGGGCCCTCCACACCCCCATGTACTTCTTCCTCGCGGTCCTCTCCTGCTCTGAGACCTGCTACACTTTTGTCATTGTACCCAAGATGCTGGTTGACCTGCTGGCCCAGAGGAAGACCATCTCCTTCCTGGGCTGTGCCATCCAGATGTTTACTTTCCTCTTCCTTGGCTGCTCTCACTCCTTCCTGCTGGCAGCCATGGGCTATGATCGCTATGTGGCCATCTGTAACCCACTGCGCTACACAGTGGTCATGGGGCACGGGGTGTGTGTGGGACTAGTGGGTGTTGCCTGTGCCTGTGGCTTCACTGTCTCCTTGGTCACAACATCCCTGGTGTTTCACCTGCCTTTCCATTCCTCCAACCAACTGCATCACTTCTTCTGCGACATCTCCCCGGTTCTCAAGCTGGCATCTCACCGCTCCCGACTGAGTCAGATAGTCATCTTCCTGCTTGGCGTGTTTGTCCTGGTTATTCCACTGCTACTCATCCTGGTCTCATACATTCGCATCATTTCTGCCATTCTGAAAATCCCGTCCTCTGTGGGAAGATATAAGGCCTTCTCTACCTGTGCCTCCCATCTCATTGTGGTCATTGTTCACTATGGCTGTGCCTCTTTCATCTACTTAAGACCCAAGTCCAATTACTCTTCAAGCCAAGACACTCTGATCTCTGTTTCTTATACCATCTTCACTCCAGTCTTCAATCCAATGATTTACAGTCTAAGAAACAAGGAATTCAAATCAGCACTTCGACGAACAATTGGCCAGACATCATTTCCTGTTAATTAAAGAGCCAATTGTGACTACTCAGTTAACTGCCTATTCTGTGCCTAGAAAAATGTGGACATTTACAAACTTTCTCATGTACGTTTTCAACTGCACTGCAACACAAGGCCATTTTTGCATAAGTATGATAAGGCTCAAAGAAGACACTTTGCCTTTGTACTTTTGTTAGCACTTTCTCTGACTTGGCTCTGTAGATGTGAGAAGGGATTGCTCAGTTTCTGAAACAGATTTCATTAGCGCTTGGTGCTTTACATGTTGGTTTTTCAAAAACTAATAAGTCATATGACAGCATATATTTACTCAAGTTGGCTAGTTGCACGGAACAGAAACAGGAAACCTATATATCTTTCCCTTTCTATTTTCAGTTCTCCTTTTCCTGAAAACAGCAGGAAACTGTGGCCCCACCCATTCTATAACAAATCTTGGTGTGCTATATTCACCCTTTCCAACTGTGTTTTAAAATAGTTTTGACCATCTGCCTTTACTTACTTTTGTGCTATTCTAGCTTTGGCTAAGATAATAACCTCTTTCCTCTTGTCTCCTTTGTATATAATTATCTTCCGTACCATGGTATGAGTCATCTTTAAGGTACTAGCAAAATCTCATGTAACTCTAAGCAAAAGGAATTGAGTAAATATCGATGGGGTAGAAATCTAGAATTCTGGAAAGGTTAAAAAAAATCTATAGGAAAACCATTCAGTGACTCTCTTTGCTCTCTAGGGTCAATCCCAGAATACCTGGCTAGCAGACAATTAATCATATAGCCTCTGACTGCCTACCCTCCATTCCCCATATGACCTTGGCTGTGCACCCTGAGGAAGTCTCTGGGTGGTACAGATCATATAACTGCTAACAGAAAGGTTGGCAGTTTGAGTCTTTCTCAGACTGCCTCAAGCATACCTCAGAGCTAGATGTGGTGATCTACTCTTGAAAAAGCAGCCATTGAAAATCTTGTGGAGAACAGTCCTTTTTTTGCCTGCCTGGGTTGGAATAGATGCCACTTCAGCTGGTGACTGGTGCACTGTGACTATCAGTTATTTGCAGTATCCACCATATTTTCTTCACGTGCAATTTGTTCTCTTTTATGAGTTCTTTTCTTTATTTAACTTATATATTTCTAGTCGTATTTTAAGATGATCTCAGCCATCACTTTCTCACCAAAACCTCCCTTGATTTTTTGTTTCATTTTACTTGTGAGATTAGTTTCTATTTTCTTTGTTTACTTATTGCATTTTGCCCTATCTTTATTATATTTCTTATTATTTCAGCATATTTTTCCATTATTTAATATGTGCCAGAGACTACTTCATTTAATGGAAATCAAGGTTGAATTAAGTGTGCATGCTCTCAAATTTTATAAACTTTTGACTTGGCTTTAAAAAGTCCCAATAAACACATAAACTCAAGGAAGAAACTTTACCAAAGGTCAGAGTACGGGCTACAGGAAAAAGAGATTTGGAGAAGAAATGCTAAAAGATACCAAATTTTAACTAGATGTTGCAAGTCTGTCTCCTTGAAGAATTGACATTTAAGCTGAAAACTGAAGGATGGATAAGTCATCAGGTAAAGGAGACTGTGGAGAGAGAAGGGATCATTTGAGATAGAAGAAGCCAAATGCAAAAATCCTTGAAGCAGAAAGAAGTTGGATGAATTGGAGGTAAGCAAAGAGAGCTAGGCTGACCGTTATTCAGGAAGTATTCCTCCTAGAGTTCTAGTTCGTACATGCCTGGGTTCACTCCAAACAAAACACGTTTAAACATGTACTGTGATCCATGGCAGACTACATGAAGTTCTCTCAGGAATAGACTTAGTCTTCTTAGGGTGCCTTCTAAAAAAGAGGTCCTTCAAAAAAGCCATCAGAGCAGGGGCGTCTGCGGGGCTGTGCTAGGTTAGTGAAAGTCAAGGCAGAGAGCTCAGCTTAGGTAGTAACTGCGACTGTTAGTTTTTGAGGGAGAGGATTTTAAAGAGTGTAATTTTGATAGATTTTCTCAAAGGGCACAGAAATCCTGGGGTCTAATTGGGAATAAAGTTTAAGAAAATTGAAAACGACATTAGTGAGTAAAAGGTCAAATTGAACAAGGAAGATTTTTCATTATGCCAATTGATCTGCTCAGAATTCAAGGGTAGCAAGGGACATCCTATGAACACCTGGTGGAGTAACATTTCTCTATTCACTTGACACCCTTACTCCCTTACATTTTTGTTGGTGTGCAAATTAAAAAAACTTTTAAAGACAACACAACCTGTGTCTTTCAAAGATGCCCAAAGTGCCATTTGGATGTGTAACTCAAGGAGCACAGAAATTTCTGGAGTAGAATTAGAGAGATGGGAACACCAACCTCAGTGGTGTATAGATCAAAGATGGAAGATTGAGAAACTTTCTGTTTTGTTCAATAAAGGTTTCTATGATTTTTTGCAATAACTTTTGACTTACTCTCATACAACTGTTTCTCAATCCCCCTTAACTCTTTGTCTCCATGTATAATGACTATTAACTTTCTATAAACATGGGTTTTGTATTCATTGCCCTGGTAGCATAGTGGTTATGCATTGGGTTGCAAATCACAAGGTCAGCAGTTTGAAACCACCAGCCACTCTGCAGGAGAAAGATGAGGCTTTCTACTCCTATAAAGAGTTACCTCTGGCAGTTCTACTCTGGCCTATTGGGTCATTAAGAGTAAGAATTAACTCAATAGCAGTGAGTTTGATTTGAATTTTGAAGCAACCTTGTCCACCCTGTTCCTTGTTTGGTAACTGACATGAAACAGATAACATGTTTGTCTTATTAATGACCTTGTCTGTAATTGGAAAGCAGTTATATAGGGAATTTGCTTTCTAACTCATTATCTGTGTTTTCAATGAACTATCTGGCCCACATCTCTAGAAAGAAAGTTCTAATCATCTGATAATCAAAGCCTCGTCATTTCTCCTTGGTATTGCCGTAAAAACCTCAAGTTTGATTGTCCCCTGTCCATTTTTCACATTACTGCCAGGGTGATCTAAATTATTAGAACAGTGTTTTGCATATGGTGGACACTATTTAAACATTGACTATCATTTTCATTAACATCATCTTCCTCCTGAAACTTAAATTTCATCAGATCATGCCCTATATTAAAAAATAATAGATTTGTTGAGTTATGGTGTTGGTAAAAAATATTGAAATTATCGTGGTCTGCTAGAAGAGCAAAGGAATTCATCTTGGAAGAAAAGCAGCCAGAATGTTCCTGAGAACGGAGGTTGCTGAGATTTCACATGCATCCTGTATTTTGGCTCTGTGATTAGGAGAGCCCAATCCCTGGAAAAGGATATCGTGCTTGGTAAATTAGAGGAAGTAGATTGATACAGTGGCTGCAACAATGGGCTCAAACATCATAAACAGGTGAGGATGATGCAGGCCCAGGTAGTGTCTTGTTTTATTATCCGTGGGGCTGCTAGGAGTCAAGACCTGAAGAAACCTACTGACCAAATGCATAGAGTGGTCGTTTGTGTTGTTGACAGAGATATTTGCTATGAACAAGTCATTGGTCTTCCAAAATTCTGCCATGCAATCTCCAACGTCATTTCTATCATTAAGACCATATTTTCCAACTACTGTTCCTTCCTCTTTGCTTTCAACGTTTACCTTTCAATATCCAGTAATTATCAACGCATCTTGATTGCATATTTTAACAACTTCAGTCTGAAGACATTGGTAGAATTCTTCAGTATCCCTATCACTGGCTTTGGTGGTTGGTACATACATTTGAATAATAATTATATTGATTGGACTTCCCTGAAACAGATAGATATAATCCTATCACAGGCAATATTTTACTTCAAGGTAGACCTGTAAATATCCTTTTGGACAATGAATGCAACACTGTTCATCTTAATTGTGTCATTCCCAGAACAGTGGCCCATATAATCTCCCAATTTAAAATGCCCAATAGCAGTCCATTTCATATGAGTAACACCTAGGATATTTATCTTTATTCATTCCACATCATTTTTGACAAGGTCAATTTTTCCTAGGTTCGTACTTGGTACATTCCAAGCTCCAATTGTGATTAGGTATTTGTAGTGGCCTATCATACTTTGACTTGAGTCCCATCAGCAAGTGAAGACCCCCAAACTGCATACTCGCAGGCATAAATTACTCCATTTGCAGCACCGTGGTGACTACTGTGAGAGAGCAGCTCCTTACCCATCACACTTCTAGACCCCTCTTCTGGCGCTATCTGTGACAATGCTCTACTTCCATTCACCAGGCCTTCAGTCGCTGACAATGATCTCAAGCTCTGCATAAGGCTTGTAGGGGCTACTTCCTATGAAGTGGGCAGCTGATTCCTGCTTTGTAGTCTGTTTTTAGTCCAGAAGCTCTGCCAAAATGTGTTCACAGTGGGTGGCCCTTCTGGCATTTGAAATATCAGTTGTTGGAGATAAACAGATTTTTCCCCAGCTTTGTCTCACCCAAAGATATGGCAAACCTAAGAGGCTGTTTTCCAGCCCATGGTGGGAGGTCAAATGCTTAGAGACATTCTCCCTGAAGTCATTCAGCCATCCAGAGCAATCAGACTACTGCCTGGTCCACTGTAGGTAAGGTTGAGACCCTATTGATAAGATAGTGATTGTTCCTCTGGAGAGCTTAGAACAGGACAAACCTGTTCATTGACATCCAAAGTTAGGCCGCCATCCTGAATCTAGGATCATCCCATCTTACCACATGCATACCCCCAATCCCTCCCTTTCCCATTGAGCGTATACTTTAGATTTACCCCTGATTATTGTATTACTATAGTACAGCCCCTTCCTCTGACATATGTCTTTTCCTGTAATCAGGGGCCTTGCATGTCCCCCAAAGATATATAAACCTTGGTTAGAAATGAATCGCTCTCTCTCCTGCCATTGCCACCTTCCACATCGCCAGGTGGACCAACAAGCACGGCTGAGATGAGCATGCTACCATGAAATGTGTCTGACTCCTTCATTTTACTTTCTCTCTTATTCTCTATGACTTTACTGTCATCTTTACATATTATCACTGTACAATTGTGCCTGCTGGGCCTGTGATGATTTGTTAGGAGCTGGATAACATAACAGCAGCACACAAGTCACCATAGTAAGACAAACTGACAGACAAGTGTTGTTACCCCAGATGGAATACACAGAAATCAAATGGACTGTATCTGTGGGAAGAGACAATGGAGAAACTCAGTATCAGTAGCTAGAACCAGGCCTGGGCCAGTTGGTGGCACAGACTATTAATCGCTCATATATAAGAAGAAAATTAAAAGAAGTCCTGAGAGCAAAAATATGACCTTGAGTATATCCCACCTGAATTTTGGTGATTTGTCAAGAATAGATTGGCTGCACTGGACACTAATGATAGAAGGCCTGATGAGCTGTGGGAGGACATTAAGACCATCACCCCTGAAGAAAGCAAAAGGTCATGAAATTGTACAATACTTCTTGGATGATTGAATTATTGCATTGTATGACATGTGGATGATGTGCCAATAAAACTGTTTTTAAAACTCATTAGAAAGGCAGGAAAGAAAGAAAGGATCAAAATGGATGTCTGAAGAGACTCAAACTTGCCTTTACGGAAAATGGGAAAAATGATTAAATCAAAGAACCAAAAAGAACATTTCAAAGGGCAGTCTGAGAAGGGAAGACAAATGTTATAGTGAAATGTGCAAAGACCTACAATTAGAAACCAAAAAAGGAAGAGCATGCTCAGCATATCTGAAACTGAAAGACTTCAAGGAAAAAATGCAAGCCTGAAGTTGCAATATCTTTAATTCTATGGACCAAATGTTGAACAATGCAGGAAACATCAGAAGATGATGAAAAGTATATACAGAGTCACGGTACCAAACTGAACAAACGGACAGGGCACCATTTCAGGAGGTAGCATATGAGCAAGAACCAATAGAGCTGAAGGAAGTTCAAGCTGCATGGAAAGCATTAGTGCAAATGAGGCTCCAGGAATTGATGAAATACCAATTGAAATATTTCAGCAGACTGATGAAGCACTAGACGCACTTACTCATCTATGCCAGGAACTTTGAAGACAGCTGTTTGGCCAACTGACAAGAAAAGATCCATATTTCAAAGAAAGGCGATCCATGTCAACGAAAGGATCCAACAGAATGCTCAAGCTATAGACAAATATCACAATGCAAGTAACATTTTTCCGAAGACCATCCAACAGTCGTTGCAGTGATATATTGACAGAGAGCTGCCAGAGTGTCAGCCTAGATTTAGAAGCCAGAAAGATGTTGACTTGTGTTTTATTGACTATGCCAAAGCATTTAACTGTGTGGATCAGAGCAAACTATGCAGAGCCCTGCGTTTACTGCGATCTCTAGAACACTCCCTTGTGCCATGTTCAACTTGGTCTAAATCCATGTGCATGGATTAAGAAACAATTGTGTCGATAGAGGGAATACCGTATCGTGTAAAATCAGTAAAGATGTACGTCAGGGTTGTATCCCTTCACCATACTCATTTAATCAATATGCTGACCAGAGAAGGTGGATTATATGAACAAGAATGTGCCACCAGATTGGAGAACGGCTTATTAACAAGTTGAGATAAGCAGATGGAGCAAACTTGCTTGCTCAAAGTGAGGAGGATTTGAAGCACTTGCTGATGAACATCAAGGACTGCAACCTTCAGTGTGGATTACAACTCAATGTAAAGAAAGAAGACCAACATCCTCACAACAGGAACAAGCTGTAACGACATGCTAAATGGAGAAAAAGTGGAGTTGTCAAGATTTTTCCTCACTGGCATCCACAATCAATTCTCATGGAAACAGCAGTTAACAGATCAAAAGAAGCATTGTCCTCTTTGGAGTATTGAAAAGCCAGGAATTTACTTTGAGGTTTAAGATGTGCTTGACCTAAGCCATGGTATTTTCTTCTTCTTCTTTTTTTTAATATAATTTTATTGAGGGCTCTCACAGCTCTTTTAACAATGCATCCATCAATTGTATCAATCACATTTGTGCATATGTTGTGATCATAATTTTTACATCATTTTACTGGGGGCCCATACAGCTCTTATCACAAACCATCCATCCATCCATTGTGTCAAGCACATTTGTACATTTGTTGCCATCATCATTCTCAAAACATTTGAGTTCTATTTAAACCCTTGTTATCAGCTCCTCATTTCCCCCCTCCCTCCCCGCTCCCTCCTCCCTCATGAACCTTTGATGCTTTATAAATTGTTATTATTTTGTCATGTCTTACACTGTCTGACAACTCCCATCATCACTTTCCTGTTGTCTGTCCCACAGGGAGGGGGTTATATGCAGATCCTCGTAATCGATTCCCCTTTCTACCCCACCTTCCCAGTACCACCACTGTCACCACTGATCCTATAGGGTTCACCTATCCTGGATTCCCTGTGTTTCTAGTTCCTATCTGTACCTGTGTACATCCTCTGGTCTAGCCAGATTTGTAAGGTAGAATTGGGATCATGAGAGTGGGGGAGAGGAAGCATTTAAGAACTAGAAGAAAGTTGTATGCTCCATCGTTGTCACACTGCACCCTGACTGCCTCATCTCCTCCCCACGACCCATCCATCTTTAAGGGGCTGTCCAGTTGCCTACCGATGGGCTTTGGGAACCCACTTCACCCTCCCCCTCATTCACAATCATATGATTTTTTGTTCTTTGATGCCTGATACCTGATCCCATCAGCACATTATGATCACACAGGCTGGTGTTCTTCTTCCATGTGGGTTTTGTTGCTTCTCAGCTAGTTGGTCACTTGTTTACCTTCAAGCTTTGAAGATCCAAGATGCTATATCTTTTGATAGCTGGACACCAGAAGCTTTCCTCACCACATTTTCTTAGGCATCGGCTTTGTCTTCAGTTATTATGTTAGAAAGGTGAGCATCATGGAATGCCAGATTAATAGAATAAAGTGTTCTTGCATTGAGGGAGTACTTGAGTGGAGGTCCCATGCCCATATGCTACCTTAATACTAAACCTATACATATATGCACATACATCTATTTCCCCATCATCATATATAAATGCATTTACATATGTACATGTCTATATTTAGACCTCTATAAATGCCCTTTGCCTTCTAGTTCTTTCCTCTATTTCCTTTTACTTTTCTCCTGTCCCACTATTATGCTCAGCCTTCATTTAGGTTTTAGTAATTCCTTTCTGTTACATTGCTCTTGATCAAGCCCTGCCAGGCCTCTTAAACCCTCCTCGCCACTGATTTTGGATCACTTATTTTTCCCTTGTCCTTGGGTTTGTTAATGCCACTTCCTTTCCCGCACCTTGATTTGTTCTCTTCTCATAACTGCTTCTTGTTTAGTGTACAGGTTCCATATGTGTACGTGTGGAATTCCTAGTCTTTTCCAGGCTGTCCATTGTTTGTTATGGCCCACACAAGCAAATGCGTTTGCATAATCAATGAAACACAGCACTCATCTTTCTGATATGCTCTGATTTCAACCTAGAACTATGTGACATCAGCAATGATATCCCTTGTTCCTTGTCCTTTTCTAAATTTGACTCTATTTCTGGCAGATCCTTGTCAATGTACTGCTACAACCTTGGTGGAATAATCTTCAGCAAAAATTTACTTGCTTGTGATAGCAGTGATATTCTCTATAATGAGGGCATTTTGGTGAGTAACCTTTCTTTGGAATGGGTACAGATATCGATTTATTCATTCTTCTTAAAATAAAAAATTCATTTTACTAGGTTTATTACAGCTCTCATAACAATCAATTCTATCAATCACATTTGTGCATATGTTGCCGTCATCATTTTCAGAGCATTTTCTTTCTACTTGAGCCCTTGGTATAAGCTCATCTTTTCACCCTCCCACCCTCATGAATACTTGATAAATTATAAATTATTATTATTTTCATATCTTACACCATCTACTGTCTCCCTTCACCCATGTTTCTGTGGTTTGTCCCTCTTGGTGTATAGGGGTGTTATACATAATCATTGTGATAGGTTCCACATTTCTCCCCGTTCTCCCCTCACCTGCCCCCCTACCCTCATGGAATCACCGCTCCCATTACTATTCCTGAGGGGGTTATCTGTACTGAATGTCATGTGTTGAGACCTCTCATCTATACCAGGGTACATGCTCTGGTCTAGCCAGATTTGTAAGGTAGAAGTTGGGTCATGATTGTGGAAGAAAGAAGTATTAAAAAACTAGAGGTATGCTGTGTGTTTCATCGGTGCTATACTTCACCCTGGCTGATTCATCCTTTCCTTATGTCCCTTCTGTAAGGTGATGTCCAATTGTCTATAGATGAGCTTTGGGTCTCCACTCCAACCCTCCTCGTTTGCATTGCAGACGTGCTTAGAAAACACAACTCATCAATTTGCTGCCTACAAAAAAACATATCTCAAGCTCAAAGACAAAAATAGCCATGAGAATAAAGGGATGGAGAAAAATATACCAAGAAAATGGCAATTAAAAAAAAAACAGGGCTTGTAATCCTAATCTGAAAAAATTAATCTCAAGATGCCAGTCATAACAAGAGATAAGGAGGGATACTATGTAACACTCAAGGGATCAGTAGACCAAAAACCAATGAGCATAATAAATATATAGGTGTCCACTGAAAATCCCGTGAAAAAGTTGAGTTTTCAAGATTTTTCCTCACTGGCATCCACAGTCAATTCTCATGGAAGAAGCAGTCAAAAGATCAAAAGAGGAATTGCCCTTTTTAGAGTATTGAAAAGCCAGGAATTCACTTTGAGGTTTATGTGCCTGACCTAAGCCATGGCATTCTCAATTGCCTCATATGCATGTGAAAGTTGGATTTTGAATAAGTAGGGCTGAAAAAAAATGATGCATTTGTATTGTGGCGCTGGTAAAGAATATAAAAAGCACCATTGACTGCTAAAAGGACCAGCAGACCTATCTTGGAAGAAGTATGGCTAGCATGCTCTTTAGAGGTGAGGAGGGTGAGAGTTTGTCATGCTCACTTTGGACAGGTTGTCAGGAGGGACCCTGAAGAAGACCGTCCTGCTTGCTAAAGGAGAGGGGCAGCGAAAGAAAGGAAGGTGGCCCCTGAGGAAAGTGGCTGCAAAAAAGGGATCAAGAACAGGAACAATTGTAAGGAAGGGCAGGACAGAGCATTGTTTTGTTTTGTTGTGCATAGGGCTGCTATGTTTACTTAATGCACCTAACAACAAGAACCCACAACACAGCAACGGCAGATAGATTGACTTTGGTAAATGGTGACATGTTTCATCCTCCTGTTCTTGATGTATATTATTTTTTATTGTATTGAAATATAGGTAGAGTTTAGCACTTATTGAACCTAGTCCACATTTTATTGTAGAAATTATATGCTCTTGGAAGGAATTGACAGATAAATGCTTTCTTTTTTTTTCTCAAATAATTTTTTGGGAGCCCTTACAGACATCATAACATTTCATAGTTCAGTTGTATCAATATGTATCGTAGAATTGCTACCACAATCAATTTCAGAACTTTTCTTTCTTGTTGCACTCCTTAATAGCAGCTCCCTTTTATGCTGCACCCAACCTCCCCAGGAAACCTTATTTATTTATTTTTGCCTTATAGCATCCACTATCATCTTTCATATACAATTCTGTTGTTCACTCCCCTTGACTGGGGTTATATAGTTACCCATGCTATCAGCTCTCCCAACCCCTTCCTGTACCCTAAGGGGCGGGCAGTTCGATCACCCTGCTGCCATTGGCTGAGGATGTCCTCAGAAAGTGACTCAGCTCAGTATCCACAACCAAGAGGGGACAGGAGCTCTGCACTGGATCTCTGGCCTGCCCCAGATCTCCAGCCTTCTTGCAGGCCTCTGGCCTGCTCCAGATCTCCTTCCTGCTTTGCATCTCTGGTCTGCTTCACAACTCCAGCCTGCTCCAGACTCCCAGCCTGCTTTGGATCTCCAGCTACCAGCTACAATCCCTCAACTTTCTGATCTTCAGTTCTGCACTCTTTGCCATCTTGCATCTGTCATCACAAACACACTGACGCTCACCTCCATACTTCCTTATTTAGATAGAAGACTAACCCTGCTTGTGACTGAGCACAAGGTGGATAGATCACCCAGCAGCTGCAGGTGCTTGTGCTAAGCAGGTGCCCCCGGCCAGATGAATGCTTTCTTTTGGCCCTCCTTGTACCTGACTATTCCTTGCTATTTTCCTATCACCAAATTTTCTCTTTGCTGCCATCTCTGCTGGTTTTATAAGCACCTGTACAAGTCTTTTGTCCAATAATTTCTCAACACTCCTCCTCTTGACATAGAGGGTGGAGTTCAAAACTGGAAAGGCAGACCTTCCTTCCACCGAAGGGTGAAAAAGTAGGGATGGCAGGATGGGGCTTTAGGAGGAAGAAGAGCTCCTGGATCTTTTCTGCTGATTGTTGACTCCACAGCCTCCAGATTCCTAATGTATCACTTCATTGGTGCATCTTAAATAGGAAACCAACTAATTCCTTGAGTTTATCTCATGGTTCATCTATTTGGAAAGAGAATCTTCAGGTCCATTTCCCTCTTGAATCATAATTGCTAATTGTAGGGAGATAGGTTCTATGTTAGGATCATTGTGGTAATGGCTCCCTGGGGTGCTGGGTAGCAAAATTACAAAGCAAGGCATCAAAGAAGATAATGCTGACAGCCACAGGAAAGCATATTAGGTGAACTCGTTAGGGTCATGGTTGTGTTGGGCTGTGCAGCAGAGGCATGATGGTTGCTGTTTTAGGGAGTGCGATGGTAAGTCTTGTGTTACTGGTTCAAAACAAAGGAAGAGAATGGAAGGAAGCCCCTGACATACTTGGGTGGTGATACTTATGGAAAATTTCTTGGGTATTTCTGTTAATCCTTAAATTATGTGTCTGTGAGCTTGTTTGAACTTCACTCCTAGATTCAAAGATAGGACAATACATTCAGCTCTACCCTAGAACTCACAGTCTGGGAATGATGAAACTCGTTTATTTTGGGAACTTGTTTATGGAATGGCTTTAAAATTACTCATTATGTTATCGAAATTCTAGAGCACATTTATGTCATCTCATTTTTGAGAAGTCGCCATGACACTTATCTTGCATTGAATTTACAAAAAGTATTTCTCTAACTTTTTTGCTTATTATAAGTACCTTGGCCAGCTACCTAGCAAATGAAAAATAAAAATAAATCTAAACTTGCTGCCACTAAGTCGATTCTAACTCATCTATCCACAAATAGTTTCACTGATTGATAGTCATGTTAATTTGTTTCATCATTGATTTGCACACATAGGTCTTTAATATCTACTCTTTGCTAGGAAGTCTGATGCTGGCAGAGGTTACAGAGATATTTGGTGCCTGACAAATAACTTCTGTTAAATGAACACCATCATGGTCTCAGCCTTTTCAGAGAGAATGATAACAGGTCATTATCTATACTGTGAACAGGATCCCTGGCGGTGTAGTGGGTTATATATATTGGGCTGCTAACTACAAGGCCAGCAGTTCAAAACCACCAGTTGCTCCAAGGGAGAAGAGGAAGCTTCCTAATCTCATGAACAGTTATAGTCTTGGAAACAGGTCAGTTCTACCCTGGTCTAAGGGTTGCTAAGAGTTAGACTCTGTTCAATGGTAGTGAATTTGAGAGTGTATCTATAATGTAAGACCTTTGAAAATGAAAGTGTTATAAGATCGGGAATCTGTTTAGTTCGCTGATGCAATCTAAGCACTAATAGAGTGACTGGGATGATGTACATGCTCAGTAAATATATATTGCTTTGAAAAAATTGCTATAAAAATCTGACTTGAGAGTGAATTATTTTTTTTGTCCTGAGATATCTGTTTAAACATAAGCAAAGGTATTACTTTGTTATGACTCAGCTCACTATATATTCAAGACTGCATGAAATTTCATATAATTAAAATATTGCTATAAAATTTAGGACCTGAGATGAATTTGGATTATATTAAGAAATTGATTATCGAAAACATTTATATTGTTCTCTAAAGAATTTGGAAGTGTATAAAATATTGAGTAAAAAAATACTTGGTTAGTTGTAATTGAATATTTTATTAGTCTGGTCCCAGGTTTCCCACCTCTTCCTATTTGAACTGTTCATTTCCCAGGAATGTTGTTTCTAAGTCAATTGGTCATCCCATTTTTATTCATAATTCTACCAGCAAGGCAAAATAAAGATTGCCGATACACACACACACACACACACACACACAATGAAAGAAAACATTACTTTTAAACAAGGGTTACTAATTCTGTGCACTTTCCCTTCATCTACCTTTTTTGGCTTTCAGAACTGCTGATTGTTGACTATTAGATTGATTCTATAACCCAGTGAATGAGCATATAAGTTCAAAATCACTGTCGTAGAATGGTTGATTTGTCTTGAGAGGAAAGGGCTCAGTTAAAAAAGTAAGAGTGTAAGAAATTAATAGCACTAATGCAGTGCATCCTACGTAGCAGGCACATTTCAGGTAGCATGTACATGCACATGTAGTCAATCTTAGCGTGAGTCTTTTGTGTTCAAAGGAGAAAGCCAATGCAGAGAGGCCACCTAACTTCTCCTATTACCTATTGTAACTATTCCTTCTCTATTACCTATCTTAAGTCTAATTCTCTTGGTTTTTATTGACTTCCAAATTTTCCCTATATACATATTTCACTTATATAGCTGTATTTTATCACATAATTATGCATACATTTCTTATTGTAAGATAAACTTTCAACTTCTTACTAGAAAAAATTGAAAGACTGTATTTAAGAGTTGATATATTTGGTGAATTTTTATGCATACATTTATAATCAATTTATAATTCATTAGCATAGATTTTTTAAATCATGTAATCATGTCACCATTGTCTGCTGAATATAAAGAATCTCTCTGTTTAATTTTACCTTTTAGAGTATTTTAAATCAAGTAAAACTGATTTATATGTTTGATGCATTTTATCTCTGATTTTATAGATTGTATGCTTCTACTCATTTCCTACCTTAGAATTAACCTTTTTCCCCATCAGTTTGTAGTATGTAATTTGTTAATATTAACATTCTGATAAATTTGTTTATGGTAATTTTTCTAATATTGTAAATTTCTTAATATTTCTGATTATGTTTTTATTATATGTAAATTTCACTGTACATAGTAAAATTGTTGATGATTTACTGCTTTCTGATTACTTTTTACTATTTTTAAGTTCTTCATTCAGAGGCATAGTTTTTCTAATCCTTTAAATATTTTATGTTTCAGTGACATATCCATAACAATTTATTTTTGGACATTCTGTTTGTTAAAGATTGAAACGGATTGTTTTAGAATTACTTGTTCAGCTATGTGTATGTGTTTGTATGGCATTGGTATCATTTTGTACATGAAGATTTATTCAACTTACTTATGAAACAATGTAAGTGTGGCGTTTTTCTAAAGGAGTAGCTCTGATAATGTTCTCCACATATTCCTTCTAGGGACATGAATCTAGATAACGGGTTTATTTCCATTGAGGTCTACTTTATGAATGGTCACTCTAGAAATTGTTGTCACCCAGGCTTTAAAATTTCCTTCCAAATATTTTGCAAAAAACCCTATTGTGACACTTGAGGAAGTCTTGGGAATGGTCGTTTCCTTTGTCATTTTGTACTAGGTCTGTTTGTGCTTTATCTTATTTTATTTTTTCTGGATTAAATAGTAGCAGTTTCTTATATTTTTCCAAGAACAAATGTATGTGTATATATTCTAGTATTCTGTGTCATATTGATCATTTTCATTGTGCTAGTTAATCCCTTTCACAATAGAAATCTCTCTTGTCTTTTATTATTTCCCAATGTTTTATTTTTATTTTAAAAACTTTGTTGATATGAATATTTAAGGATAAGAACTCTCTTCTGGTACTGCTTTAATCTTCGTTCATATAGAGAGTACAATTGATATTATTTTCATCAATAATAAAGAAAAAGGGGACCACCAGTGCAAGAACTCCACAGATGAAAATAACAAATTCATGTACATTTGTATTGATGCAAGTCCATACATACTTATTTTATTTTGTATTTTTCTTTTGACTCAAAAATTATTTAAAAGTGTCTTTAAGTTGTCAGGTGAAAGAGCCCTTTTACTTTATTAGTCATTGGTAATTTTAGCAATTTTAGTTCAGAGAATATTGTTTACATCATTTCCATATTGTTACATTTTGAAGTCTTATTTGTGACATAAAATGCTATCAGTATTCATACATATTTCATATATTTGTAAATAAAGTCTATGTATTTCTTTATTAGAGTGGAAGTTCATTTTATAGCTACAAAATATACTTCATGGATTTTGAACTTTAAGTCTCCCATTATTAATGTGTCTATCTATTTTTCTTTATATTTTAGTTTCTGTCATATAAAGTTTACACCTGGTTTTTTTGTATATAATTACATCTATTGTCAGTTTTATTGTGAATTATAGCTACTAAATTAAAACTACATTTTGTTATTAATTTAATACTTCTGGTCTCAATTTAAAATTTCCAGATCTAAATATCTCAACTCTTACTTTTAAGATTTGTGTGAAATTGGTATCATTTGCGCATGTCTTTATTTTTGCCTTTCTGTATCAGTTGGCAATAAATGTGTCTCTTCTCTGATGCATAGAGTTAAATGTTGCTTTTAGAGTCTACCTGATGATGTTTGTCCTCAGTGTCTTTGTATAAAAACCAAATTAACCAAGCACACTGTTGTTGAGTTGACTCTGACACAAAGCCTATAGGCAGAGGTGAACTGTTCATAGGGTGTCTAAGGCTGTAAGTCTTTACAGAAGCAGACTGCCACGTGTTTATTTTATGAAACTTCTGGTGGATCCTCACTGCCAGACTTTTAATTAGGAACCTTGTATTTAGCACCGCATCACCAGTGACATAAAACAATATCAGCATTCATAAATATTTCATCTATTTTCAAATAGAATCTATGTATCTAACTTCAAATATCTCAATGGCTTTTTTTAGCTAGATTGAGGTAAACTTTTCATCCCATAAAATCCATCCATTTGGAATGTACAATGAAAAGATATTTAGAAAATAGGTAAAAATACAGGACAACTCAAACTTCCTGCCACCCAGTCTATTCTGACCCACAGTAACCCTATAGGGCAGAGTAGAACTGCCATCGTGGGTATCTGAAACTACAAATCTTTTTTTTTTCTCCTTCTGCTTTTTAATTTTTAAAAAATTTTTAATCATTTTATTAGGGGCTCCATACATACATCAATTGTGCAAAGCACATTTGTACATTCATTGCCCTCAAAATTCTCAAAACATTTCCTCTCCACTTAAGCCCCTGGCATTAGGTCTTCATTTTTCTCCTCCCTCCCTGTTCCCCCCTCCCGCATGAGCCCTTGATAATTCATAAATTATTATTTTGTCATATCTTGCCCTGTCCGACATCTCCCTTCACCCACTTTTCTGTTGTCCGTCCCCCAGGGAGGAGGTCACATAT
>NW_022111325.1:5231166-5245363 GCF_000313985.2 Echinops telfairi
CCTCAATGCAAGAATACTTTCTTCTATTAAATTGGCATCCTATGATGCTCGCCTTCCTGACACAACCGCTAGAAACTACAAATCTTTATGGGAGTAGAAAGTCTCATCTTTTTCCTGTGGAGCAGCTTGTGGTTTCCAATAGCTGACCTTGCTGTTAACAGCCCGCCACATAGCCCGCTATGTGACCAGGGCTCCCGGCTGAGAGAGTTATGCGATCACCACCACTCTGGTTTTAGAAGTCTCCTTTACAGAGTAGATGGATGGAGAAGGCAAGCCCAGCCACTTTCTCCATGGCTTTAGTTCTGCCTTCTCAGATGCAGACCTTTTGTGGTTATTACACTACTCTCTCTTTCTCACTAGTTCGGGCGTGAGGGGTGGGGTGGGGGAATCAATTCTTAGCAAGTCTTAGCAAGCCCATGGAGTAAAACAGGAGGAAATACGAGTTAATTTGGTTCAGTCATAATCTTAGTAGACAACTAAGATTAAATACATAGTATATCTGAAATACTGTCAAAGCCAATAAAGCCTTCGTCTCTAAATAGTATTATGCGCAGTTGAAAATAAAGAGTTCTTTTCAGCAGAACTACCTACGATCTCACTTTTCTGCAGTCTGCTTCTACTGGCTTGTTAATTTAAGAGAAGAAATACCACAGCCTGCTATCTCCATGAACCATGGTTTACTTTGATCCTTCTGCTCTGTAGGTCATGGCAGAGAACGTCACCATTGTCACGGAGTTCCTGTTGTTAGGTTTCTCAAGCCTGGGTGAAATTCAGCTGGCCCTTTTTGTTGTATTCCTCTTTCTGTATCTCGTCATTCTGAGTGGCAATGTCACCATCATCACCATCATCCGCCGGGATAGAAGCCTTCACACACCAATGTACTTTTTCCTTGGCATTCTCTCCACCTCTGAGACTTTCTACACTTTTGTTATCCTACCCAAGATGCTCATCAACCTCTTTTCTGTGGCCCGGACCATATCCTTCACCTGCTGTGCTATTCAAATGTTTTTCTTCCTTGGTTTTGCCATTGCCAACTGCCTGCTCTTGGGTGTGATGGGTTATGATCGCTACGCTGCCATTTGTCAACCTCTGCATTACCCAATCCTTATGAGTTGGCAGGTGTGTGGAAAACTGGCAGCTGTCTGTGGCCTTGGGGGTTTCTTGGCCTCTCTTATGGTAGTAAATCTTGTCTTTAGCCTCCCTTTCTGCAGTGCCAACGAGATCAACCACTACTTCTGTGACATCTCACCTGTCATTCGTCTGGCTTGCACCAACACAGATGTTCATGAATTTGTCATTTTCATCTGTGGAGTTCTTGTCCTGGTGGTCCCATTTTTCTTCATTTGTGTCTCCTATTGCTGCATCCTGAGGACTATCCTAAAGATTCCTTCAGCTGAGGGGAGAAGGAAAGCCTTTTCCACGTGTTCCTCCCATCTCACTGTTGTCATTGTTCACTATGGATGCGCTTCCTTTATCTACCTAAGACCTACAGCAAACTATGTCTCCAACAAAGACAGGCTAGTCACCGTGGTATACACCATTGTCACTCCATTGCTAAACCCCATGGTCTATAGCCTCAGAAACAAAGATGTCCAGGTTGCAATCAGAAAAGTTTTAGGCAAGAAAGGCACTCTAAATCTATAATAAATAAAGTACTATTTGATTTTTAGATGGCATAATAAGAAATTTTCTTCTTTATCACATGTACATTATAACTATAGCCAATTTTTGAAATAGTGGAACTGTATAAGATAATATGCCATAAAATGTGTTGTGTTTTCACTTTCCTTTTGAATCCAATCTGTAGGCTAACACTTTTTGGACAGATTCGCAGGGATGTGCATTTTTAATTTCTGAATCCACTGTAATAACTAAAAGTCTAAATTTTACTTGAAGTTATAGTTCCTTTCCTCTGGTTTTGATCTTTTTAAAGTCAGAAAGCCTATACCGGGACCAAGGTATGAGGAGCAACGGGGCAGGAAGGGCTTGTTCTCTTGTCCATAATAGCTATAAGCTACCACTTCTCTCTTTCATAACTTCAGCGCCTGACTCATGAAGAAGTATAGACAGGGGGAAAGAAGAAATAGGAAGTGATAGAGATAATTTTTTGACTGCCACTGTTATGCTTTTGTAAGAGTAAGCCCCAGTCTTAGCTAATGTTGCAAACCCAGTCTTTCTAATGTGGGGAGATTCACGCCATGGAATCCAAACATTCACTATTGTAGGAACATTCCCTACATTTCTTATGACATGGGTAAGGCCAACTCTGGTTGAAAGCTTGTGAATTTGTGTCTTAATTCTGAGAATCCACCACTTATTTGGATGTTTTCTTTGCTGGAGATTTTCTATGGAAAAGTCTTCCTTTAAATGATGTCAAAATGACGTTCCCTTCCAATTGTCACATGCCATTCCCCAAAGGAAAATCCATACCGTAATCTACTTCATGAATTGCAGTGTAAATATCTTTCTACCTGCTCACATCAGGAAACTCACATCACTCGCCATGGAATCCAACATTTGTGATTCTCAGGTGGATACAGATATAGATTCATTCTGTTTCTTTATCTCCAAGGTACACATGTCAAAGTCTGAAAAAGGATTGCATCCTTTTCAGGGAGATAAAAACCACAAATTTCAATAATTTCATGTAACAAAATTTGTCCCCTATTATTTACTTCACACATTTGTTCTTCAAGAATAGTTGATGCATTCACTTGCCTCGTTTTTTTTGCTCGCATTCAACAAAAAAACTCAACTTTCTTTCTGACCCGATGTTACTTACACTCTAGTCTGACTGGTTTTCCTCTAGAATGAGGATTTGTGATGCTTTTTACATGTATACGTTGAATTCCTAAAGTTATTAACTACATCAAAAGTAAAATAGTTGGCCTGACCAGCTTCCATATTAAAACAGGCTACGAAGAAGGACATTGCGGTTCATTGCAGAATGGTTATAGTGCTGGGAGCTGAGCCATTCAGGGTGGAAGTCATTAAAAATACAACTGGGGATGAGTTGCCACCTCAAAGCAGAATTGACATTAATGACATGAATGGAATACAATTCTCAGGATCTTCCCATGTGTTATGACTCAAAATAAGAATTAAAACAATTGAAAACATCCAACAACAAACAAAACATGAGCTATAAAAATCAAAAGTAGTAAAAAATGGAACATGATTCAAAATTAAATGAAATACACACAGTTCAACATTTTAGACAGTGACCTGCAATAGGCTGTTGTTGATCCGTTTTAATCAGAAAATCATGTAGTTCTACCACACCAAGAGTGACAAACTGAAGAAGTAAAACATGGCATTCAAAATAAAAAAGAACATTTCAAGATTATCCTAGAATATCCTCTCAGAGATAGGAAAATATCCACACTCTTTCACAGATGTCTACTTAATAAAATTATTATTCAAATATACTAATGAAACAGATGAAGAAATTGAAGTTTTAACAACTTCTGCAGATTGAAACAGCAAATATTCAATCAAGATGCATTAGTAATTGCTCGTGATTGGCAAGTGAACGTTGGAAACAAAGAATGATGAAAAATATGGCCTTAGATAGAAATGATTTTATTGCATGTAGAATTTTGCAAAGCCAATGACTTATTCATTGGAAACAATTTTACTAAAAACAGAAATGGAAACTATGCACGTGGACTTTGAAGGATTTAAAACACAGAAATCAAATAGACTATACCTTTGGAAAGAAATGAGGGAGAGAGTCAATATCATTAGTCGGAACAAGGTCAGGGACTGGCTGAAGAACAGACCATCAATCACTTACATATGTCAATTCATGCTAAAGTTAAAGAAAATTAAAGCAAGTCCATAAGAGCCAGACTACAATCTTGAGTATGTCCCATATGAATTTGGGGACCATCTCAAGAATAGAATTTCTGCATTGAAGATGAATAACCAAATGTCAGATAGGTTGTGGCGCAACAATAGAACATCATACGTGAAGTAACCAAAAGGTCACTAAAAAGACCAGAACGAAAATATTAAAATGAATATAAGAAAATACTGACATTTTCTCTCCACCTTAGAGTAGCTAAAGCAAATGGAAGAAAAGATTAAGTAAGAGTTTGAAGAGGCAGTTTAAAAAGACAAAATAAAGCATTATTATGGAATGTGCAAAGACCAAGCGTCATTAAAACAAAAGCAAAGTACACACTCGACATTTTTTAAGCTGAAAGAATTGAAAAAAATTACACTTCATGTTGCAATATTAAAAATCTCTGTGAGCAAAATAGTATATTAGGTAGGACACATCAGAGTAAAATAGAAGGAAGGCACAAAATCACTGTACCCAAAAGAATGGTCAATGCTCAAGCATTTCCAGGGATACATATGATGAAAAATGAAGAAGTCCAAGAAGCACTAAAGACATTGGTACTAATCAATGCTCCAGATGTTTCAACAAATGTTCACATGTTTCAACAAATGGATGCAACGCTGGTACGCTCACTCATCTGTGCAAAGAATTTGGAAGACAGATACTTGCTCAACCAACTGCAAGAGATCCATTTTTATGCCCACTACAAAGACAGGTGATGAGTGTGAAAATTATCAATCAATATTAATATTATACATAAGTAAAATTTTGCAAAAAATCTCAGCCAAACTCACTGCCCTCTTGTCAGTTCCTACAGGTAGTGCCTTTATGGGACAGAGTAGGATTACTCCCATAGTTTTGCAAGCCGGTATATCTTTACTGGAGCAGAGTGGCTCATTTCCTCCGCAAGGAGAATCTGGTGGTTTCTAATTGCTAACCGTGTGGTGGTCAGTCCACCATGTAACCTGATCGCCACAAGCGCTCCTCAAATTTTGCTAATTACACTTTTAAAATGGTTGCAGCAGTACAGCAACAGGAAACACCCAGAAATTCAAGGTGCATTGAGAAAAGGACATAAAACTAAGGAGATCATTGCTGTATATAGATCTTGGCTGGAAGTAGATAATACCTGAAAGATGTTTACTTGTGTTTAATTTACTATGCAAAAGCATTCAACTATGGATCATAACAAATTATGGGTAGCATTGCACAGAAGGGGAATTGTAGAATATTTAATTGTGCTCATTAAGAATCCGAACATAGACAAAAAACAAAACAAAACCACACTGACATCGAATCAATATTTTTAAATGAAAAGATCATTTTATTGCGAGCTCTTATAACAATCCAAGCATCAATATTATCAAGCATATTTGTACTTATGTTGCCATCATTATTTTCTAGACATTTATTTTTTATTGAGCCCTTGGTATCAGCTTCTCTTTTCCCCGCCCCCGTGACTCCTTGACAAATTATAAATTATTATTTTCATATCTTATCCTGACCACTATCTTCCTTCTCCCATGTTTTCTGTTGTTCGTCCCCCTGGAGGGTGTGTGTGTGGTTATGTGCCAATCATTGTGATCAGTTTCCCCCTTCTTCCTCTCCACTCTTCACCTTCCCTCTACCTTTCTGGTATCGATTTTAACTAATAGTGATCTTGGGGGGCAGAGAATAGAAATGCCCTATGGGTTTCCAAGACTAACTATTAACAGAAATAGAAAGCCTCATCATCCTCTGGTGGAATATAGATCAAGAGGCAGTTAAATAGAACAAAAGAGTACTGTATGTCTTAAAATCGAAAAAGGAGTATATCATGGCATATACTTTCCCCATACTTATTCGATATGTATGCTGAGCAAATAATCCAAAAGCACTGGACTATATGAGGAAGAACACAGAATCAGGGTTGGAGGAAGTTTCATTAATAATCTGTGTAGTAACAAAATACATGCATCAGATTTGGAATATGCAGTTCTTTTAGAAGACTTGTAAAGAACTTTATTTGTGTTGTTGTCCCATTTCTCGCTCCCCAAAGGCTATCTGTAACACATAAACAAACTATCATATAATGCATGGGTATGGTTGCTTCCTATTCTGTTTCATTTATTTAAGGGCTTGTCAATATTAATCTCAGATATGGCTGCTGGAAATATGTGGAACTCATAGATATATAATCATGTCTTTTACTTAAGGTTAGACCAAACTGAGATGAAATATTTGAATTATATTCTAAAGGGAACATACTTTTCTTATATTTAAGTTTACAGTTTCACTCTGATGCTAGAGATTAAAATATTGCGAATTGGTATGTTTTCTTTAAAGACCACCTGAAAAGGAATTGATTTGCATATGAAAGCTAGAGAAATTATGGCATTGATTTGAGTTATATTTCTACTGACCCCATCCTTCTAATATATTTAAACTGTATTGTCTATTAAATATAATAGAAATATTGAAATTTTGTTTGTACATTCAAGTTGCTTAATAGATATTCTTTTGATAATTTGCACACAAAAAATAATAATCTGTGATATGCAGATGACACAAATTTGCTTGCTGAAAGTGAAGAGAATTTGAGAATCAAAGACTACCTATTTTAGTACAAGTTAAACCTCAAAATAACCCCCTCCAAAAATAATTCACAGCTGGATCAATAAAAATATGATCACAAATGAGGGAAGTATAGAAGTTGCCAATTATTTAATTTTATTTGTATCCATATTCAATGTTCATGGAAGTAGCAGTCAGGAAATCAAATCTGCTGCACGAGTTCTCTTTAAAGTGTTAAAAAGCAAATTGTTTACTTTGAGGTGTGCCTGACCCAAGGCATGGCATTTTAAATCGCTTCAAATCCATGTGAAAGCTAGACAGTGAATAAGGAAGACTAAAGGAGAGTTGATGTATTTGAAGTAGGGTAGTGGTGAAGAATGCATAATATGCTATGGACTGACAGAAGAACAAACACATCTACTTTGGAAGAACTGCAGCCAGAATGTTCCTTAAAAACAAGGGTTTTGAGATTATCTGATGTACTTTCTGCATATGATCAGGAGGAACCAGATCTTGAAGAAGGACATTATTATTGTTATGGTAGAGGGTCAGCAACCAGAGACGTTAGCACAGTGGCACAGCAGTGGTATATTGCAACAGTGGCGTATCACAGCAATAATTGTGTGATGGTGCAGGAACGAGAACTGTTTCCTGTTGTACACAGAGTTGCTATGAATGAGTGACGAGACATAGCAACACGAGCACAGGCTTTTGAAATTAACATTTTCTAGAGTAATGTTTTATTAGAGAATATTCATTGGAAAATACAGAAGATGCGATGTAGTCTAGAATGTAAAGTTTCTGAGTATGGACTATACAGGCATTAGGAAAATGTTCTACACCTGATACTACAGTGAGAAGGGATAATTAACAGGAAGATCTAGACATGGATTTTTTTGGTAACATCTTGATTAGCTTTCTGTGTTAGTCCAGGTTGACTAGAGAAACAAATCCAGAGACTCTCATATATATGTAAGTGAGAGCTTTATATCAAGAAGTAGTTATGTATCAGGAAAACACCCTAGCCCAGTCCAGATAAATCCATAAGTCTGATACTAGTCCATAAATACCTCGTCAGACTCATGCAGCCACAAGTAACGATGCAAAATTCAGGAAGATCACAGGCTGGTGGGAGAAAAATCTTGCGGATCCAGTGGCAGTGGATGCATCACAAGGCTCACAAAGGTGTCAGCTGTGTGCTTTGCCAGCAGGAAGGTGAAGCAGAGGGTAAGAGGAAGGTTCCCAGGATCCTCCTTATGAGAAGGTCATGTCTACAAGGAGGCACCAACAGGCTGTGACCTGATTGACAGGCTAGACTCCACCCTTAGACTTCTTTATCATCAAATTGGCATGGAATTATATAACTACCACACTTTCATAATCTGTAGTCAACTCAGTGTTCAACACAGGTCATGGAGTAATTTCTTCAACAACCTTATGCTAAGGTAATTTTTAAATGTTTATCTATCATGACTGGTTGTGTTAGTCTGGGTAGACAAGAGAAAACAAATTCATAGACACTGGTATGTGTTTAAGAAAGAGCTTTATATAAAAAGTAATTGTACATTAAGAAAACATCCCATCCCAGTTTAATCAAATCCTAAGTCTGATATTAGCCCATATGTCCAATACCAATCTATAAATACCTCTTCAGACTCATGAAACACATGCAATGACACTGAATGCAGGAAGATCACAGGCCAGTGGGTGGAAAGTCTTGTGGATCCAGAGGCGTTGTAAGCATCTCAGCACTGGCAGAAGTCTCCACGTGGTTCCTTCAGCGCCGAGACTCAGACTGCCATTAGGGTAACTTCGTGTGGCTTCTCTTCAGAAACGTCTCACAGGAAGTGAGCAGAGAGAGAGAGTGTCTCCCGCCTCCAAGGAAGAAATATAGGAGTTCCCAGAATCCTCAGGAGAAGGCCCACACAGAGGCCTCATTGGTTTTCTCCTCATTGGCAGGCCAGACTCCACTCCTACACTCTTAATTCTCAAATTGACCCCAGATTATGTAATTTCCACACTGGTTGAGTAGGGTGTCCCTGGTTACTTATCAGTGGAACTAAAGAGCATTATAATATTTGTCCAAACAAGGTAGAAGTCAAATCAATGGATTAATGCAGTGGTTCTCAACCTTCCTAATGCTGCAACAACCCTTTAATACAGTTCCTCATTTTGTGGTGACCCCCAACCATAAAATGATCTTTGTTGCTACTTCATAACTGTAGTTTTGCTATGGTTATGAATCGGGCAACCCCTGTGAATGGGTCGTTCGACCCCCAAAGGGGTCGCAACCCACAGGTTGAGAACCACTGGGTTAATGGCTAGAGAGAAGCCTTCTTGCAGACAAAGCTGAGAAGAGGCTCTCCTGATTAGAGAATTGTATCCTGAGTATTTCCTCGTCCTGAGTTGTAAACTTTTCTTTCTCTAATAACCCCTCTTAACTGTGAGTATGAACTGTGGGGTTTGTATGGCTGTTGAAATGATTATCAAACCCATTAGAGAAACAGAAAGTGTTATTGGAAGCAGCTGCTTTTTAAATTGACAATAAGGTTTGAAGGTGGATGTATTTTTTATCAGTCTCTTAGGAATCAATTTTGGGCTGTTAATGCTGATAAAGATTCTCCCTTCCCCTCATGAAGTTAGGGGAGGCGAGATGCCACTGCAACCATTTAAATATTATTGTTAATTGGGAGTTAATATATATACATATATATCATTCCATAGTTTAATCACGTCAAGCAGAGTTGTATAATTGCTACCACATCAGAATTGCGTAATTTCTACCACTATCAGAAAAAGATCATTCTTTTTCTTCCTGGACTCTTTGACATGATCTCCCTTCAACCCTGCCCCCCAACTGTACTTGTTACTATACTTGTAACACCCCCACCCACCCACCACCACCAACCTACACCCTTATTCTCCTTGCTGTCCCTTAGGTTCATCAATCGCTTTCATATACTGAAACACAGAAAAACATAACACAGCTTCATGAGGGTGACCTCCAATGACGTAACACCTCTGAGATACACCCTAATATGAACAAAATAAAACAGAATGTCCATCACAGGCTTGCCAGAATAATACTTATCTTAATACGGCATATCGGGCATTGATGTAGCAAGCCCTTGTTCGTCTGTCTACCAACAGTTCAACAGTTTTGGTCGGCTGTCTTCCACTCCTCAGACACCAGGGACTTTCCAACTGAAGTCCTCAGGCTACAAATGTGTCTGAAGATGAGTCCAGTTCACTCAGTGGAGTTCCCACATGGAATCTCACTGATGCAGCCTCCCGTAGTATGCGGATCCAGGATTGTCGCAGCGTTTCATGGCACCCAGCCTGGGTCCTCTGGATGCATCCAGAAGCCTGAGTCAATGTGGCCCATTTGGTGCATACCACCAATGACACTCCTCACCCCTAGTGTCCCCAACAGCATTTTCAGTCACTGTTCCCCACAAATGATGGTCGGTTCTCCTTCTTTTCCTACCAACACACATGCACATGTGTTCCTCCAGATGGGTCTGCTCCCTTTCCCCTCTCCTTACTTGTTTTCCCATCAGTATCCTTCATCCCTCTGTCTGGGGGATCTCATCATATATTTCCATGGCAGCCACTCAGTAGACAACATCCCCTGCCCCTCCCTTGACCATTTGATCCCAGCTGTCAGGAGGTGCTCTCCAGCCAAGTGACTTTCAATATCCTTAAGTAGAACAGATGGGTATGGTTCGTCGGCACTGGTCAGATGCTAGTAGCCAGCAGACTGGGTGCACTACAAGCTGAGCTTGGTTCTTCTGCTTGTTCCTACTGCAGTGGACTCAGACAGTATTTGTGCTTTTTGTGATTGACTAACTTCACTCAACACAATGTCTTCCAGGTCCTGCCATGTCTTGAGGTGTTTCATAGTTTCATCACTGTATTTCAGTCAGGTGTAGTATTCCATTGTGTGTATATACCAGAGTTTTATCCAATTTTCTTCTGAGGGGAATTTAGGCTGTTTCCAGCTTCTTCCTATTGCGAACTGTGCTGCAATGAACATGGGGATCATGTGTCTGTTCGTGATCTGTTTCTTATTTCTTAGGGGTATATGCCCAGTATGGTATCTAGATACTGCAACCATTTTAAAGACCCCTTTGTAAGGTTTGAGTTTTTTTACCCCTTTTTCTAAAATTAACATAAACCTAGAAAAGGTGAAGTTATTCTTTAAAAATGCTGATAATACGCAGCAGAATAATACTTCTACAGAAAACACACTTTGCCATAATAGAACAGCCATATTGGTCCCACCCCAGTGTATTACAGTCATAGTTGCATGAAAGGACAGTAAAAATGAAGCCTGAATTACACTGCATGGTAGATAGCACCATTTAGGGCTTATCACTGGGATCCTTATGGCGAATGCAACTGTGCTTGCCTAGAAAACAAAGAGTTTTCAGTTGAAGGAACTATTGCCTCATTTTGTCTCATGGTGTAATTATGTCCTTCATCAAAGTATTCCTCTATTTTTATTTATTTTGTAATATACTTCCAAACTTTCAATCCTTAATATGTAATATTGAAGCAATTGACCCACTACCCACTTCCTTCTAGTGGATTCCAACTCATAGTGATCCTACAGAAAAGAGCAGAAGTGCCCCTTTGGGTTTCCGAGACTATAAATATTTATGAAAATAGATAACCTCATCTTTCTCCTGCAGAGCAGAGCAGTCAGTAGATTCTAACCTTGCACCCAGCAGGCCAACACATAACCAATATGCCATCAAAGCTTTTTTTTTGGAAACAAGTGAGCGGCGCTGGTGGTGTGGTAGGTTATGCATTGAACTGCTAACTATAAGTCAACTGACTCGATGGCAGAGAGTAAAAATTCTTCTTGCTGATTTTGATTTGTTCAGGCAATTATGTCCGTAGCTGATCTCCTTTCTCCAAACCAAACTCACAGCCATTGCATCATTGCTGAGTCACAGTTTCTCTCTGTTCCAAGACTATACATAATGTAAGAGGAAGCACTTTGTCATATATAATTACCACTCCCACTGTAAACTCTATGCCTAACATAGTAAGCAACTCATAGTGGATGACTAGTAAATGGCTCAACCTTATTTGAATAAATGACTGCTCTGTGCAGCTAAAGAAAACAAATAAAATTACAGATGGAAGTGTAACAATATTTATGTCCCCCAAGTAGTTTAAAGCCACACCAATCATTTATTTTGTTTGTTTCTGTTCTATGCAATATCATCTGGACAACTTAACTGGTACAGAAAGATCCACTTCCAAACTGGCACAATGGTTCTGGATGATGGCCAGGACCTGACCCAGAACTGTTGACTGGGAGCTTAAACTCTCCATGTCAAGCCCTACATGGAGTTACTTGGATTTCCTTACAGCATGGTGATTTAGTACAATCCCTGAATGTTCTAAGAGGCAGGCAGCAGAAGTGTCTATTGGATATAACACCATTGAACTCTTCCCTTGGTCAAAGCAATCATACATTCCCAACAGACTCGAGGGGAAGGGACATAGATCCCATATCACTATGAAAAGTTCTGAAGTATTTGTGATTCTCTTTAATTTTATATTGTTTGCCCTCCACTTTCAGGTTTCTACATTATTTGGAGGTGTAATATACATGAACTCCCTCTGATGACTTCCGAAGTCTCATCCAGTTAGAATCAAGACCCAGGATCAGTCAATTATATCAAATCCAGATACTTGATGAATCTCTTTAGAGGTGGTTTGTTTTCATCTGAAATCTTTAAACTAAAGATGTTAATTATGTGTCCTGATACAACCTACCTAGCCAGTCATCGTATAAATGTTATAGACCTTCTCATTCCAAAATGGGGCAAAGATGGCACATAGCATTGATCCAAAACAATTCTGAAATCCATCTGGAATTTGGAAATTTCCAAATCCAATGGAATGGAAATACGTTTCCATTCCATTGACTAGACTGTGTTCCTACATCCAGAAAGGGGTTTTTGTAGCTTTTCCCCAACCTTCAAAACATTCTCTTTTCTATAAGAAATAGCCAATATTGGCAGATGAATGGTTTTATCAGTTTGCTTCTTCCATGTAAGAAGGTTGTGCATTTAAAAGTTTCTTTTCCATTTTACTATCTTTGTCACCTTCAGCACAAGTTAATATAATTCTATTTTTAAAATTGGTATGCAGATTTCTTCCATGTTAATTCATAATTAGTTTTATGAGACAAAAGTCATACTCAAATTTCTTACTTTATTATGGTCCTCTTGTGACTTTGCTGTTTAATAATACTATGCTTTAAATACCCTGTAAGTAGTCTGTTTAAGTTAGAGGGCTAATGAGTCGTGTCCTTAAGATACTTAAAAAACAAACAAAAACAAAAAATTAAACTCTCTGGGTAGAACTGCCCCTGGTTTTCTGAAATGGTCTCTTTACAGGAGTAGAAAGCATCGTCTTTCTCTGAGGGAGAGGCTGCTGGTCTATTAGCAGATCCCTATGCCACCAAGCATACTAGCTTAAAGTATTTCTGAGCTCTAAAAGTAGGTCTTACAACCCTGCTCTTGTGATCTTTATTTACCCACTTCTTGATAGCGCCTCGAAGCCATCTATGACTGTGACAGTTATTTTAAGGGGAAAATGGGCCGGAGAAGGAGCTTTATTTCCAAACACAGTGACTTCAGGACCACTAATATTTTTTCTCAAACTTTCTTATCATCTGCCACTTTTGCTTCTCCATATTTTATCATCTGTTTGAGTTTTCTGTATTTTCCCCAGAAATATCTTAAGGCAGACTCAGTAACTTTTTATGTACTCCTCAAATTCTCCAGTGATACCACAGCCAAACTTCCCAACAACACAAATGAAAGCCCCTTCTCACCAGTCTAATACAATATTTTCCTCCCTGTTCCTCAGGTTTTACTCACAACCTCCTCAAGCACTGCCAGGTTTCAATAACAGACTCCTTATCCTTATGGGTTCTGCCAAAGTGAGAAACTGTGAAATAAAATCAACCTAAAGGTTCAACATGCAGCCTCTGCAGCCAATGACAGAGAGGGCGAGCGAACAGTCAAGTGTATTATCAATGGACCTGGGAGGCAGTGAGATCTCTCAAAGACTGCCTTGCTTTCCTCCACATGGCCGGGGCTTTTACGCCCGTTTAGGCGTTCACACATTTGTATTGTTACATTCATCTCTCAGGGTTTTGTGGCTTTCCCATCTGGGACTATACATTTCACTAAGTCACCGGAGTTACATTCTTGGAAGTGATTGTCCCTGGCTCCTTTGGAAAATATTAATGTTCTTAAAGAAATATATGTCTACAGGTATATTTTTTAATTCATGAGCTCATAATATACTGGTTTTCTCCAGGGACAATTCCCTTTCCCTTATTCTAAGTTTGTGTTAACAATACAATTAAATAGTACTAAATCATTCAGCCTATGTAAGCAGTAATTATAATTATTAAAGTATTTTTAAATACAGTACTTACTTCATCTTATTAGGTAATTCTTGATTTTCAAAAATTTATTAAAAATCCTTTTCTCAAAACACCTCTTTACGGAATCGATATCTTGCTTTGATTTTACCACTTTCTTAAGTGCAAAACTAAACTATCCCCCCCAGAAGAATCTACTTGAGAGGATGGCAATGAAGCTGCAGCTAGGGGAGAGGGGCATGTCTGATCAGAGCAAATGGGAGCACTAAGGGGGAGGAAGAGAGGGTGGAGCACATCCTGACCCACCAGGCCTGGAGGACGACATCCCCGCTCTGAACAGCCAGTGGACAGAGTGGACAATATGGCTGATCCCACCATGA
>NW_022111325.1:5248968-5254363 GCF_000313985.2 Echinops telfairi
CTAAAGTAGAAGGCAAATGTTTTGAGAATGATGAGGGCAACAAATGTACATATGTGCTTGACAAAATGGATGTATGTATGGACTGTGATAAGAATTGTATGAGCCCCCAATTAAAAAGAAAACAAACTATCATTTTAAATAAATCTCTGATGAAAATTGATTTACCAGCAGCTTTGCTTTAAGATAAAGTTATAAATCCTTCCCCTTGTGACCCACAAATACTAAATTTGAATTTCAAACGATATTTCTGCATGGAGAAATCAATTGATTTGATCAATTTATTTGATAATCATTTACCTCAGTAAAAGGTGTGCAGTAGAGTTAAATCAAATGTGTTAAGATTAGCCAATAGTTGATCTATATTTCTCTCTCCTCTTTTCTATAAAAGAGCCCTGGTGGCTAGAAACTGGGCTGTAACCCACAAGGTCAGTAATTTAAAACCACGAGCTCTTCCCAAGGAGTAAGAGTTTTTCTTTCAGTGAGTTTTAACTAGGATTAACAGTTCCTTGTTACCACCAAATCTCAAAACCAATGCTACATATTTTAAGTTTTGCTTACAACATATATACATATATATAATAAATATATATAATAAAAAGCCATAATATATATATATTCCAGTTATTTATTGTCAAATTTCAAATGGACTTAAAAGTTAGCCAGGTTAAATAATCACCTACAATACTTTGTAGGTGAATTTGCAGCTTGGTCCAGGCTCAGTGGAGACGCTTTGAATGTGCTCAGTAAGGGGTCAGATACGGTTGCTCAAACTCTCAAAATTGCTCATTTTTGTAGCTGGTGAAGTGACAGTTGGCTTGTGCTTAGCTGGGACTAATGGGCTAATACACTTTGTTTTATGGAGAAGTTTAGGGATACAGAAAAATAGAGCGGAGTGTACTGAGATTTCCCTTATACTGTGATGAATTGACTGTCCAGAAGAAAATGTTCTAGAATTGATTGTAGCGATGATTGTACAGCTCTTCTCGATATAATTGAATTACTGAATTATATGACATGTGGATGAAGTGCCAATAAAAGTGTTTTTAAAAATTGACCTCCACCAATCGTGGTCTTGTGATGATTTTATTTTTCTCAATCTTGTGTAATGAATACTATAATCATAATTGGCTGGATTACAGCCCATTGGCTTCTGTAAGGGGTACATGCTGACAGCCTGATGCATCTAGACGATTCTTTGTTATGTCTTTGTCCTGATAAAGGCTTAAAAATTAGTAAAAGGGTCTCTATAAAATATTTTTTTGTATCTGGGATCTTTTTCCTTAACCTGTCTTCGCAATTCAAATAGTCTCGTCTTCATTCTTCATAGCTTTCTTCCTCTCTTTTACATTTCAGAAGTGGATATGTGAAATGGCTTAACAAACAGTATGTTCTCTTCTCTAATCTAAAAATAAAAATTAAGAAGAGTTAGGGAGAAAAACCCAAAGGAGGTATTTGCCATTGCTGTATATGTTTGTTTGTTTTTTAAAGAGATGATGCCAAGAAAACCTTCACCTCTCTAATCAGTCCCCAGAGGATATGTAAGAGGAAGCCAGCTAATCCTCACGTGAATTAGAAAAGGCCTGCTCTTTGGCCAACTTCCTCCCCATGGGTATTACCATGGTTCTATTTGCTAATTGGGGGGGGGGGCGATAATGGACAAGCATTGGGCACAGTGCTATAATTGGTTCCCTATGGAGTTGAAAAAGGAAGCCCTGATGGCATAATGGTTAAAGTGCTTGGCTGAAGATCTCAAGTTCTCTAGTTCAAATCCATTAGTCAATCTGCAGGAGAAAGATGTGGCAGTCTACATTCATAAAGATTTCCAGTCTGTTCTGTCCTATAACATTGCTATGACTCAGAATTGACTCCATAATAGTGGGTCTGGGGCTGAGGATCTCCATTATCAACCAAAGCATTAAGACCATGGCTAGCACAAAAGAAATGGTGCTCCTTGAGGCAATGACCAGATTGTCCACAGAGAAGACGCACAGGTAATATTGTTCTGTGGACTAATGTGGGGGATTTTCTTATGCTGGTTCAGGGAGTTCCTGAAAAAACGGAAGAAGCATCCTGGAAAATTATGATAAGGGAGATAATTTTGCCAAATCTCACCTGGAAATCTTCACGGAGATTTTCATTTTTTCATTGAGAATAAGCAGGAGAGTCAAGTATTTTATTTGCATGTTAAAATGTAAAATTTTGGGGTTTTCAATTTGTTTATTGTTCAAATTTGTTTCAAATTTGTTTATCCATTAATATTTAATGAAAAATAGGAAATGCGATCAAGTGATCAAAAGACCACCCACGTGGATGAAAATGTCAGGACCTACAAGGAGGGCAGGCCATGAGATAGGTTGTGGTTTTTCACAAGGAGGGTACAGTATTGATTTTAGAACAGAACAAAACTGTATGGAGTAAATAGAATGTATGGGGAACACAGAAAGTGATTTGATTTAGGAGATACATGTGGGGAACAGGGGACCCAAACTTTAATAAAATGAACTGAAATCATTATTAATTAATAGACTATTATCTAAGCATGTTATATCTGGTTTATTTAAATATCAGGTTAAGTTCTGAGCATACAAATTGGTATAAGGTATAGTCTTTATCCTTGATATTCATACGTGAATTGGGAAAACAGACAGGAAAAATAATTTGGATATAATATGTAGAATACTTTTATTAAAACATTTGGAATAAGCTTAAGAACACTGAGAAGAGAACAGAAACTCTCTCTTACAGTTAGAGAAAATTCAGCAGCAAATTATCTCTAGCTAGAGTCTAGAAAGTTGAACAACTTGTGGTCTTAACAAATGTTGAGAACCATTTGACCAGACAGTGAAAAGACATGGGAGTCTAAGGTTGCTCTCTGTTTCTCTATCATTTTGAATCACAAAGGCATGCATAGGAACTATACATTTCTGTGCAATTTCTGTTTAATGAATGTTAGAGGATTAAATGGTGGATGTAGGCAGAGACAAAGCATCAGTTGCAGTATTCTCTATCTTAAGAATTGATTGTATTTTATAAGTGATGGAAATACGTAGAGAAAGTTAAGTAATATTTAATTCACCCATTCCATTTGTTGGATGGAACATTCAATTACCCTATTTTATTTTGATTTCTTTTTCCTCTATTTCATTTCCCCAAACTTTTCTATAAACTGCATTAACCTCACATCTACATACTTGACACTCTTTTCTAGTTCCAAATATTACATGCCACATCTTGGCTTGGTTGAATAAAGTTAAAGCTTTTCATGGAATATTGTATTTTCCTGTTTGGTTTCCTATGTAACATAAGTTACGTAGATGATCTGAAAAGATAAGATGACTGATGGGAGTCATGAAATAGCCATTGGGTAATGTGGCTTTATTTTCCTTTCAGGAACTCTCTCGCTCTCTATCTGTATTTTTATCTATATTTGCATACCAAGTAGTCTTTCACCCTAGGGATGGTCCTATAAGAGAGAAGATACCAAAGAGAGGAGACCAGGAAAGCAGAAAGGTAAGGAGACCATGGTCAGGGAGAAATCTAGTGGGCTTTTTTTTTGTTAGTCAAATAGCATGCTGTGTATTTCTTATTGATAACGTTTGTTGATAAAAAAATGAAAAGCTTTAGAAATTAAGTAATTTTTAAAATCTAGTCCTGTTTAGAAAATTTGTTAAAGCTTTCTCTAGGCATGTATCTAATTAGCAATTCAGATGTAGATTTTGGGAACCAAGTAAAAAAAATAATATCACAAACTCATAGAAACATTTATTAAACACACATGTCAAAATGCGCAACAATCTTTTCTTGACACATTTCCATCTAGGTCTATGTTTCTGAAAGCACTATTTCTACCCTTCTCACTCTCCTCCAAGGGACCCCAGTGGTGCTGGTCATTAGGTTTGGGGCTGCCAACCACCAAGTTCAAACCCATCAGTTGTTCTGAGGATAAATAGGAGGCTGTCTGTACTTGTAAAAATTTACAGTCTCAGAAACCCCGTATGGAGTCACTATGAGTCAAAATCTACTTGATGGCAATGGCAAACCCTTTCCAATGAATTTTGAATGATGCCACCTCAAAATCGTAATCTTGACATCCTCAAGGCTCACAAACCTTGTTCCCTTTCAATGTTCTCTGAGCTTTAGAAACACAATGAAATCATAAGGGGCAAGATCAAGTCTGTAGAGTGAATTGGAGAAAAGTTTCCCAATGAAATACTCATAGGACTGTCACTACTACTATGAAAAGATGAGCAGGTCCATTGTCATTGTAAATGCACACACACACACACACACACACAAATCCTCTGTGTGGTTTTTCTGACCTATTTTTCACCAATGGAGTTTTTAACTTTTGTATAAGCTCCCACGATCTCCTTGTATCTATCAAGATTGTCCCATTGCAGTTCCCCACAAAAGTCACAATATCCTCCCAATGAAATTCGTTTTCTTGAATTTAACTGACCCAATAGATCCTCTTGGAAGTCACTATTTTGTTTGGAAAAAAATTGGACATCACCATAAGCAGATTAAGACAAGTGTATTATTGAGAGAATTTGTCTGTAGTCACCCATTGATCTTAAACATATTTAAACATGTTTTTAAAAAACATTCTTTTATGAACTTGAACCCTAATAGTAATACTTTTTGACTTATTCTTATTAGAAGAAAGTGCAGGAAGGTCCTCAAACATTGATGCTATTACTCATTGAATGTAGTCTTATATTTTCCATCCAAATAAAAGAATAACCATTTAAAACCATAGTGTAGAAAATAAGTGTTTTCGGAATTACACTACCAAAATATGAAGCTGAGAATACGAGTCTTCAAGAAGATAGAAAAGATGGGGCTTCTATGAGTAAATGTCTGTGAACTTTATGTAAACACTCATCGTCTTATTCGTTGTAAAATCATTGACAGAAAAGTAGCATTTAAACTTAGAATAATTTCTTGAACATGTATATAATGTGTATAATAATTTCTAGTATGTGTGTATATATATACAGTTGGTTGCTTATTTTTTCCTTTCCCCTCCTTGTTGTTTTTCATTCAAGCTGGATAGAGTGGCGTTTCATGGTTCTTCAGTTCTACAAGTCTTTGCACCTGATTACACTGACTTTGCTACAAGTTAGCAATGCTCCATGGCCAATTCCTCCTTTGTCACTGAGTTCCTATTGCTGGGTTTCTCCGGCCTTGGGGAATTGCAGCTGGTCCTCTTTGTGGTCTTTCTCCCCCTTTATTTGGTCATTCTGAGTGGAAATCTCACCATTATCTCAGTCATCCACCTAGATTCCAACCTGCACACTCCCATGTACTTCTTTCTGTGCGTGCTCTCTACCTCGGAGACCTTATACACAATCGTTATCCTGCCCAAGATGCTTATCAACTTGTTCTCTGTGCT
>NW_022111325.1:5254885-5257619 GCF_000313985.2 Echinops telfairi
CAAGTACACGTCAGGCAAAGACAGGCTGGTGACAGTGACCTACACCATCATCACCCCACTGCTGAACCCCGTGGTGTACAGCCTCAGGAACAAGGATGTTCAGATGGCTATTCGAAAAATGATAGAAAAGATTGGATTTTTCCCTAAGAGTTTATAGTTAGAATATTTTAAAATATTACATGTATGTCTGTGAAAATAAAATTTACTGACACTATTATTTTTAATACTAAGAGAATCTGGTCTATTATGTATAAGAATGTGTGTTCTTGGATGAGAGATTTTGGGGCCTTCTTGTCTTCACGTGTGAAGTGGGGACAATAACATGTTTTTCACAGGGTTGTTGTAATTAATCTGAATAGTTGGTAGTACAGTCTTATACTTCTAATCCTCCTCTTATATTTCTAGATGTATAATTCTCAAAAGCCATCATTCTTTGCCTTTTCTTTGGCTTGTTCACCATCTATCCCTGCTGATCACGCTCTTGGCCTAAAGTTATAGCCAGCCTAAAACGAGGTTCTCAGACCTGGACATGGCTTATATCTTTAACCTCCCATGGCGGCACATGGTGGCTGGATGGGGGGTGATGGGGCCAATCATTGTGTTAAAAAGAGAAGATTGAAAACGAGGCCCTCTTCAGGTCACGGTGTTCATGTAGTTAGATATTCAGGGGTAAACTTAGAATATGGAAATGAAATCAATACATGTTTCCTTTACTACTTCGGAGGGCCTTTATTGGAATCAAATGGATAAAATGGTCAAATGTGGAGCTAACAAATGGCATGACTCTCATCGTATCATTTCCTGATTCCTCACGGACCATGTGTTTGTCCTAACAAAGGGAAACATAAAAAGGCCTTATGCATCAGAGGGTGGCTACAGGAAGTCCTGGCAAAGGATGCTCAAGCATACAACCCAACCTTCTGTTTGAGGGTATGTACATGACCTTCCACTCGGACTTCATGAAGATGACAGAGACACCTCGTTCAGATATAATGCTAAATGACATAATATTAAGCATGGGAGAGTCTAGGTCAGTGGTTCTCAACTTGTGGGTCGTGACCTCTTTGGGGGTGGCCTGATCCATGAAAGTAGCAAAATGACAGTTATGAAGTAGCAATGAATATAATGTTATGGTTGGGGGTCACCACAACATGAGGAACTGTAGGAAAGGGTCGTGGCATTAGGAAGGTTGAGAACCACTGGTCTAGGTGATCATCTAGTCCCATCTTTCACGTGTACAGAATTTCCTTCATCGATATTTCTGAGGAAAGCTAATTTTTCATTAACTGTGCATCATTGGTTTCATACAATGAACATTCCTGTTGTATGTATCTCTGTTTATCGCCCCCCCCCCCAGTCTTACCTGGAATGTGCTCCTGTGACTTTTATAAACTCCAACTTTTAAGTCACACAAAAAGTTTGATCCTGCTTCATAGATGTTTGAGACAGGGTGGCAACCAAACTTTTGGTTTTCCATTAGTCATGCATCTTACATTTTAGAAACCACTTTCTGGAGTGCAGTTTCTAGATATGCTGTCGTTTTTCAATATAATTTTAAAGCAGCATTTCAGGAAACTGAATCGCACATACATTATGTGGCTTCCTTTCCCAGGCTCTATTATAACTGTACTCTTTACCATTAATTTGACCTTTAAGTTAAATTATTTTTTAAATTGAAGTGTATAAAATATTTTAAAGTTTTAAATTATGTTTTAAAATTATTATCTCCTTTGTTGCTATTTTTGTCTTCCAGTCTTAAATCTTACAATGAATTTAAAACTTAAAAAAATCTATATGCCTAGTGTAATTAACAGTGAAGTTATTTAAAGATCTGCAAACTTTGTGAGTTTAACTCGGAGTATGGTCACTATTTTCTTCCATTCTCATTTTGTCCGAACAGGTTTGCAATGGCTATTTATCAATATATTTTCCTTCCTATTAGGAATAAATATCTGATATATGTATTTCCTTTCTGTCTTTTAAACAAATTTTTAAAGCTATTTATTGCTTTGTGATAGTTTTAGAATGTGATTGTCCTAAATTCTATATTTTGGAATTTATGGAGGTGTCTTTTTAAAAAATTTCTTCTGAATTAAGTCTAGTCAGTTAGTATGTTATGGTACTTTCATTTATATTAAAATTATAATATATATATTAAGTATTATACTAATATTCTTAATAAAATTATTTTAAAATATTATGTCATTAATATTTTTAATGTGTGTTTGACCCATCATGGATCCATAGTGCTTAATTAAAATACTTCCCTAGCCTCTAAGGTGCCCTTTGGGCATTTATCAGCACTAAACAAGTGCTGTAGCATTTGCCTGAACTTGGCCTCAGGGGCTATATGATTGAGACTGAGGACCAAAGAGATATATTCCTGCCAGCAGGGCTGAGAGAGGCACTGGGAATCAATTCTGCTTGTAACCTGTTAAAGTCCCCCCAATATATCTCATGAGTACTGTAAAAATAATACAAAAAACACGTTCTCTGGCTTTGTGTTTCTTTACTTTTGCTATATTTCCATTTTTAACAACTGCAATTGATTACTTTTTTTGAGGGGGGGAAGTAATTTCTTTCAATAAAGAGAACGTGCAAATATAACTAAAAAAGCCCTAAAACAGTAGCAGGGGTGTGAGAAACAAAAATACTGCCACAATGGTGAAGAAGCGAGGAGAGCAGGTGAAAACGTATCAAAGCCATTTTAAACCTCAAGCAGTAAAACAAGAAT
>NW_022111325.1:5259182-5260751 GCF_000313985.2 Echinops telfairi
CTTGACGACACCCAACAACAATAACCATAGAATCTGACAATTATATGAAAAGGATGTCACCTCCGAGACAGCCCACTTCAGGCAAAAAGAGTGTTATGAGGGAGGGTTATAATTTCTTTTCTCGTCATATTAACATCCAATCATAATGATGGCTCACCATACGGCAATGTTTGGTTCTGTGATATACGGGGTGACCCTAAGTCAGAACTGATTCAACAGCAACTAATAACAACAATAACAACATAGTGCCCAGATTTGTCTCTTGACACACAAAAATCGAAAATATTTACATTGATACTTTACAGAAAAATAATTTTTCTTTAATCATCTAAAAGAGGACATAGAATTTTGCATTAATTTATGACTTGCTAATGGCTAGGTAGGAACCAGTTGGGTGACTGTTTATGTGTATGCATTTTTAGTAAATAAATATTTTTAAAGGCATGTAGATCACATTTTCCATAATTTTTAGACTTAGAGACGTGGTCAACAGCGCATCCTAGATTAAACAAATATATTGTCCCAGAATTACAAATCCTAATGAGTGCACTGTCCCAGTCCATGTGATAGCCTTAGCGAGTGAAAGTCTGGAGACAGACATGTCCAGTTATTATCGCTATGGCTTTGATCCATTTTGGCCACAGCAAGCTATGTCTCGAACAAGGACAGGCTGGTAACCATGCCATACATCATTGTTACTCTACTGGTAAAATGCATGATATGTAGCCCCAAACAAGGATGTACAGCTTGCTATTGTTGCGATAGTAAGGATTGAAAAATTACTGTAATTCAGATGCTATAAGTATTTACATATGTTCTCCTTATTACTTGTGTATTAGAGAAATGACCACTTCTTGAAGAATCAGATTTGTATAAGATACATAGCACAGCATTTATTTTATCCTCATCATCCATTACATCCCATATACAAGACAACATTTTCCTACTTTTGCATGGAATCTCAGGGAGACCCATAAATTTAATTGCCCAGTTTATAGTTAAAATTTCTCCCTTTCTCTTGATGTTGGGCTGTAGGATGTTGGTGTGTAGGAAGCATCTGCACTCTCTGAAAGATGAGGCAATAACAATCTAAAGTGTGAACAATAAATTGGCTTCTGCTGAAACCTGGAGCAGGATAGAGTCACATTTTTATCCATTTCTGAAACATGAATGGTGGATATGCTGGTTGAATAACTCTTTATCAGGCTGATTTTATAGTCTAGCAATAAACATTTTTCTATGTATCTGAAAGACTTACGCTATCTTTGCAATTTTAATATTTTTCCCTCAGTTCTTTATATCCAACCTCTGAATCCCACTCCCCTACTTTCTAGTTTTCAGAAGTGGAAAAGTGAATTTTTTAAAGGAAGATTTTTTTTTTTGTGGTCAACTTAAGAATGAGGATTTCAATGTATTAAGTAGGAGAATCAAATAAAAGTATTGCCATTGATGTCTAGACCCCACGTCCACCCCCATGGTACCCTGAATGTTTCTATCTTTCTAATGAGACCCCAGACAGAGTAAGGCAGATCATTTCTATGATGTGTTAGATAGGCCCTTCTTTGACCA
>NW_022111325.1:5260851-5267805 GCF_000313985.2 Echinops telfairi
CTTGACGACACCCAACAACAATAACCATAGAATCTGACAATTATATGAAAAGGATGTCACCTCCGAGACAGCCCACTTCAGGCAAAAAGAGTGTTGTGAGGAAGGGTTAAAATTTCTTTTCTTGTCATACTAGCATCCAATCATAATAATGCCTCAGCATAGGGCAATGTTTGGTTCTTTGATATATGGGGTGACCCTAAGTCAGAACTGATTCAACAGCAACTAATAACAACAATAACAACATAGTGCCCAGATTTGTCTCTTGATTCACAAAAATCTAAAATATTTACACTGATCCTTTACAGAAAAATAATTTTTCTTAAATCATCTAAGAGAGGACATAGAATTTTGTATTAATTTATGACTTGTTAATGTCTAGGTAGGAACCAGTTGGGTGACTGTGTTTATGTGTATGCATTTTTTGTAAAGAAATTCTTTTAAAGGCACGTAGATCACATTTTCCATAATTTTGAGACTGAGAGAAATGGTCAACAGCGCCTCCTAGATTAATCAAATATATTGTCCCAGAATTACAAATCCTAATGAGTGCACTGTCCCAGTCCATGTGACAGCCGTAGCGAGTGGAAGTCTGGAGACAGATATGTCCAGTTATTATCGCTATGGCTTTGATCCATTTTGGCCACAGCAAGCTATTTCTCAAACAAGGACAGGCTGGTAACCATGCCATACATCATTGTTACTCTACTGCTAAATTCCATGGTATGTAGCCCCCCAAAAAAGGACGTACAGTTTGTTATTGTTGTGATAGAAAGGATTGAAAAATTACTGTACTTTAGGTGCTATAAGTATTTACATATGTTCTCCTTTATTATGTGTATATTAGAGAAATGTCAGTTTGAATAGTCAGATTGCTTAAGATACATAGCACAGCATTTATTTTATCCCCATCATCCAGTACATCCAATATACAAGACAACATTTCCCTACTTTTGGATGGAATCACAGGGAGGCCTTAAACTTAACTGCCCAGTTTACTATAATAAAATATACATTTTATTTAAAGTTAAATTTTTCCCTTTCTCTTGATGTTGGGCTATAGGATGTTGGTGTGTAGGAAGCATCTGCACTCGCTGAAAGAATGAGGCAATAACAATCTAAAGTGTGACCAAAAAATTGGCTTCTGCTGAAATCTGGAACAGGAAACAGTCGCGTTTTATCCATTTATGAAACATAAATGGTGGATATGCTGGTTGAATAACTCTTTATCAGGCTGATTTTATTTTCCAGCAATAAACATTTTTCTATGTATCTGAAAGACTTATGCTATCTTTGCAATTTTAATATTTTGCCCTCAGTTCTTTATATCCACCCTTTGAATCCCACTCCCCTACTTTCTAGCTTTCAGAAGTGGAAAAGTGAATTTTTTAAAGGAGGATTTTTTTTGTCAACTTAAGAATGAGGATTTCAATGTATTAAGTAGGAGAATCAAATGAAAGTATTGCTACTGATGTCTAGACCCCACCCCCACCCCCATGGTACCCAGAATGTTTCTATCTTTCTAATGAGACCCCAGACAGAGTAAGGCAGATCATTTCCATGGTGTGCTAGATAGGCCCTTCTTTGACCAAGACATTCTCATAGTGTATTACTATGATTCTCCTTGCTATTGGGAAATGATGGACAAGTATTGGGCACAAGGGGGTAACTTCTTCCCTCTGGAAGTGGGTATCTCAATTACCAATCCAGATGTTCAGGACAAGGCTAATTTAAAGAGGAAAGACCATTGGTGATGCTCATTGAGGCAATTACTAAGCTTTCCATGGAGACAACGAGCAGGTCCTGGGAGGGAGGCAGAGGATTTTCTTGTGCTCATCTGAATGGAAGAAGAGCCGTACAGCAGCAGAACAAGTGAGGCAACGTGGGCATACTTTATCGGGAACCTTCACAGTTAGTTCTAGGAAGTGTTTGAGAGTGAGGATACACACTTGCCACTGAGCACTAGAAGTTGGATTTGAAGGAATGGGAAATTTGCATTTTATTTTCTATTGTGAAGAGGAGTGACAGTCTAGCTTTTCTTTCATGTAAAATCTCAAAATCACTGGGTTTTCTGATGAGTGAAATACCTGTTTATCGCTAACTAGTACTAGTGGAAAATGTACATGATAAAATTGACAGAAAGTTGAACTACATGGTAGAAAATGTGAGGATATAAACCAAGACCAGAATCAAGATGAAGGGAGGCTATCAGCTTAGTTTTGGGGGGAGCAGAGTATTAGTCTCAGAAAGAAATAAAACAAAAAAGTGGCATCCAGAAACTAGAATGCATACAGCTCATGGAATGCACGTGTTTTGACTGAGGAGAGAAATGGTGGTGCACAGGGGAGCTGGGCTTTTATGAAAAGAATGAATTGGGATTATTATTAAGTCATTCATATCCTATTCCATTTATTATTAAGCACTTACATCTTATTTATTTAATTATTGGGCTAGGGTCTGAGGACATGTCGCGATATCTGGTGTATTCTGGATTCTTAAAGTTCACAAGTCTACAGGGAGGACAGGAAAAGCAATTTGGATATAACACGAACTGCCTTTTCATAAAAACAAGCAAACAAACGAACAAACGGTGCTTTAGGGGCACCGAGCAGCAAACTCTTTGACAAATCAAAGCTGGTTCAACAATTGCTGGTTTAAAACTCCATGAAGAATAGTGGCCCCGGCTGACCGACGGAAGGCTATCGAAGGCTCTGAGTCGTTCTCTTTCTCTCTTTACATGCAGTCTGTGATTCTGTCTCTGTGCTGGTCTCTTCTCTCTCCCTCCCTGTGTTTCAGGAGTCTTAAACCCACTGCTCCTGTGGGGAGGAGCGCTGAGTCCTTCTGTGTGATTTGTGCATCATGGCTTAATGTTAACGCATTAGAAGACGAGTTTGTAGATATAGATGAGGACAGACATCAGGTGTTTATTGTCTAACTTAAGGAAATTGACCTTACAGATAGTGAAGAATCATTGAACAGGTTAATGGATATCTGGCAACTCCATTTATTAGACACATTTTAAAACTGTCCTCACTTATCTTTTGCTTTTATTTTTTCTCTTTCTCATTTCCTCAAGACTTTATACAAACACACAATAACATCAAATATCTGCTCTTCGTATTTTCTATTTACAAATATTTTCTATAGCACCCTGGGATGTGTGGAGTGAAATCTGTGTTTTCCATGGCAAATAGCTCTCACATGGATTCCAAGGTTGAGTTGGTGATAGATGAGGTAGCTGTTGAGTTATGTGATCTTTTTTTCAGGAACCCCCAAATTTTTTGGATGGTAGTTACCTTTCACTCTGAATATGATCCTGGAAGAGAGATAATACCGAGAGAGGAGACCAGGAAAGTGGAGAGGTAAAGAGATGAAATGTTAGCGAGGATGCTATTGGAGATTTTTTTAAACAGTCAAACAGCATGCAGGGTAGTACTTATGTATAAAGATTAGTAATGAAACAATTGAAAAGGTATAAGAATAAGAGTTCAAACTCTTGATGCTAATCCCTTTTAGAAACTTTTTTATACCTGGTCTAGGAAATGGAGCTTTAATTCAGTTATCGGAGAGATATCAAGATATCAGTGGTTTTCATACTAAAATAAGAAAGTTAGCTAGTGAAATACCAAAGATACTACTTAAAATCACAAACAAAAATGAGATGGCAGAAATTAAAAAATAGATCTTTTTAATTCTGTAGTTGAGATTTATGTCAGTGAGATTCTTCATCCCAAATTGTTGAAGAAAAAATCGGTATGATCTGAGCTGAATGCTGAGGGAACACGTTTGGGAAATTCCTAGAATCAAATGTCCTCTCCCTGTGAATGTAAAATGTAGAGGAGACCCTGGGATACTTCTCTACTTATTTTCAACAAGATCGTTTTTGATTATATGTTCCATATTCTTGTATGTGGTGGAGATGCACTTTTCTTCAAGACAAACAAAATGCTAGTGGCAAAGTAAGTAGGATTTCATTTATTAACAAGGAAACAGAGGGAGAAACAATGTAGCATGATTAGGAACTTGTGGGAAGAAATCAATGAGTTTGTGGTATTTTATTTGGGAATTGATAGAAGGCTACTATACACACACATCTATGAAAAACAGCAACAACTTCACACTTTTAGCCTGGAATGCTTTTAGATTTAGGATATAATATGAGAATGACAATTTTCAACTTCATCAGTGTACATAGGGAGAAATATATAGCTGTCAATGGAAAGGAAGTTTCAAGAAAAATATCAATTACTTTGAATTTACTGAGTATTTTTACTTTATTTTATAGATGATTGATGGACACTTATTTTTGCTATGGGATCAAATGTATGCATAGAAAAACGATTCTATTTCACAGGATGGCTTTGAGTAGTGAAAGATAGACTAGAGAGAATCTATTTACAAGGCTGTAAAAAATAGTCTAAGTTACAACTATTTCCTGTGGAAAGAATGGCATGGATCCTAGAAGAATTGCATAACAAAAGTAGATGGGTTGGGAAGGATGGAAGAAATGGTGTGTTTTAAAAATCCTTCTAAAATTTGTAGCTTTGATGGCTAAGAGGTTTTTGAAGCTTTTTAGTGAGATACATATATAACCCAAGTGAAGCAATCGCTTTGGGAAGGTTAGGAATTATTTGACGAAATACCCAAAATAGGTAAATGTGTACAGATTAGAGTTGAATAATTATCACCCGGGACAGGAAAGGTGAAGAAATGGGGGCATCATTGTGTAGGGAGCACTCAGATTTTGTCTGTGGGAGTAACGGTGACTTTGGCATTGCATATCGGTGATGGTTGCACAACTATTGATGTTGTAATGGTGAAAAATGTCAAATTTCCAAATATTATACACTCTAAATATTTACAACAATATAATTACATAATATATTATAATTTTACAATACACACATGACCAATAATAGCTAGTAATATTAACTGTGCCCCAAGCCTTAGGGAGGGTATCTGAGCATCTATGCTCAGGAATTCAGAGACAGCTACTAGAAATGAGACTGTGTGGAGTGTCCACATCAGCTATATCAAGGGGTGGACATGTATCCATTCGCATGGGCAACCAGTGAATGCTGAACCAAAACTAAATTATCCAACCCTCTGTTTCTGTAGGGAGAATCCAGACCTCATTTATGATGCAATAAGAGTTTGTAGAAGAAGGCAGTACCAGTAATTGTAAATCAAATTAGTGTTAATGAATGACTGAGCGGTAATGATTACTGTATATGGTTTATATAATTACATTATTACTTAAATTATCAGTCATAAAAGGGAACTATATTGTTGAAGGCAAGCTGAAAAGGCAGAGAAGTGATGTTTTCCTAAGTGGGAAATAAACACGCATACATTAAGGGGCAAAGAAAAAGAGAAAGAGCTACAATGACATGGAATGACAGTGCGGCAACAATGGGCTTCCTTATACTAACAATCGTCAGGCTGGTGGAGGAGCAGGAAGTGTTTTGTTCCATTGTAGAGAGGGTCACCCAGAGTCGGAACTGACTCAGCAGCCCCCAACAACAGCGACAAAAACAGCAGCAACAGCAACAACAACATATTAAAAGGAAGCGTCACTGTCTATTAGTAATCTGGATAAATGAGTGACCTCTGAAAATCATAATTAATGTAGATTAGAAACTTTTGGGGCGATTCCATTACAGAAACAAAAATGAGTGGTGATTATATAAGTCTGCAAGGGAGTGAGAGATGCCAAGATAGGATTTAAGTAAACAAACATCTCTTTTTTTAAAATCGTTTTATTGGGGACTGTACAACTCTTATCACAATCCTTACATCCATCCATTGTGTCAAGCATATTTGTACCTTTGTTGCCATCATCATTCTCAAAACATTGTCTTTCTACTTGAGTCCTTGGCATCAGGTCCTCATTTTGCCCATTCTCTCCCCCACTGTCCCTCCCTCATGAACCCTGGATCATTTATAAATTATTATTATTATTATTTCATGTCTTACACTGACCTATGCCTCCCTTCACCCACTTTTCTGTTGTCCATCCCCCAGGGATGGGGTTATAGATTGATCATTGCTGTTGGTTCCCTCTTTCTCCTCCTACCTGTCCCTTACCCTCCTGGTATCTCTACTTGCATTATTGGTTGTGAGGGGTTTCTTTGTCCTGGATTCCCTGTGTTTCAAGCTCCTATCTGTACCACTGTACATGCTCTGGTCTAGCTGGATTTGTAAGGTAGAATTGGAATCATGATAGTGGGGGTGAGGAAGCATTAAAGAATTAGAGGAAAGTTGTACGTTTCATCAGTGCTCTGATGCACCCTGTCTGGCTCGTCTCCTCCCTGTGACCCTTCTGTAAGGAGTGCCCAGTTGCTTATAGATGGGCTTTGGTTCTCCACTCTGAACTCCCTCTCATTCACAGTGATATTATATGATATTGTCTCTGCAGGTCTATCTAGATAAGATAGGCGGGATAAACAATATGGAGGAGAAAACAACAGGACCAATGGTAAGCAAATATCTGTACACTTCAGGTGAACACTTGTCCCCAAATTCAGCTAAATCACATTGGTCCATAAAAAAAAGCACTTTGGGAGCTTATCAGTTTACAATAATTTCTGGTGATTAATCCTTTTTCTTTCCTATGCATGTCGTTTCTCATGTATAACAGAGTGGCCCTGGTTTTTATTTGTTTTGTATTTAATATGGAATAATTGTTCCTTATTTCTCTGTTCTAAAGCTCTCTAGACTGGACCACACTGCTTTGGCTCCCTGGGATCAGTTCTCAATGGCTAATTCCTCCTTTGTCACTGAGTTCCTATTGATGGGTTTCTCCAGCCTTGGGGAATTGCAGCTGATCCTCTTTGTGGTCTTTTGCTCCCTCTATTTGGTCATCCTGAGTGGAAACTTCATCATCATCTCAGTCATCCTCCTGGATCGCAGTCTCCACACGCCCATGTACTTCTTTCTGTGCGTGCTCTCTACCTC
>NW_022111325.1:5268324-5306170 GCF_000313985.2 Echinops telfairi
AAGGCCTTCTCCACCTGTGCCTCCCATCTCACTGTGGTTATTGTCCACTACGGCTGTGCTTCTTCTGTCTACCTACGTCCCTCAGCCAAGTACACATCAGGCAAAGACAGGCTGGTGACAGTGACCTACACCATCATCACCCCACTGCTGAACCCCATGGTGTACAGCCTCAGGAACAAGGATGTTCAGATGGCTATTTGGAAAATGATTGGAAAGACTAGATTTTCTCCCAAGACTTTATAATCAGAATAATTTAACATTTTAATCACAGACATGGGTTAATAGATGTATAATGGATGTATATTTTTTGTTATGAGAGAATCTACTTTATTCATCTCTATAACTGTGTAGCTTGGGATACGCTGTTGTTGTCATTCTGCAGATTTACTGGTCTCTTATGTAAATAGGGGATGATAAAATGCTTGTTGTGGTAAAGACTTGGGAATACAATGTCATCTCTGGAAATAAAGGTTAGCATTCCTCCTCCTCTGCCTCTCCTTCCTTCCCGTTTACAGTTTCAAAGAGTCTTGAAAGCTGTCATCTGTTGCCTTGTGTTTGGATTCCTTGCCCTCTGTCCCCTAAGTTCATAATCTTTGATGAGGGCCATGCCCTACTTAACATGAGGTTCCCAAATCTGGGTGGCCAGATCTAACCCAATGGGGGGGAATTGTCATTGGTTGCATAATTAGGTTTAATAGGCTTCTTGTTGGATCATAACGTTGAGAAATTTCTGTTTTTCTCCTCTAAGTCTTTTTTTAATATTAAAATGACAGTAATATAACTTTTCTTCTTTCTTCGCAGGGTTTTGATGTCCACTTGATACATTTGATTAAATGAGTACTATGAAAGAAAGCATCTGTATTACATTAAATGGATATTGCAATATTAAAGAAAGCATATATATTATAATACATGAAACCTTACTCAATATAAGACTATTACTATATTAATTGAGGTTTTTCAATCTCTGTAATGACCTTGATTTCTTTCAGAGTCTCCAGAAATGGCAATTCTAGATGCCTTTTCTGACCACTCCATAACCCTTTATGTTACACAGAGATAAGCTGTTTACAGAAGTGGAAACATGAAGAATCAGACAGCCAGTCTACCTCAAACTTAAGAATATGTCTGCATGGCCTTCCATATTGAATTCACGAAGTCAAGGGAGATACCCAGTTTCAAACTGGAATTAGAGGGTCAGAAAAAAAAAGGAAGACCCTCTTGTAGGTACCAATTACGGAGCTGGCTCAGGACCAGGTAATGTTTCATAGTACTGTGTATAAGGTTGTTGTCGGTCAGAACTGATTGATGGCACCTCATAATAACAAGAAGAAGGTAATAGGATGTGTAGAAGGACATAAGTGATCGGTCATCTAGTCCTCTCTCCACCCTGTACGGAAATTCCTTATTAGTCCTTGAGAGGAGAATAAGCCTCAGCTTCCGCAGTCTGGCTGTCGAGGACTTCACAACATGCCCATTTCTATTGTAAGCAGATTTTTCTATTAGTCTTCTTATTTAGCTTATTCTTGGCTCTCTGTGATGTTCAGACATTCTATCTCTTGTCATATGGAAACTCTTGTCTTACTTCACAGATGTTTGAGGACCACCTGAACCTCCTCTAGTCATTACTCATGTGACCTCCCTTTTAGATTACTCATTTTTTATTGTGTAGTCCTCTAAATAGGCAGCAGCTTATGGTTTTTAAATCATGCATAATGAAGCTCATGTGTTATGTGTGATTTCCTTTTCTGGGACAATATGTAACGGTATTTTCCTTGGCTGATTTTATTTCTATCTTAAAATGGTAGTTTTGGTTAACTGCCATGGAGTTGATTCTGAACCATGTCCATCAGAAAGAAACACTGTGAGGTCTGCACCTTCCTCCCCCGTGTTGCTAGGTGTGAGCCTCTGCAGCAGCCACTGGGCCCGCGGTCTCCCTGAGGATCTTCCTCTTTTCTCAGACCCTCTGTTTTGCAAAGCATGATGTCATTCTCTATGTCCTGCCGACAAATCCGCTAAGTATGTGAGATGAAATCTTGCCATGCTCACTTCTCAGGAGCATTCTGGTTGCACTTTGCCCAGCCATATTGGTCCATTCTTCACTTAGAGAGGTGGCATATTTAGTATTTTTTGCTAACACCATAATTCAAAGACATCAAATTTTGGTTTTTGACATAAGTTCAATTAGAAATAATACTCTTTTATATGTATAAATTACTACCACTTCCATTATTTTTGTCTCCTATTTTGCAGTATTATCGTATTTTAGTTCCACTTTTACTAGTTAAATTATGATGGAATTTAAAGTAGGTACGAAATGTCTCTGTAAGCGTACCATTGACTCTATCCATTGTTTTGTTGTCTACTTTTTTCCCTCTAATATGTTTGCAATTGTGTACTGATCAAATATTTTTAGAGATGAAATAGTTCTATATTTTCTCATACAATTTCTATTATGCATTAGTAGCTTTGTTTTATGCTGATGAGAGAACGTGATTGATATAAATTCTGTTTTTAAAAATCTTATTGAGCTTTTCTTTGTAATTTATTCTAAATTAAATGTGGTCACTTAAGGTCTTAACAAGAAATCATATCCTTGTCAATGAGGGTGGCGCGTGATGGAGACCCAATGCCCATCTCTAGACAACTGGACATACCTTGCAGAGGGTTATTGGGGAGATGAGTCACTTAGGGTACATATAGCAATAATGAAACCCACAACCTTCCTCTAGTTCTTAAACGCTTCCTCCCCCCAACTACCAGGACCCCAATTTTGCCTTGCAGACCTGGTTAGACCAGATGATGCACAGCGGTACAGATGGGAATTGGAAACGCAGGGAATCTAGGACAGATGAACCTCTCAGGACCAGGGGTGACAGTGGCGATACCAGGAGGGAAAGGGGGTGTAGAAAGGGGGAATTGATCACAGGGAGCTACATGTAACCTCCTCTCTGGGGGATGAGCAACAGAGGGGTAGGTGAAGGGAGATGCCGGGCAGTGTAATATAAGGTATAATAATAATTTATAAATTATCAAGGGTGCATGAGGGAGAGAGGAGGAGGAAGGGAGGGGGAGGGGGGAAAAGGAAAATGAGTGGATTCCGGGAACCCAAGAGGAAAGCGAATTTTGGGAATAATGAGGGCAAAAAATGTATAGATGTGCTTTACACAATTGATCTATGTATTGTGATGAATTGTATGAGCCCCAATAAATTGATTAAAAACAAAACAAAACAAGGAACACATGGCTTCTTCTTCAGTGCTTCTCAAATCATCTGCATGAAGGACAGATTTTCTTTTTCACTAACTTATACGTCTGTTATAGATAATAGAAATGCCTCATTAGAAAAATAATTTGTCACAGACTAATGCTTCAATAAAATGAAATGATTTAAAAGTGAAATAAGAATCCATCTGAACTATTGTTTAGCTTTAAAAAAAAATTGTGCCCACTAATTGCATCATTTGAGGTCCCAATAATACCACATTCTATAAAAGTTGCTCTATTCTTCATTCATATTTTATATAAAGTAGTTTTGTAGCATTGTTCTACATATCCTCCATGCCAAAGTAATATTGGGAGTTTACTTCTAAGGCAATAAAATTAGAAGCCTTCCAAACTAGAGATATCAGGCAGAACTGAGGCAAAGATAAAGAGTATACTGGGGGCAGAACAATTACGTGTGAGTACTTTTCTACTGGAACCCTGGTGGTGTAGTAGTTATGAGTTGGGTTGCGATCCCCATGATCAGCAGTTTGAAATCACCATCAGCTCCGTGAGAGAAATACTGGGCTTTCTATTCCTGTATAATGTTCCAGTCTCAGAAACCCACAGGGGGTCTCTGGGAGCTTCTCCAACCCCTATCCCATAGAGCTGACCAAATACACACACAAAAACCACCAAACTCATTGTCGACGCTGACTCATGGTCCCCCTATAGAACCACATAGAATTACCCCCGGAGTTTCCAAGACATTGAGTGACTGATGGTTTTGAACTGCTAACCGTTCAGATCACAGCCTAATGCATCACCAGTAGTTCACAAACTCATAACCACTACACCATGGGGGCTCATAGAAAGCTGCCAGTCTATCTTAAACTCTTCAGTGAGAACATAGCTGAAGGCTGGCGGTCACCTCAATAAAATGACTGGATCCCTCTGCCTGCCACTCTTGCCTTAGAGCCCATTAGTACGTTAGCCTCCTTCCTCGTGCACACAGAGCTTCCAACAAGCTTTCAATACCATTGTCTGAAATGCGTTTGGACAGTCAAGAGTTGCCAGATGTTCAAAACAAGGTTTGAACATGAGATACAGATGGCAAATAAGGAGAGGGAAAAAAATCTCTGAGGAAATAAGGACAATGCAGAAAGTAAGACAGAGTACAATTAAGATCCTCATATGAAATAGATTGCACCCATGATATAAATAAAACAAAACAAAACCAGCATGTCACTTTCAATTATGTAATTGAAATAAAACCCACTTTTAGAAATGTACATAAGACATACTTGGTAGATCAATGAATTTTCATAATGTAAACATGAAAATATCAAGAATTAGAATATTACAAAAAATTAGAATATCACTGTTCACTCCCTCTTCAGGGAAAACCATTATTGGGGCTTCTAATGTCTTACATTAACATTTGGCTCTACATTAATTATCTTTCTAGTTTCATCAATTTTTTCAAATTTTTATGTCATTGTATTTGTATATTCAGTCCTACATTCCTTCACATTTAGATTTATGCAATTATTTTACATCCATTTTTATTTCCTGAATTCTATCTCCTCTCTTTTCCCAACTTCTCTTACTCTAAATTTGAAAAAAAAATCTTGATTATTGGTATTCTACTACATTTTCTATCATTCCATTAATATTATTTAGTTTATTTTGAAATGCAGAATTTGGTTTGAATTTTCCTTTATTTTTGAATATGTCTTCCATACGCATGAGGGGAGCATTCTTTGGAAGGCAACTTTGCTGCGGTCTGTCATGCCGGAGGTTCATTCATAAACGGATGAGATTAATCCTTGCTGAAGGTGGGGAATGGGAGCAGAAGAGGGGAGAGAAAAGTCTAGCTGAATGCAATCCGTCTCACCCTCAGGTGACCCAACAGTTAAATCCATAGTTAGAAGAGCCATTGAGTACTGTCGTGCGCTAGACTAAGATGGTCAGACTTTACACCCTTGTATCAAATAGTGCTTAGATGTTGGATTTCTCCAGGAAGGGTTGTTGGTTTGGGTCTTGTGTCTATTGGCTGAGGAAATTCCTAAAGGCCCCAATAGCTAAGCCTGACTACAGCATAGCTAGCAGGGAAGTAGTACATGCACAGTCATCTGTTTTCACCTGCCAGGTACACCATCATTTCTTATAGGGCTGATGTCTTACTGGTTTTCTTTTTTCTTTTTCCTTATTGTAACTTTGTAAGGCTTATGACATTGGTCCTTCTTTGAGTTCATGTTTATCGATACTGGTTTTCTTGTACATTTAGGAGAATGATCTAGGATAATAGTTTTGTGTTTTTAGAGCTTGGCTGTGAAAGTAGTCCATTGTTAAGTAACCCCAACTCACAGTGACCGAAGGGTGTAAAGTCCTTTCCTAGTTTGGGATCATATTCCGTAATTGGTCAACTCTTTTAAAACTTATTCCCATGGTCATTTGTTGCTATTGTTGTTGCTCAATCTTAGTTGTTTATTCCTTCTGCTTTATCTTTCACCATATCTCAAGCTGTATTTTGAGTGTCTTAAGTTTACTTAATTGGTTGGATTTATATGTGTGTGTGTTGTATCTGAATGAGATCAATGAACCCACATGCAACTTTAATTAAAGTTAATAAGACTTTATTAGCTGGCAGTCAAGGGGCAGCTGGAGCCTAATTCACCCTTGATCCCTAATGCTTAAAGAGGACAATTTTTACAATGTGAAATAAATAAGGTATGAGGCCTCAAGCTTTGTGGAAAAATAGGAACTTAGATAAAAATAAAAGAGGTGTTATAAGCAACATCAGCAATTTCAAAAATAAATGGCAAAGACTTATCAGTTACAGAAAGATCAGTTACAAAAAGAATTACAGTAGTTGCAAAATGGCCACATTTGGGTCACAGCATAAAATGGCTCCACTCACGCTAATGTATGCAGCCTGGTTACATTGACAAAATGGCTACACTTGGCTAATACACTGTTGTTACATTGGGGTTAATTGTGCTGGGTTACTATTATATTTGGAGGTATCACCCGCCCCCCGCCCCCCCAAAAAAAACCCAGAAAAAAGCTCCGTTGGGCTTTTTTGTAGTACACATTTTTCCTCCCTAGCCAAGTATTGAACAACTTACTCTGAGTTAGTTCATCCAGGGGTTGCCTGGGAAGGTTTTCTCTGGTCACAGTGATTTTTTTCCCCCATAAAAACAGTTTCACTCAAACCTTGTTTTTTTGTGATGACTGATTTAAGAGAACAGTGTGTGGCTGTGAAAATGTGTTTCTTGCTTGGGAAAAAGGCCACATAAACTGTTGTAATGTTGAACACAGCTCACAAGGACAGCACTATGAGAAAAACTCAAGTGTACTAGTGGTTTCTGCATTTCAAAAAAATGTGATGTGTCGATTGGTGACAAACCTTGTCTGGTCGTCTGTCAATGTCCTGAACGAACTTCGTGAACAAACAAAAAAGTCTACAAAATTCATGCACTTGTGCTCAAATAGGGACAACAGATCATTGAAGAGATGGGGGAGTTATCTGAACAAATTTAACAAAAGATTTCGGAATGAGAAGGGTCGCTGCACAATTTGTGCCTCGGGTTCTGACTGACCAGGACAAAGAGTCTCGAGCGGAAGCATGCCCTGCTTTGAAAGAACAGCTCCAAAGTGACCCAGACTTTTTTTTAAAACAAGGTCGTTACTAGTGACAAGACACAGTGCTATTCCTAAGACCTCAAAGGCAAACATCAATCAAGGTAATAGACGTCATCATCACCTCTGTCCGCAAAATCTTGTCAAGTGAGATCAAAGATCAAGACGAGGCTTATTTGTTTTTGATTTGATGTAAGGGGGCTAGTGCATTTGGAGCTCGTTCCACAAGGTCAGACTGATAATCAAGCTTTCTACTTAGAGGTTTTCAAATATTGCATAACACTGTGTGACAAGAAAGGCCTGATTTGTGGCAGACAGGGAACTGGTTTTGGCACCATGACAATGCACCTGCTCAAACAGCCATCTCAGTGCGCCAGATTTTGGCAAAAAGCAGCATGTCTCTCTTGCCCCATGCACCTTACTGACATGACCTCACTCCGTGTGACTTCTTTTTGTTTCCAAAAATGAAGAAAGACATGAAAGGATAGGGATTTGATTACATAGAACAGGTGGAGAAAAAAATGAGGGAGGTGCTGTCAACCATCCAAACAGATGAGTTTGAAAAATGTTTCCAAGCATGGAATCACAGATTTGACAAATGTATTAAGTGTAATGGAGAGTACTTGGAAGGTGATAAGGTTGTTTTCTTTGCTTTCCTTATTTTTAATCATTTTATTGGGGCTCAGATAACTCTTTTCATAATCCATCCATTCATCCATTGTGTCGAGCACATTGGTACATTTGCTGCCATCATCATTCTCAAAACACTTTCTTTATACTTGATATCAGCTCCTCATTTTTTCTCTTCCCTCCCCACTCCCCAATCCCTCATGAACACTTGATAATTTGTAAATTATTATTTTCATGCCTTACACTGGGCTTTGGGTTTCTACCCCACACTCTACCTCATTCACATTGACATGATATTTTGTCTTGGGTCTTTGATGCCTGATACCTGATCTCATCGACATCTCATAAACTCACAGACTGCTGTGTTTCTTCCATGTGGGCTTTGTTGCTTCTGAGCTAAATGGCTGTTTGTTTGTCTTCTAGCCTTTAAGACATCAGATGCTATATCTTTTGATAGCTGGGCACCATCAGCGTTTTTCACCATATTTGTTGATGCACCCATTTTGTCTTCAGGGATCATGTGGGGAAGGTGAGCATCACAGAAAGCCAGGTCATTTAGAACAAAGTATGCTTGCACTGAGGCCCAATGTCCATCTGCTACCTTAATAGTTAACCTATAAATATATGTACATAGATATATTTCCCTATTGATATATATATATTTACATATGTACATGCCTGTATTTAGACCTCTATAAATGTCCGTTTGCTTCTTAGTTCTTTATTTCCTTTTTCTTTCCTCTTGTCTTAGTATCATATTCGGCCTTCATTTGGGTTTCAGTAATTCCTCTTGGTTACAATGCCCTTGATCAAGCCCTACCAGGCATCCTACACCCTCCTTGCCATCGATTTTAGATCATTTGTTCCCTTGTCTCTGGGTTTATTAACACCCACTTCCTTTCCCCTGCCTCCCTTTTTCCTGTGTCCTCCTGGAACTATTGGTCCCATTGTTTTCTTCTCCAGATTGTTTATCCCACCTCTCTTTTCTAGATAGACATCCCAAGACAATAATAAGCACAAAAACAAGACAGAGCAAAACCAAACAACAAAAGAAAACAAACAAACAAACAACAACAACAATAACAAAAACTCAATGACCAAAAAAAAAAAAAAAGAAAAAGAAAAAGAAAAGCCTATAAATAGTTCTAGGTCTGTTTGTTGATCTTTAGGAGTGATTTTCAGTCCAGTCTGATGGGGTGCAATACCCTGGCCCCAAAGTCTATTTTTGGCATTCCCCAGGGACTTCATTGCTTTGCTCCCCTTGCTGCTCTGTTGCACTCCCTTAGCACTTTGCCTCACTGTGGTGGGGTCAGATTGGGCACAATTCCTGCCCTCTGCCTCCACTGTTGCCCTTCATAGTGCTATGGGTCAGTGAGGGATGTCTTGTTTCATCATGGTGCCGGCTCTATTGCCCTCTTTGTGCATTGGCTACTCTGAGCTAGAACATCGTATAAGGTTGTTTTCTACAAAAAATAAATACATAGCTTTGAAAAGAAAATGCTGTGTGTTTTTTTGGGGGGTACCCCCACGTAAATACTTAACTGAATTGTATCCTCTCTCTTCTCTTCTCTAGTTATGGATTTTTCATTTTCATTTCACTTTTACAACCACCTTTTTCATTGTTGTTACTTGGTAATTAAAGAATATTTAAATATAATGTAATGCAAGTACTTTAAGTGGACACTACTTAAGTTTTGACAAATACATCCATCAATTTTACCACACATCAGTCAAGATATACAATCATTCCATCACTGTCAATGTTTTCTTATGCCGTTTCCTAGCTGACATCTGCCTTTCTTGAATTTGTAAATATAATTGATGCAGTATGTAATTACTATGTCTTAATACTTGCATATACCATAAAGTTGTCCTTTTTTTTACTGAATAAGGTTACCCTGTAACAAGATGACAAAATGTGTTTATCCATTTTTCTGTTGGTTGGCATTTGGTTTAGTTCTAGTTATTGGAAACTGGAAATATGCTTGCTAAGAATATATTGTGTGCATATTGATTTTCTTGGTGACATTTATTTTCATTTGTATTTCTTATATATTTAGGAAAGAGACCTAGTGGTGTCCTAGATTAAACATTAAACTGCAAGGTCAGCGGTTCAAATTTGTGGGAAACTAGTCCCTCAACTGAACAGATCTTGACGAGTGGCTTGTGCAATTGGGAAAGCAAAAGATGCATAAGAGAGCAGAGCAACAGGGTCCATCCCAATATCGGAACCAAGAGCGAGAGGGCCAGTTCATTAAACAGTATATACAGTAGTGAGGTATGCAAATCTCCATCAGGCACATACACAAAAGACTGGGAAAAGTGTGAATCTCAGACATCCTGCCTTCTTTGGGGGAACAAATTAAAGGATGTGTCTAGCAAGCAACAAACACATGCTGTCAAAATGGTGACAATGACTGCACTAGAATATTAAAAGGCAGACATGGGAAAGCATAGTCTTGACAGTGTGAAGATGTATATGCATCCTGAAGATGTATATGCATCTGGCTTCCTCTTAACTCACAGGAAAAGGGTGGTACTTAGTTAATGTATTGGGCAGCTATGACACAAAGGGCAAAGGCTGACTCCTACCGTGATAAGAGTAAAATGAGCCTTGTCTGCTTTAGAGACGCACGTTTACAACTGGAAAAGCCAGGCACCCTTATAAGAAGAGCTTTACATTCACATCTTACAGGAGGCAGTAGTGGGAAGAACTTTTTCTATCTGGAAATGCATCTTAGTTATTATTTTTCTCTACCTCATAACTGTGAATGCCTTCCCCCGCCCCTCTCCTCTCCACCCCCCAAGACTGACCTTCCTAACCCTGTGGCTATGAGATTACAGAATTTATATTTTCATCCAGTTTTGTATTTTCCCACCTGAATCCATCAGCTGCTTTGCAAGAGACAATTGAGATTGTCTTTACGCTCCCATAGAGATTGACAGCCTTGGACACCCTGGGAAGCAGTTTTATGTTGTCCTACAGCATGATTGCAAGTCAGAATACACTCCACAGTAGCGAGTGGGTGGTGGTTTAGGAATAGAATTTCTGGGTGATGGGGTAGGTGTAAGGAGCCCTACTGGCAAAGTGATTAGGTGCTTGGCTGCTAACCCAAAGGTGGGCACTTTGAAACCCACCAACTGCTCCACGGGAGACAGATGTAGCATTCTGCTTCTGTGAAGATTTACAGTCTTGGAAACTCTAGGAGAAAGTCCCACTTTGTCGTTTAAGATTGTTATGATTCAAAACAAACAAAATGGTAACAGGGATTTTTCTTGTTGTCAGGGTAGGTATATATTTAACAGCATAAAAACACTTTCAGTTGAATCATATAGCCAGTCCAACTTTTTGTATTGTATTTTATATATAAATTATATATAAAGTGATTGTAATTATATATAATTACATATATATAATTGTAGCATGAAGGCATCAGTATAATATTTAGTTTTATTTTGCATTATTCTCATGTAATAATAATAATGAGTAATTTTTGTAATGTACTGATTATTAACTGTTCTCATATCTTTTTAGTTAACTGTCCTAGTCTTTTACTGATTTAATATGTTTCCTTCTTTTAATTGTTAAATTTTAGCAGTCATTTGTATATATTAAAGTTGCTTGTAAGTTATATGTACTGTGAATATTCCCCAAGTCTGTGCTTTATATTTCTGATTTCTCAGTAGTACATTTCCAGTATCTTCTTAAGAAACATTTACCTAAACCAAGGTTGGAGAAAATATTCTTGATATTTGCTTATGACAGCCTTATAGCATTGGCTTTTATTGGTTTGGGATTCGCTACTTCATTTGTTCATGTTTCCTTTTAAACTCAAATCCATTCAGGTATAGTATATTCAGTAAAGGCATGCACTCAGAGTGGCAGTTTAATGCTTTTTGGAATATGTACCTTCAACTAACTACCCTTCTGATCAGTATGCAAGGGTGCTTCAAAAAGTTGATGGAAAACTTCCATAATCTTTTAATTACATTTTTCCCATCAACTTCTTGAAGCATACTCATATATAGGCCATTTTCATCATTAAAAAATTATCTTCTGTGTTTGCCCAGGCAGTTCCCATATCACCAACAAAGATCTTTCTGGCATTAAAAATTATACTTGATAATACGTACTTGAATTTCATATGATTAGAATCTCATAGTATGTACACATTTTTTTTACTTTTGCTCTACTCACTCAGCACATATTTTATATTTAACTATGTTGTAGTTCATTCTTTTCATGCTATTATATATAAATACATTATACTCTAATTATCCAGTAGTCTACTGATGGACACTGAGATTGTTCCCAGTTTTCCATTCTTAGGAGTTGCAAGCACTTTGTGGACATTTCTGTACATGTATTTACATAAAGACATGTTTATATATATTGGACAAATATCTAGATGTGCAATTCCTAGATTACATAGTAAATGTATATTAATGTTATAAAAGCCTGCCAAACAATTATGCAAAGCAGTGTTTCCGTCCTACACTGCAAACAATATTTGAAAGTTTCTATTTGCTTAATAAACAATAAATCTTGGTATTATCCATCATAGTTTTATCTATTAAGTTAATGCATTTCCTTGTTGAGTAGTCATGCTGAGCATCTTTTTGAGTATATATTGACCATTTCATATCTTCTTAATTGTGTCTTTTACATCTTTTATTCATTTTCTATTTGGGGCGTATCTCATTCTTTCCAGTTTTTGAGTTGGATCATTTTATCTTCTTATTGAGTTGTAAGAGTTTTCTGTATTTTCCAGGTACAATCTTTTTAATCACCTATATATTCTGCTAATATAATACACTCTTTTAATTTCGTATCAGGAGCCCTGGTGGCATAGTGGTTATGAGTCGTGCTGTAATCCATAAAGACCACAGTTCGCAACCACCAGGCTCTTAGCTGGAGACAGATGGGTTTCCACTCCCAGAAAGATTTGCGGTCTCAGAAACCCAGTTCTCCCCTGTCCTACAGGGTGGCCGTGAGTCAGAATGGACTCAGTGGCAGTGAGTGCAGCTTTTGAAAGGAGTTTTATTTCATGTAAATACTTACCATTTATTGATTTTGGCTTAGAGTTCATGTGCTTTTTGTTGTATCTCAGAAATCTTTGAAAACCTAAGGTCCCTGAAATTTCAGAGAATTTTCTTTTTTTTGAGAGATTTTTTGTTTTGTTTTTAAATATAGTGAGAGGGATTCTTGCTGTTTACATACCACCTCCAATAAGGGTTGCCCAAATTGTAAATCTGTACAAGAGTAGACAACCTCGTCTTTCTCCTGAGGAACATTTGGCTTTGAACCACTATAGATATTTTGTTAATCTATGGGATAATTAGCAATTTTTAATATATGCATGTATATTTTAAAGATGCCAATAAGACATTTTGTATTTACACAAATATGTATCATTTCAATGCCCATGATTCTTTCTTGGTGATAAAGCTTTTAATATCTATATTTATTGATATTACCCTGAATGTAAGCATGGGGTTTCTGGAGCAAGGGAAATTAATAATACTTCCCCTGGGGCTGTGCAGTGAGAACAGCAGTTATGTATGTTGTGGTACTCTTAAGAAATTGTGAAATTAGAAATCTGGTTGCTTGTATAGGAATGTCACCCTGCCCTTGGAAATTGTGAGAGAACATTTGCTTCCTAGTCATTTGCAATCCTTTAGCTCCTGGATTCTAGGTTCTAAGCCTCATCCCACGTTTGAAATGTATATATACATTTGAGATGGTAAATCCCTATTTAGTAATCTTTTAAAGTTCTAAGGCAGTTATTTAACTGTGCCCTCAGGTTTCTTTACTTCAAAAACTTCAGCTATAAAGACGCATAGAGTATTCATTCCCCAGACCTGAATGTTTGAGTATCTATCTATATAATTTGCATATAGCTTGTAAAACTCTAGGATTTAAACAATGTATGTCTATTGGTGACCAAGTCTTATAGTTTTCTATTGTATTAGATCTTAAATTTCTGAGCATTAAGCTTACAAAAGGCTCTGATTTACAGTAGAAGCCCTAAATCCATTTATGTGTCTGCACATAAATTCAATTTTCATTGAATTCCTTCTGACCATTCACCAGTAGTGTGAATAATAGCCTGGCCCTCTGGCAGAGTGCATTAGAGGATGCTCTCACTCCCCTAGGAGGTCCAGGGAGAAGCAGCATCTCAAACAACCCACTGCCTGGAAGTCCATCCCTACTCATAGGTTCCCTAAAGAAGCAGTAGCCTTCAGGAATGTGTGTCTGTAAGGAAATTGGGGTGCTAGGTTGCATGGTTATGAGTCATATTCCTGGATGTTGGTAGGAGGTCCCCGACAGAAGCTTATAAATTCTTGTGTCCCCCTAATGGTCCTGTTCCTGCTTGTGTACTCCCACCTGGAAGTATGCTGCATTGATTTACCATCCATCATGCTGTTGTGATAGTTCCCTTTGCCTTTCCTTGACCTTTTAAAATCTCTGCAAATCCTTACATGCCATTATGACCTTATTATTTCTTTAATCATGCGTTTTAAAATTTTATTATATTGGGGACTTTTACAGCTCTTATCACATATCCATTGTGTCAAACACATCTGTACATATGTTGTCATCATCTTTTTCAAAACATTTTCTTTCTACTTGATCCCTTGGCATCAGCTCCTCATTTTTAAGTATTCCTCCCTCTCCCACCCTCCCTCCTCCATGTCCGCTTGGTAATTTATGAATTATTCCCCACCACCACCCCATGTTTTACACCAACCACTGTCTCCTTTCGCCTACTTTTCTGCTGTCCTTCCCTTGGGAGAGGGGGCATACTTCAATTGTTGTGATCAGTTCCCCCTTTCTCCTCCCCCTTCCCTTACTCTTCTAGTATCGCTACTCACCTTATTGGTCCTAGGGGGCTTATCTGTTCTGGTTTTCCTGTGTTGTGAGTTCTTATCTGTACCAGTATACATGTTCTGGTGTAGCCAGATATGTAAGATAGAATTGGGGTCATGATAGTAGGGGAGGAGGAAGCATTAAAGAACTAGAGGAAGGTTGTGTGTTTTGTCGGTGTTATACTGCATCCTGACTGGCTTATCTCTCCTCGTGGCCCTTCTGACAGGGGTGTACAATTGGCTACTGATGGGTTTTGGGTCTCACCTCTGCCCTCCCCCTCATTCCCATTGATATGATTGTTTGTTTGTTTTGTTTTGGGTCTTTGATGCCTGATACCTGATCCCACTGACACCTCATGATCACACAGGCTGGTATGCTTCTTCCATGTGTGCTTTGCAGCTAGATGGCCACTTGTTTATCTTCAGGCCTTTAAGACCCCAATGCTATATCTTTTGATAGCTGGGCACCATAAGCTTTCTTCACCACATTTGCTTATGCACCCATTTTGTCTTCAGTGATTGTGTCAGGGAAAATGAGCATCAGAGTGCCATGTTAGTAGGACAAAGTGTTCTTGCCTTGAGGGAGTACTTTAGTGGAGGCCTAATGTCCATCAATTGCCTTAATACTTTACAAATAAATATATGTACATAGTCTATTCCCCTATCATTATATATAAATGTATTTACATATATACATGCCTGTATTTAGACCTCTATAAATGTCTTTTGCCTCCCAGTTCTTTCCTCTATTTCCTCTTACTGTCCTCCTGTCCCACTATCATCTTTGACCTTCATTGAGGTTTTGGTAATTTCTCTTGGCTACATTGCCCTTGATCAAGCGCCTCACCGCCCCACCGCCCCACCCCACCTCCACCCCCACCCCAAACATACCATGCCCTCCTCGCCATCAATTTTAGATCACTTATTCTTGTCCCTGGGTTTGTTGGCACCTCACTCCTTTCCCCCCACCTCCCCTGCTCCCATATCCCCCTAAAACCATCGGTCCCATTGCTCTGTCCTCTGGATTGTTCATCCCGCCTATCTAGTCCAGAGAGAAATGCATCCTCAATAATATGCACGAAAACAAATCAAAGAAAAAATATCAAAAACAAAAGACAAAAAGATAAATCACCAGCAGCTAACACACCGAAGCAAAAAAACAAATAAAAACATTTTAAAAACCAGCAGAAATTTAAAAGCCCTCATCAAAGAACAAAAAGTCATATCATTGTGAATGAGGGGGAGTGTGGACTGGGGACCCAAATCCCATCTGTAGGCAACTGAACATCCTCTTCTGGAAGGGTCGTGGGGAGGAGATGGGCCAGTCAGTGTGCAAGATAGCAACGATGAAACATAAACGTCTCCTCTAGTTCCTAAATGCTTCCTTCCCACCCACTATCATGATCCCAATTCTACCTTACAAACATGGCTAGCCCAGAGGATGTACACTGGTACAGATTGGAATTAGAAACACAGGGAACCCAGGACAGATGATCCCTTCAGGACCAGTGGTGAGAGTGGTGATACTGGGAGCGTGGAGGGAGGGCAAGATAGAGAATGGAAACCGATTATAAGGATCTACATATAATCTCCTCCCTGGGGGGATGGATAACAGAAAAGTGGGTGAAGGGAGACATCAGGCAATGTAAGATATGACAAAATAATAATTTATAAATTATGAAGGGTTCATGAGGGAAGAGGGAGTGAAAATGAGGAGCTGATGCCAGGGTCTTACATGGAGAGCAAATATTTTGAGAATGATGAGGGTAACGAATGTATACAATTGGATTATGATAAGAGTTGCATGAGCCCCCAATAAAATCATTTTAAATGATTAAAAAGCCCTCAAACAGTTCCAGGTCTGTCCGTTAACCTTTATGAGTGTTTTCCAGTTGAGTCCACTGGGGTGCCACACGCTGGCCCCAAGTGGCCCTATAGCATTCCTCAGGGACTTTGTTGCTTTGCTCCCCTTGCTGCTCTGCTATATTCCCTGAGTGTTTCACTGCGGTGGGGTCAGATCTGGCACATCTCCCTCACCGTGCCTACAGTGCTATCCCCGTTAGCACTATGGGCCAGCGAGGGATGTTGTGTCTCATGGTGGGGCTGGCCCTGTGATCTTCTCTGTGATCAAGGGCAATGTAGGCCCTGGTCCAAACCTAACCCCGGGAGTGCATGTATATAGTAGCTTTTCCCATATGCCCCTTTTCAGCTTTTTTTTTTTTTTTTTTTTTGCTGTTGTTGTTTTGCTTAATGCAGTGGACTCATGTTGTCTTTGTCCTTATTTGTTTGGCTTACTTCGCTTAATATAATTTCTCCAGTTCTTCCCATGTGGCAATGTGCTTCATGTGTTCATCATTGCTTTTTAGGGATGCGTAGCACTCCATTGTATGTATGTACCACACTTTTTTAATCCATTCATCTGTTGATGGGAATTTCATTTGTTTCCAACTCTTGCCATTGTGAACTGCACCGCGATGAACATTGGAGCACAGAGTTTGGCTGTGGTTTGTTTCTTGTCTCTTCTGGGTTTATGCCTCTAGGGAGACTTCTGGGTTATATTATTCACAGATGATATGATTTTATATATGCTAAACACCAAAAGCTCCACAAGGGGAGTGCTAGAAGTGATAGAGCAATATGGCAGAGTCACAGGATACAAGATCAACAGACACAAGTCGACTGGACTGCTTTATACATCAGACAAGACTACGGAAGAGGGGATCAAAAAGATAGTACCCTTCACAATAGCCAAGCACAAATAGAAATATCTAGGGATATACCTGACTAAAAAAACCCAAAATATTTGTACGAGGAAAACTACAGAACACTGAGTGACCCCAACAAATGGAAGGATATCCCATCCTTGTGGATTGGAAGACTCAATAAAGTTAAGATGTCAGTTCTGCTCAAGGCTAACGATATAAGTTCAATGCTATCCTGATACAAATACCATCATCTTTCTTCAAAGAATTGGAAAAACTGATTACCAACATCATATGGAGAGGGAAGAAGACCAGAATTACCAAAGAATTCCTCAAGAAGAAGGACAAAGTTGGAGGGCTTACTTTACCCGACTTTAGCACCTATTATACAGCCACAGTGCTCAAAACAGTGTGGTATTGGCATAATGACAGATACTCAGAGCAAGGAAAAGGATTGAAATCCCAGAAATAAAATAATCAGAATACAGACAACTGATCTTCAATAAGGGCCCCCAAAAATATCAAATGGGAAGCAGATGACCTCTTCAATAAGTGGTGCTGGAAAAAAAAGGATATCTACCTGCAGAAAAATGAAGCAAGACCCTTACCTCACTCCATGTGCAAGAATAAACTCAAGGTGGATCACAGGCCTAGAGGTAAAACTCCAAACAATTAGGGCCACCAATGAGGGAATTTGGATAAACCTGAGAACTTTGGCTCAGGGAATACATAGGCTATCAGAAAATAGGAAAGGACACAAAATCAGAGGAGGCACAAATTGACAGGTGGGATATACTGAAGATAAAACACTTGTGTGCATTGAAATAATTCCCCAAGAGAGTAATAAGAAAGACCACAGACAGGGAAAACAGCTTTAGCAATGACACATCTGACAAAGGCCTTATTACAAAAATCTATTATTCTCTGCTAACTTACAACAAGAAAAAAACCAATTGGCCACTGACAGGTGGGCAAAGGACCTGCACAGAAGTTTCTCAAGGGCAGAAATCCAAATGACCAATAAACATATGAGAAAATGTTCCAGATCCTTAGCCATAAGAGAAATGTGAATTAAAACAACTATAAGATACTACCTAACACACTCAAAGATACTACCTAACACACTCAATTCATAAAATAAGAAAGTCACAAGTATTGGTGGGGCTATGGAGAGATAAGAACCTATGTCCACTGTTGGTGGTCCTGTAGGTATGTGCAGCCAACATGGAAATCAATCTGGTGATATCTAGCCATTATGACCTTAGGCTAATGTTCTTTCTCATCTGGATGATTGTCTTTCTCATGTTTTTCCTATTTAAGCTGGAATAAATATTTTCCTTAAATTGTGTTGCGCTTTGGGGTCTTTTATACTATAAACACTTTTACATGAAAATATCTATTTTTTACCTTCAATCTTGAGGAATATTTTACTGAAGCTATAATTTTGAATTGATACTCCCAACCTCAACTTTTAGGTGATAGTCCATTGTTTTTGGTCTCCATATTTTCCAATGAGAAGTTAATAGTAATTTCAGCCCTTGTACAATACATTATCATGATACATGCACATTACAGAAAACAGATAACAGGGTAATGTTATTGAAACCTCCAGACCAATATCTCCTTTTCTATGACTCCCCACTGTTCACTCTGTGTCCCACTCTTGCATTATCTAGAGCTTTCATCATGTGCATCTTAGTCATCAGCATTCTATTTGCGAAGACCCTTCGACAAAGAATAGCTTTAAGCTCCAGCCAGCTAGGACCAGGGAAAAAAGCATGCAGTTGCTGCATCAGTGCTGTCCTCGCTTCCAAGAATCACTGAAAGGGAATACATTATTTGATCGCCCCTATCTTCTCTGGGCCCATTTTTTAAGTGAGAGAATCTTTCTAGAGAACTTCCAAGAGAACATGACTCGTCAGCTAGTACTCCGTTTCTGGACAGAGACAGGTTAGAGGGTAGAGAGGGGCTGAAAGAAGTCTGAATCCCAGAGTCTAAGGGGATTAAGAAACACAGATATCCTGAATTCAGGGATCTCACTGTATTTTGCTCATGAGATTCTGCTCTGCTCCTTATCTGTACAGGCAATAAAATATCTTTTGTTTTTCTTGCAGTCTGAGTTCACTTTATTTCAAATAGCTAAGATATTGGGACAAGGACTGGTATGTTGGGCAACAACTTTAAGGAAAACATTGTGAAGTAGAGCAATTTTACAACACTTAAATTTTGCTCATGTAGCACCTATACATTGACTAATAGTTGCTCAAACAGAGCAAAAGGACACTACGTGTGCTAAATGAAGAAAAGTACATCAGAGATATATCCATTGGCCATTTTTGTTCAATCTATATGCCGAGCAAATAATGCAAGAAATTGATCTGTATGAAGAAGAATGGAACATCAGTCTTGGATGAAGTCTCATTAACAACTTATGATATTCAGTTGACATAACCTTGCTTGCTGAAAGTAAGGAGGACATGACATCTTTGCTTAGGAAAATTTTAAATTAAAATTCAATGTACAGAAACAAGAATCCTCACAACCGGACCAATCTACATGATCATATCAAAAAGATGGTAGTTATTGAGAATTTGATTTTTCTTGAACCCAAACAAAATATATATTGCATTTGGGCTAATCTACTGAATAAGACCTTTTTAAAGTGTGGAAGAGCAAGGATGTCACTTTGAAAACTAAGGTACACCCGACACTAGCCGTGCTATTTTCAACTGCCTCATATACATGTAAAAGTTGGACAACAAATAAGAACAACCTCAGAATTCATACATTTGAATCACGGTGAAGAAGATTGAAGTCGTCCAAAGTAAAATAAATCTGTCTTAAAGGAAACACAGCCCAAGTCCTCCATGGACAAAAGGATGTGAAGGCTTTGTCTCAGGTACTTGAATGTGTTATCAGAAGACACTAGTCCTTAAAGGAGGCCATCACAGCTTGGGAAAGTAGAGTCGGGGACACAAAGGGTCATTAAGAGTGATGGATTGGAACAGTGACTGAAACACTGGGCTGCAACATAGCAATGGTGGTGAGAATGACACTGGACTTGGCAGGTTCTTCCTGCCATACACAGAGCAGCTAGGAAGAATTGGACTGACTTAAAGGTATCTAAGAACAACAGTAGCATGCTTTCCTTTTTAAAAATACTATGTAAGACTCCTCCTTCACCCCCATCCCACCGTTCATTTAGATAGAGAATCAAATTTTAGATAGAAGAGAATGAAATTGAAGCATTTTCAGAGTTCCCATCTGAACTCCACTGGGACTTTATCACAAACACATTTGTAACCCAAGTGGACTAAACTCCACATGTGGACTTTATCACAAACACATGTGTAACCCAAGGACTTAAGCTGTAAAACACATGGAATCTGAGGTAGAAGATACAGTGGCACCGAGAGTGGTGTACTATAGGTTGGTGAGCAAACAAGGTCTTGGTACATTGACACGCTGTATGCTGTATTAAGAGATGCTGTATTAAGATACACATGGCCGTTCTGCTATATCCTGCTTCTGCTTGCTTATATTAGAGCATAGCCCAGAGGTGCATCGCCATTGGGGCTCACCCTTTTGAAGCTGTATTATTTGTTTCTTTATTTTGGGGTAAATGAAATCCAGGGATGTTGAGCCTACAGGGAAAGAAAACATAACAAGGATTTGGGAGAAGGGTGGGGGAGTTAAGATGGGAATGTTGTCAAGAAGTTCAGGAAGGAAATTTATATGATTATGGAAGGAATTATTTGGCATGATTGAACTAAGGAATGATGTGATATGTATTGACTCCCAACTTGCAGCAAATTAAAAAACAACAACAAAAAAACATACGTCCAGGAATGGATTTTGGGTTTGCACTAAATCCCAGCACCAATTTAAGAACAATCAGTTCTTACATCATGGCCCTGCTTGATACTCACCTTCATGAAGAGATCCCTGAAGACAAAGTGTGGTGAAGAAAGAAGATGGTGCCTAGATATCAATCAAATAGTATCTGGGGTCTTAAAAGCTTGTATTTAAGCAAGCAGCCATCTTAGCAAGGAGTCAGCTAAGTCCACATGGAAGAAACACACCATCTTGTGTGATCCAAAGATGAAAGTTACAAAATTCAAATACGACGAAAACATCATAGCAAAAATTATGAACATCCACTCGATGGAGAAATATTTATTTAAGAAAATACACTGAGATGACCAGATGTCCAAAAATCCTCAGTCTGTGGACTGTTCTTAGGACAAACTGTTGTGAAAATCTGAAAGTGGTTATAAGCTGCAACACCTACCATGAGGCTTCTGTTGGCCACTTCTGAAAATGGTCGCATGTGAACGAAGCAGGCTCTGAGGAAGGAATCGTCTCACTTGGGAGTTTCTCCTGCTCCTGGAGCTACGGCTGGGAGCCACTGCCAGGACCTGCAGCGAGTCAAGTCAGTTGAAGAAGACCTGGTTGTTAAGTGCTTTCTTCTCTGCCACCTTCTTGTAAGCCACTCTCTATATCCTGAAGGAGGGCTTTTACCATTATGATGTCATTAAGATGGGAGAATAACACTTCCAAGCAATTTGAAAGTCTATACATCATGTTGTCTGAGTCCAGCGATTGATAACCGAAACATTAACCTCAATTTAAATTTAGGGTGGAAAACCAAACCAAGTACAGTACATAGTGTGTGTATGGGTACATACCTGACTTCTGGCATCCCTATTTTCAAGAGCCAGGGTGAGACATACCTCGATGCTCCATCCTTCAGTATGCTGACACCAATTATCACTCCTACTGCACTTGCTTCTATGCTGAGTTCAAGAATTTGTTGCAAAGGCCACCCAGAGCTCAGTGACAATACTCACTATCTTCGGAGTTTATTAGGGAAGTTCTGGTTGTCAGCAATCAGAATCGGCAAACAGTAAGGACTCAGTCCTTGGTCCACAGCAATTCCTCTCTTCCCTCAGCAACCAAGTCTCTCTCCACTCCTTAGCCTCTAAGCCACGTGGTCCCTTGGCCTTTGCTTCCATTGGCCAGGAAGCCAGTCCATCGGTCCCATATCTTTGTACTGCTCTTGGTCTTCATATCACAGACTCTGGTGCCTCTGGTCTTGGTCCCCCCACTTCAGATAGAGATCTGCAACATGTGCTTTTGATGGTTCTGGGCTTTCTCTCCGCAGCGTTAAAGATGGGCCATTCTTATAACGAGGGTACTGGTAATGAAAGTGGCCCTTCCCTCCATTTGTGGTACACCAGCTCTATTTGCATAGTCCCACAAGTGATGTGGTGGGAGTTACAGATACTTGGGGAAAGGTACCATTACAGACTATCCTCTGGTTCTTCTAGCTCTGATCTCTTTTATACCCCTCTTTTAGTTAACTCTGAATTATAATTGAATTATAATTTTTACAATCACGATTAACTCTGCTGACAATCATACCTGAATCATATACGCTGATCAACCTCCTCCCTTACGCTTTCTTCCTCAGAATCCTCAGGAAAAAAGAAAACTATTCAGTGGAGGGGGCGGGGGGGGGGGGATACCTTGTTTCACTTAAAGACTAAACAAACCCCAAAAGTTGTCAAGGTGGCTACTTTATGCCCATATCACTGCCTAGTTTAGATGCATAACTTCTAAATTGCCATTTTTTTGACCCAGTGATTTGAGAAGACAAGTTCTTCGATCTGAACCAATCTTCATTCTAGTTGTAACGACAGCCATAAGCAAGGTTAAGTCCAGGGAAAGTCATCAGAATGCAGCAGTGTACATTAGCTCACAGAGTTAACACATTTCTCTTCCTTTGGTTGGGTTCTGGCCATCTCAGCCCTTGCCGTCATCACTAGGTCAAGTGCGTAAACCTGGCCCCTTCACATATTCTCATAAGTTCTACTTGCTGTGGCTAGGGAATGCCCAGAAGCTCAATGGTCTCACAGCTTTTTAAAGTTCAGGTCAACCAGCACGTTCTCTGTCCTCTTTGGTTCCTGTGGACCAAGTCAATGGGCGTCAATGAGTTATGTTCAAACTGAGCCCATCTCTTCATTCTTGCTTTCCCCCATTTCCCTTCCACAAGTGAACCCATGTGGTCACACAGGAAGCACATCAGTCTATTCACTGGCTTAGAAATGGGTCTTCTTTGATGAGCACAACCAGGTTTCTAGCCTAGAGGCGTCCATAGACAAACTGTGTGCTCACCATTCAAAAAGCCAAACCATCACTGTTTTCTCCTTCACTGTCTCAGGACTCTTGGTGGCTTGGCTTTTTTTTTTTTTAATGCAAATATATTGACCTTCAAGGATCTCAATGGGACTTTTTTCCTCCCTTTGGCTTAAAACAAAATCCCTTTCCTTGTGCCTGTTTCTAACTCTCTATTTATCAGATCCAATGATAAAGGCTGAAGTATAGACTTATAAGCTCTCTCAATAATTTCCAATATTAATTTCTATCACACACTATGTTTATAACACCAGTTAATAAAAAAGCAAACTCACTGTCATTGAGTTGATACTGACTCATAGTGACATTATAGGTCAGAGTAGAACTGTCTCTGGGAGGTTCTGAGACTGTAACTCTTTACAGGAGTAGATACCCCCATCTTTCTCTTGAGGAGAAGCTAGGGATTCAAACTACTGAATTTGTGGTTATCAGTCCAATTCATAATCACGTGCTATCACAGGGCTCCTACAATGCCATTTAGGAGCGAATTAAATAACCCTTAATACAATCAACTAAATATAATAATTCTAAAAACAACCCTTTGGAAAACACTCACATTCAGGTCTTTTAAGACATTCAAGTTCTTCTCTTATCTGGACACTCTCATTCATAATCACAGGGCCTTAGGCAACTGGTAGGGTGTGTCCAGCAGGGTCTGGCCAGACGCTTCAGTTTAATATCTTTTATATTCTTTTCAATAACTGAAGGTAAGAATAAGCAAAGAAATCGTTCAATAATCAAATATTGACTTCCCAGGAGCCTGGAGCCATTGTAAGGAATCCCACTTAACACACCAATGTTTGATATATGCATATATATATATATATATATATAAAATCTCAATGCCAGACTAGTCCCAAGAATTGGAGATTAAAAATGTGCCATATGTCCAACTCCTCCAAGATTCTACTGTTCTATTTCCCCCCTTTCTTCCATTCACATATTGTCTCACATCCCTGGATTCTATAACTTGCTATAACATTCCACAGAAATCCACAAACTTTGAGGAAATGTCTCATGTGTTGGTGGGTGCAGGTCAGTTCAAAACTCTAGGGTCTGGCAGAGGTGAGCTAAATGCTGGGCTCAGAGCCAGAAGCTGAAAATATCCAAAAGCCACTGTAAGTCTTGCTTCTACCAAAGCTCAGTCAGGAAATACAGGTATGGCTTTCCAGGTGAGGTGATATGTGTTACAATTTTGTGGCACCAGTATATATATATACTCCATCCAAGGAAAACAAAGGATGGTACCTTAAGTCACATCTTCTACTAAGATAGAAACAAAGGGTGTGGTTTGGTCCACATCTTCTGCTAAGATGTCCCCATAGAAACAAAGGGTCTGCCTGGGAGCAGACTGTGCCTGCCTTGCCAGAAGGAAGACTCCTGTGTCTGTTTCCTTGACTTTGGACCCAGCAGCCCAAGTGAGTTAAAGAACTTCCAGTATATTAACTTCCACTAATGTGAGTTGAACAGAGGCCTCTGTACTGCTATGTGAGCTAATTAGCTGTTACATACTGTCTTGCTGTATAAAACTATCTATCATCTATCTATCTATCTATCTATCTATCTATCTATCTATCTATCTATCTATCTATCATCATAATTATCCTGGTTTTGTTTCTCTAGAGAACCCTGCCTAACACAATGAATCATGTTGTAAAATGACCACCCATAGCCTTTGCCAAATTTTCCATCTCTATAAACAAAAAACTCACTGTTTCCTAAACAACGATGCCTTCTTTCCTCTTCCCTCCCACTCCTGGTAACTACTAATAAAATTTGTTCTCTATACATTTGCCTTTTCCTGTTATTTTAAATAAGAAATCCTGGCAGTATAGTGGTTATGTGTTGGGCTACTAACTGCAAGGTTGGCAGTTGGAAACCAACAGTGGCACCATGGGGGAAAGAGTTAAGGTATTAGAAACTCACAAGGTCAATTCTAACTGTTATTTAATGTCACTGTAGATGGCATCCACTCAATGACAGTGAGTTTGGGTTTGTTTGGGTTTCTTTTGTCTATTTTAAGTGAGGGTTTTTTTCTGTTATTTTAAGTTATTTTATTTGTCCTTTTGTGAGTGACTAAGTTTACTCAGCACATTTCAAGGCATATTTTAGCATGGATCATGATTTCATTTCTCTTTATGGCTGAGTAACCATCTATTGAAAGATGGGTCACATTTTATTTATCCATCATCCATGCTGGATATTTAGATCCTTTAATTTCTATGCAGTTGGCAAAACTATATTATCACCACTGAGGTAATTAGTTTATTGTGCCAACCTGGCCCATAAATACATCTTGGGTTAATTGAAGAGCGGAGGGATAAATGCCTCAGTGAGCATTGCCTTTCGAGTTCTCAGGTCTCTTGCTTTCTGATGGTCAGACCAGGGTGCAGCTGCCTTAGCCTGTTCCCTGCTTTAGCTTGCAAGGCTCACTTCCTGCAACACACCCCCAAGGAGAAGCCACATGGACCTATCCCAAATGCAGTCCTGGGTGTGGGAGCACCCGTGTGGAGACCCCTGCCAGGGTTGAGATGTTTACACATTCACTGACTCGGCTTTCCTCCTGCAGTCAGCATCATTACATCTCTTTCATGAGATGGAGGAGGAATTTGTGGATTGGTGTTGGACACGTTAATGTTGGGCTTGTGGGCTTGGCAGCACTGGGGTGGGATTTATTTTGATGTGCACTTAACCTTTATATAAACCTCTCTCTTATACATGAGCTTCTATGGATGTGTTTCTCATAAAGTACCCAGACTAATACAACCACTGTGACTTGCATGAATTAAATTGTGTTGCCCCTAATACATGTGTCAACTTGACTAGGCCATGATCCTCAGAAATGTATGGTTGTCCTCCATTTTGTGATCTGATATAATTATCTTCCATTCTCTGATAGGTATTATAAACCCTGACCTCTCAATGTTAAGAAGCTGGGTTGACATAATGCCTACAACAAATGTTTGGAACAGAGGAACATTTGTCTGACCCCGTAGTTAGTAGTCCAATACCTCACCCAATGCACCACCATCCACATTTATTGTTCTGTTATAGCAGCAAAAGATTACAAAAACAGTGAGCACACCTAAACAAGATAGAGCTTTCCTTCATTTCCAAAATCTGCTCTTAGTAGCTACTCTTTAAAAAGGCATAGGACTGTGTAGTATTTTGTTCTGTTGTACATAGGATTGCTCTGGGTTTAAATGGACTAGGTGACAGCTAACCACAATTAACAGTGGTAGTTTAATGAGGTAGGGTTAGGTCAGGTTTTATCTTGAGTGACAGTTTTATAAGACGGCATGGCACAAATATCACACTTATAAAGGTTATCATTCTTACTTTTCATACACTTGTTTGAGTCCCAAGAAATAAGAGGAGAAAGGAGTGAGCAGCTACCACCAAGAAAGAAAAATCAAAAGTAGTATGAATCTTTTTTACTCTGGGTCTTTGCGCTGAGAACTCCTAGACCCAAAGGAAGACTGATGCTAAGACACATGGAGATCTTCAAGAAACACCAGACCCACGGGTGTTTTAAGTTCCCTCCAAACAGATACAGAGAGAAAGCTCTCTCTAGAGCTGGCACCTTGAATTCACCTTCTGAACTGTAAGAGAAGAGATTTCTGTTAGTTAGAGTCTTCAACAAACAAAATAAACCCACTGCCATTGAGTTATTCTGATGCAGATATATCCTATATACAGTTTTTGAGACTAAATATTTTTTTCAGGATCAGACCAACTCATCTTTCTTCCAGGGTTAGTAGCCCAATACCTAACCTGCAGCATCACCATCCACATGCAGTATTTCTGTTACAACAGCACAAGGTTACTGAGACACATAAACACTACATAGCTTTCTTTCAGTACCCAAATCTGTTCTAAGTAGCTGCTCTTTAAGAATTCAACCTTACCAGCCAAGACATCACTATTTTCCCTATCTCTCACACTATCCTGTTTCCCTTGGTGTAGAAGCTGGATTTTGAGGTTTCAGATGAACCTTGACCTAAAGAAATAATTCTTCTTTGAAAACAAACAAACAAATCAAGGTTTCATTTGTCATGATGATCCCTAAGCAGAGGGCTATGGTTCATGAAAAATAGTTCATAAAGTTAGTGCTGTGTTACCTCCTGTAACGTGAGTTTTCCACATTTCCTTTCCTTAATTTGCAACAGACTTCAGCTCCTTAATGAACCATCAGGGAAACTGGAAGAGAAAATAAACTGATTGCTAATGCCAGTTTTCCACCACTGGTTCTTTCTTCCCTATGGGATCCATAGTATTTTTCTCATCCTTTTCACTAATTGGGTCAGAGATGGGAATTGGCCAAAAATAATGTTGCAATAATGACTCCTGGGAGATTTGAAAAATATAAATATCAACAAGCATGCTAGGTCCACAACTAATAAGAGATAAAAGAAAAATCATTCAGTGATGCTTTGGGGGATACTTCTCAGAATTCTCGGCAGAGAAGGTAGGGAGTCAGAGTTTGGAGTACTGAAATGTCAGTGGTAGAAAGAATAGAAACAGGTGCGAGAATATTTGTCTTGGAAATTCCGTTTGATTAGAAGATGGTTTCTATACTGTTCAATAGCTTTGTGCTAGAGAACAGAAGGGAATGCTCTCATTCGTTCATTTTATATGGAAAATTGAGTGAAGATAACATTTGGTATCTGATAGTTTGAAAAGTGATACCAGTGATAAATTTTGAAATGTTTTAATTTTCCCCTGAGCTTTAATCTGTCTATTAAGTTACTTAGTGCTGGTGGTCAGAGCAAGGTACAAATATATATGATGGATTGAAAAAACAGAGAATAATATAGGGCTTGAGGGGGAATTAAAAACAAAAACAAGAAAATGTTGTTTATTGAGCCAAGATAGGCACCAGTAGTGGTTCACAGAAATACCTTAAGATATGCTCAGCTAAACCGATAGAACCTTTGTTAGAGAATTGAAAAACAAAGGAAAAATATTAATAACACCTTGTTAAGAAGGGGAGCTGATATCAAAGGGTTCAAGAAGAAAGAAAATGTTTTGAAACTGATTGTGGTAGCATTTGTACAATACTGCTTGATGTGCGTGAATTAGGGAATGTTATGATTACTGTAAGATCTCCCAAAGAAGTGATTAAATAATAATAATAACAATAATACATTCATCGTGTATTCGTGAATGCCACATGAAATTATTATTTGGTCACCAAGGTATAATAGAAAAAGATAATAAACAACGAAGAAGTAAAACATGGAGTTTCTAACTGAATCACTTTTCTTTCCAGGCTTGCTACTTACTGTTTTTGAACTTCATTATCTTAACATCCTGTGAACAAATAACCCGCTGTATAAGCCTTTGAGATGGGTAATGAGGAGGTAAATATCTCTATTCTCCAAGGAAGGACTATTCTGGCGTCTCTCCTTTGTTAGCTACCAATTGATGTATAAAATACTATGACGAATTAGAGCAATAAAAAAGTGATGGAGGGGTCTTGTTAATATTCTACAACTTCTCAATATGTGACGGATTAGCATATAGTTTGAAGTATAGTAGGTTGAATCTTTGACCCCAGAATTCTCTTTCCAAGGCTTGAAAGGCCACTATGTTTTTCTGTGAGTTTAAATAATATCTTCTCCAAAGGTGCTGTTTAAAGATCAAATATTTAATTAAAAAGCCATTATACAAATACTTTGTAACGTAGTGATGCGATTTTTCAATGATATGAGGGACACAAAATTACCTTCAAGTAATTTACACCTCACTATAGATATGAGTAGAGAGGCTATCCTCGTAACACGGTCCAGATGACAGAAAGAATGAGCCAAAGCACAAAGACAAGAGGCTATAAGATGAGAAAACTGTGTCGCTGTGGAGAAACCACATTTGACTGTTGATGTATCTGGGGACAGGAGAGAAGAACTGGTGGAAAAGAAGTGACAACAGCAAATAGCACTTTGCTTCTAGAGCTTAAAATAATTGTGTAAGGCAGATAACACTTGTTAAATGTGTATATTTACTCATTTAATTTATTAATTAGTTAACACATCAATGAATAAATAAATGAATGGAAGTGATAATTTGGCCACTCAAGGAATGCATAAATTCTACCCATTAACCTACTGGCTAGACGATGATTCACTTAGCTAGAAAACTTAAATGGGTACTTCTGTTGCAACACCCCCTTCGAAAGTGAGGAGGCCCCAGCAAAAGCACAGTAATAGTAATGAATGAGAATCATGATGACTTAGGCTGCTAAGAGCAAGGTCGGCACTTGGCGAGTGCCAGGCACTTCGTCAGAGAGAGAAGAGACTTTCTACTCCTGCCAGGAGTTCTCAGAAACCCAGGGACCGTTTTACTCTGTCCTGTAGGCTCTCTGAGATGGGCTTCAATGCAATAGCAGTGGATTTGGCTTATTTTAATAATGCCTAGAGGTTAGGCATTGTCAATAGACTCTGCTTGAAATCCAAGAAAAATATTGCCATAAAGAATTACAATAGCTCATTTTGAGGAGAAGTCTGATTACTTGATTTATTTTTATTTTTTTGAAGTTTAATATTACAATTACAGCAAAAATCTAAACCGGGCCTATCTTCTTGGCAGATGATAGAAATTTAGTAGAATCAATGATTGACTCAACTGTGAGAATTTTGTTTTATTAGAGCGACTTACATATTCCTACTTACTGTGCCTGCAAAGACAGATTGTATGATTCAGTGAAATATAAATTAAAATTTATAAAATATTGTCACTACAAACATGGAGGAATAGCATTTAGTATTTAATGTTAGTTTGACAGTTCATGTTAAAATAAAATGATAATGTTTGGGGTGGGATTTTTGGTGTGTGTGTGTATTTTCTTTTAAACCTTGGAGATAAGCTTAAAGGAAAACAACAAAAAGAAAACCTAAAAGTCACTTCTTGAAAATGAAATCATATGCTATGTAGCAGAATGTGACATTTACTAAAAGCTTATAATGTGTATGTGCTTTGCAAAGTAATTTTAATGAAAACTTATGCTAGTGTCCTCTGTTGCAGACTCTGTTACACAGATAAAGAAACCCAGGTATAGAGCATTATGGAACTGACAAATGGCAGAATTAAAGTTGTTACAAAGGAAAACTTTTTACTTTTCATTCCCTAATTATTTTTTTTGGAGTAGGCAGTATGGACGATCACCTAAACTTCAATATGATAAGAGAGATAAAACTATCAGTGAACATGGATGTCACTTCTCTGAGTGTTCAGAAACAATTCAATGGTCAGATAATTAGTAAGGCATCTTTTTTGAAGTAGTAGTAGTCCTTCATTCTGTGATTTATTGCTCCTTACTCCATAGTGGGCCGCCTGTCTGCATCTTTCAGGGTTCAGTAATCTATTCCTTCGTTTCTCTTTTCCTTAGGTCAGTTCCGTGGATCCGGCCAACCCAGTGAACGTCTCCTCTGTGACAGAGTTCCTGCTACTGGGATTTTCCAGCCTTGGAGAAACACAGCTCATTCTCTTTGCAGTTTTTCTATTTCTATATCTGGTTATTCTGAGTGGGAACATCACCATCATCACTGTCATCCGCCTGGATCGCAACCTCCACATACCTATGTACTTCTTCCTGGGGATCCTCTCCATCTCTGAGACATGCTATACCTTTGTCATTTTGCCCAAGATGCTTATAAACCTGTGGTCTCTGCTCAGAACAATCTCCTTCATTAGCTGTGCCACTCAGATGTTCTTCTTTCTTGGTTTTGCTGTCACTAATTGCCTGCTCCTGGGAGTGATGGGTTATGACCGCTATGCTGCCATCTGCCACCCACTTCACTACCCGATCCTTATGAATTGGCAGCTCTGTGGACAACTGGCAGCCACTTGTGCAGGGATTGGCTTTCTGTTCTCACTAATAGGAACACTCTTAGTCTTCAAACTCCCTTTCTGTGGTCCCAATAAGGTCAACCACTACTTCTGTGACATCTCACCAGTCATCCAGCTTGCTTGCACGAATAGCAGTATCAATGAACTGATCATCTTCATTGGTGGAGTTCTAGCTCTGATGGTTCCCATGACTTTCATTTGCATTTCCTATGGTTTCATTGTTCGCACCATCCTGAAAATCCCATCAGCTGAAGGCAAGCGAAAAGCCTTCTCCACCTGTGCCTCCCACCTCACTGTGGTTATTGTCCACTATGGCTGTGCTTCCTTTGTCTACCTGAGACCATCATCCAAATTTTCATCCAGTAAAGATAGGCTGGTGACAGTGACCTATACAATTGTTACTCCATTGTTAAACCCCATGGTATATAGCCTCAGGAACAAAGATGTCCAGATGGCTATTCGGAAAGTGATTGGCCGAGGAGGATTGCATCCTAAAGCTCTGTAGTGAGACTATTTCACATCAATGGAGGGGACACCCTTTCAAAGACGTAATATTAATGCTATTGCTGTCTTTCCCCTATAGATAGCATTTTACCGGCTTTGTATTGCAAGCTTTTCAATATCGTTTTGATTGGCTTTCTGGGGTACAGCTTTAAAATTGGGTTGATTTTTAATTGAATTCTAACAACAGACATTTTTTAAACTTGTAAAAATAAGTATTTTGGTACTTTAGGATTCTCAGTGATTTTAGTCTCTTCACTGAAGGATACGTACCATAATGTGAATGGTCATTTATTATAGAAAGTTCAACAATGACAACTTCTCCAGTGTTTAGAAAAATTTCAGCAAGTCCCTTTACAAAAGATCATGGAAATAATGGAAACAATCTAATAGAACTTAATATAATCATGAGCTATCAGTGTTTGAAAAGTACCCACGGCTATCTCTTTCTATGGCTCGTCGTTGCACAAGATTAAATTGAAGCATTCTGTTTTCTGACTAACTGCTAAAAGGTAGACATTCCGCTGTCAACTATCTCTAAGTATTAAAAAAGCTTCTTCCTTCTCTTGGTTCTAATTGTTATCTCTGGAAATTAATAGCTTGTGTTTAATCTTCCATCTTCATAATAGCCACCCAAATATTTGAAGATAGATAGATAATATTTCGCCCTCAGAAGCACCCAAAGCATTGGGTTTCGTCCAGTGTGGTAACTCCTGGGATCACCCACCTCTCCCAGGACTTCCTTCTGTACTAGGCCAATCAGAAGCTTTAGTAGTACTTACCATCCATTTTAATTTAAAAATAGCATATAATACATGTAGCTGTAAATTACTGAAATGTAGTATGTCTTAGCTAATATGAATATTAACAACAAAATTATTTTGTCAAATCTTTCCATATTGAATTGCAACATCATTTGTAACTGAGCAGATGCCTTCTTTATTTTTCTACTTCTTCATTAAGATTTTATTTTTCTAAAGTGATGAATATAGGCTCAAAAGCCTAAACGCCCTGATATTGTGGCTAAAACACTAGACAACTTAAAATGAGCAGCTACTACAAAAACAGTGGCAGCAACAAAAACAATGGCAAATACTGGCAGTGGGCCAGCCGAGACCTCAGATTAGTGGAGTCATTGCAAGTGAGTAATAATGACAACCCTGACTGCACCGCATAGAAGGTTCACATAACAAATTAGCATAGAGTTTCAGCCTTGTAGGTGTATTGATACATGTTACCTGCTTTCCTTTGTATTACTAGCTATAGGGATATTTCTATAAAAAGCAATACATTTCTGTTGTGGAATTGCACCCAAATTGTATAGATAGTTATTTTAGTGTCATCAGCAAAGTCACTCAGTGATGTCTGAACCCTTCTAGTGACTCCACGGGTTTCCCTTTCACCAATCTGAAGAGCTACTTGATATATCACAATTTATTCACACTCAAAATTCTAGTCAATTTCTCTGGATTCTTCCATAGATATTTTCTATTTTGATAATATTTTTCTTAAAATAAATTTTGGGGGCATGGATAGAATATTCCATCTGAGGCAGAATGATCACCTTTTTATTTCTGGATGTCAATTTTAGGTTAATACAGCCTTCATTATTTCTCTTATCAGTTCAATTATAGATGTGCTCTTTAAGGATCTCTAGGTTTCCATATTAAAGAAATTTATGTTATATATATACAATCCTATACAAATGAATGGCACCCTTGGATGGCAAAAGTTGTTAAACCTCTACCAACTGAAAGGTGCCTATTTGAACCTATTCAGAGTTGCTTCAGAAGAAAGGTCTGGCCATGTCCTTCTGAAAAGGCCATGGACTTGAACACCATGTAGAATGATGGCATATGCATGTGTGCGCCCACACACACACACACACACAGACACACACACACACTTACGAGGTAGCATATGAGCAAGAACCAATGATATTGAAGTCAAAGTGCACTGACGGTCAAAAACAAGGCTCCTTGAATTAATGGAATACCAATTATAATATTTCAACAAGCTGATGAAGCACTGGAAGCACTCATTTGTCTATGCTAGGAAATTTGGAAGACAGCTACTTGGTCAACTGACACATAGGGATCTAAATTTGTACCCATTCCATAGATCATGACCTAACAGAATGCTCAAATTATGAAATAGTATCCTTGATGTCACATGCTAGTAAAATTTTGCTGAAGATTATCCAACAATAGCTGCATAATTACACTAACCAGAAGACCCTAGACAAGATGGTTGCAACAATGGGCTTCAATATAAGACAATTGTAAGGATGGCACAGGATCAATCAGTGTTTAGTTCTTTTATACATAAGGGTCATTATGAGTTGGAAGAGACTCGAAGGCACCTGACAAAAACAACAAAATGACATTAATGAAGATGTGTAGTGAGTTAAGCAATGGTTGCTAATTGAAAGGTTGGTGGTTCACATTCCTCAGCCACTCCATGGCAGAAAGATGAGACTCTCTGCTCCACAAGATTTACAATCTCAGAAACTTCGTTGACAACTTCTATTCTTTTTTTGTGTGGTTGCTATGAGTCAGAATTGCCGCAAGAACTGTGCTTTTTTGTGATATGAATAATGATAACTTCCATATTTTGTTGGATCTTCTTTCATTAGAATTGGCACAATTATGTCTCTCTTCCAGTTGGTTTTTCAGGCATCTGTCTTCCAAAATGTCTGGCACAGATGAAGGTGCTGTTCTAGCATTGCATTTATTTGTTGAAACATCTAAATTGGTTTTCTGTAAATTCCTGGAGTTTCGTTTTCTGCTAATGCGTGGTTTTCTTCCGTCATATCTATTGGTTCTTGATCATATGAGATTCAGTTGCTGTCTTTGCTGCCTCTATAGGTTTACCTAGCCTGAGTTTCATACACAGAAAAACATACAAAATCAAAACAAAATACAAAATGGCAACAGTAATAACAAAATGAAACAGAGACAAACCTCAATCGAAATGAAGTCGAAATATTAAAACTTGAAACAATTAAGTATTAGCTCAAGAGGGAGATCAGATGACAAGGTGTCACATTTTGACCTACCTGTAACTGCAGTAATCCCCTTTACAAATTACCCTATCTAACAACAAGGCTTTTCCATCTCTGGTCCAATTTAGAGGGAATTCACCCAAGGCTTAATCCACTTGGGGGACCTTGAGAATGGGTTTTGGGTTTTCACTGTCAAACATAGTCTTCTGCAAACAGATATTCAGAATTTAGGCTATTAAACCATTCCCTCCCTTGGATTTGGTTTTTATTTACAAGTGCTTGTTCACTTCGTCTAGTGTCCTCCTTCCCTGTGAATTTAGCTAATGCCTTACTTACTTAGATGGCTGCTTAGTTCTAAGACAAGTCATTAAGACCCCAGCTGCTGTTCTTTCTCATAGCCAGGCACCATCTGCTTTCTTCACCACACTGTGCTATCGCACCAATCTCTGCAGTGACCTTTTCAATGGAGGCAGGCCAATACCATAGTAATACTTACAATGATTATTTCTTCAATGTTCTTTCTTTCCCTTCCTCTCCTCTCATCTGGGAGTCCCATCATGTGTGGTTGTTATGCTCGATGATGTCCCATAGACATATGGACTTTTATTTTGTTTTTGAACTTCATTCATTTACCTTTCTGATCTTCAGAGTGGGTATCTCAAAGGACACTACCTTAAAGTTTATCAATTCGTTGTTTAAATAAAACCCACTCTTGAGATTCTTTAGTGAATTTTTCCTTTCCATTCTTAACATTTTTTAGCTGCATAATTTCTACTGCTTTCTTTTGTAATCTTGGAACTGTCCTTGTTTATTTATTTTTAACATATTTAAAACATTGTGAATTAGGTGATGATTTACATTTCAGGCCATCAATTTTGAATTCAACAATTTAAGCTATTTATCATCCCTCCCACAGAACTGGGCCCTACGGGTTCTCCTATGCTTTGGGCTACGATCCGAAAGATCAGCAATTAGAAATCCCCAGCCTTTCAGTGGGAGAAAGATGGGCCCTTCTACTCCAGTGAACAGTTACAGTCTCAGAAATTCACAGGGCTAGCTCTACCCTGTCCTTGTAGTTATCAGCCCAACGCATAACCATTATACCACCAGGGCTCCTGTTAGCTTGTAGCAACTCAATGGCAGTGAGGTTTGGATTTTCTCTTGTCTTTATTGATACTTTCTATTTGGTGAGGCAGTGTTTTCATATTTTACTATATCTCTTGAGCCATGATGTCTGTTAATTTATAAAACACATTTATCATAGCTGAATTAAGGCTTCATCTAGTAAGTTTCCTATTTACATTTCCTAAGGTCAGTTTTTGTTCCGTGATCTTTTGTCTTTCCTTTGTTCTTCTTTCCTCTGTCCCTCCCTCCTTTCCTCCTTCTTTGCTGTGGATGAGTCATTCTTTCTGATTTCTTTGCATGACTCTTAATGCCATTGAAGTCTGAAATATTTATTGTTGTACAAATATATGTAACACACTTGCCAACGTAACCTTTTCAGATGTACAAGTTAGTGATATTAATGACACTAATCATGTTGTGCAACCATTATCCTTAATCAGTGCTAAACTTTCCATTGCCATAAACAAAATTGCATGGCTTCCTAAGCAATGGTTCCCCAATCTTCTTTCCTTTTGCTCTTAAACATTGCCATCGAGTCAATTCCAACTAATAGCAATCCTACAGGACAAAGTCAAATGGACTCTTTGGGTTCCTGAGATGGTACCATATATGTATATAATTTTATTGGGGGCTCTTACACCTCCTATAATAATTCATACATCAATGGTATCAAGCACATTTGTACATATGTTGCCATCATCATTTTCTTTCTACTCAAGCACTTGGTATCAGCTCCTCTTTTTTCCCTCTGTCCCCCACCCTCCCACTCTCATGGACCCCTGATAAATGATAGATTATTATTATTTTCATATCTTACACTGTCCACTGTCTCTCCACCCACATTTCTCTTGTTTGCCTCCCTCGGGGGAGCGGGGAAGTGGAGGGACACTATACATCCTAATGGGAGCAGACAGTCTCACCTTCCGCATGAAGTAGCTAGTGAATTTGAACTGCTGACCTTGAGGTTAGCAATCCAATGACAAATCCACTATACCACCAGTGCTCCTCTTCTTACTCTTGGTAACTGCCTATTCTTGTCATTTCATATAAATCAGATTATATAATAGTTGCTCTTTTGTGATTGTCTTATTTTGTTCAGCACAATGTTGAAAACTGGACATGCTAAAGGTGTCAACTTTGGAATTCAGATTAGTCCTTCATGTAGTGTTTGTCATTGCTGCTGCTGCTGTTTTGGTTGTTTGTTTAATGGGTTTCCTAGAATAATTCTGTAAAGTCTGCATTCTTTGTCATGTGTTGCCACTGAAGTCATTGTTCAGTTAGCTTAGTGGTCAGCTAGTTATTGGACAAAGATTCCCTCAATTAACTTGAGTGAGTCTCCAAACCTTCACCGAGATTTTGTGTAAGAGTGTTGTGTCACATTTTTAACATTTACAACTGCACGTTAGTCTTCATTTCCTGCTTGTGCCAAGCATGAACATCAGCAGAGAAGACAGAGTAAGATGACATTGAATATTTTCTGGGCATGTAGATACCCCTACACATGCTTTCAGATTCTCATGGTGATATCCGTACTATTTAAAGTTCTTTTTGGAATCTCTTTTTTCTCATTGTTCCTTTCAAAGATTTCTGTCAGCTTCTCAATTGCCCCAATTGTTTTGTTTTGGGTTGCTTTGCACAGCTGTGATCATAATATTTGCCATTGGTCATTTTGGATGGTCACTCCAGAGAAAAAAACCGTTCATAACGAGCAAGTCTGACTTAGACCAAATTAAGGCAAGACCTGTCAGTAGGATTTCTAGGGAACCACAGCACAAGTTAGATCATGATAATTCTCTGCTGATACAACTGTTGAGGAATTCCAAACCCATTCTGTTATTTTTTTAAATAATCAATTTATTAGGGGCTCAAACAACTCATCACAATCCATACATACATCATTTGTGTCCAGCACATTAGTACATATGTTGACTTCATCATTCTCACAACACCTGCTCTCCACTTGAGCCCTTGGTGTCAGCTCCTCATTTTTCCCCCTCCCTGACCACTCCCCACTCCCCCTGAACCCTTGATAATTTATAAATTATTATTATTTTATAATATCTTTACCCCATCCAACGTCTCCCTCACACACTTCTCCACTGTCCATCCCCCAGGGAGG
>NW_022111325.1:5307091-5308462 GCF_000313985.2 Echinops telfairi
AGCGACTTCAGGTGTTATATCTTTTGGTAGCCAAGCACCATCCGCTTTCTTCACCACATTTTCTTGTGCACCCATTGTCTTCAGCGATCGTGCCAGGCAGGTGAGCATCTCAGACTGTCGAATTGTTAGAACAAAGTGTTCTGTGTTGAGGGAGTACTTGTGCAGGGGCCCACTGTCCATCTGTTTTCTTAATACTCGACCTGTAAATATATGTACATAAATCTATTCCCCCCTCATCATATATAAATATATTTACATCTTTATATGCCTCTATTTACATCTCTATGACTATCCTTTGCCTCCGAGTTCTTTCCTCTATTTCTTTGTACTTTCCTTTTGTCCCACTATCATGTTCTGCCTTCATTTGAGTTTTAGGCATTCTTCTTGGTTACACTGCCCTTGATCCAGCCCTGCAAGGCCTCCCACACCCTCTTTGACATTGCTTTTGGGTCACTTGCTGTTCCCTTGTCCCTGTGCTTGTTAACACCCTCTCATTCTGATTTTTAATAGTTCTCAACTGTTGTGGTGCCTTTCAAAGCTGCTACAGAGCTTGGTTCGAGACTGAGGATAAGATACATTAAAATTCCTTAAGTATCATACAAAAATTCAGTTGTTATTAATGAATAAATCTTCCCTGGATTATTACAAGGCTTTAAATAATTTTCAGCACTCTCTGAATGTTGATTTCAATAATATCCCCCCCTGCTGCTTTTATTTAGAAATGAATTTTCCAATGCTGCTTTTACTTAGAAATGAATTTTCAGGGGTCCTTATTATATCATTCCCAAGTAACCTGTCCAAACTCTACTTTTTAAATAGAAAATCGGTATTTTTCACTCATTCAGCTCTGTAAAGCCATTAGCACGTACGTCAGTGAAAGCAACATGTTTCTGGTGATGGGTAGCATTGAGGTGATTCAGACATGACTCCATGTGACAAGGTAGAATTGTCCCATGAAATTTTCTTGTCTGTAAACTTTATGGAAACAGATTTCTAGGTGTTTTTCTCATAGAATCACTGGATGTGTTTGAAATATCAACCTTTTAGTATTAACCTTTTGGGGCACCAGAGGACTCTGATTTTAGCCTGCTAAATCTTTATGATTAATGTTGTTTAAATAATGAGAATGTTTTGGGGAAAAGCTGCAAGGCTTGGGGCTGTTTTCTTCATGTGGTTAATGTTTTTATGTAGTGTAGTAACAAAGCCCACATGGAAGAAGCACACCAGCCTGTGTGACCACGAGGTGTAGAAGGAACCAGGTATCAGGCATCAAAGAACAAAAGAGCATATCAGTGGGTGCCCAGCTTCCAGATATGATCACTGAAGAAAATGTGTGCATAAGCAAATGTGGTGAAGAAAGCTGATGGTGCC
>NW_022111325.1:5309169-5322654 GCF_000313985.2 Echinops telfairi
AATGTGCTTGACACAATGGATGTATGTATGGATTGTGATAAGAATTGTATGAGCTCCCAATAAAATTATTTTTTTAAAATTAAAAAAAAAGATTTAGAAAGAGAGAAAAAATAAAAATAAAAGGAGCCCTGACAATGTAGTGGTTAAGCACTCAACTGCTAAGTAATTTTAGTCAAAAGGTCAGCAGTTCAAACCCAGTAGCCTCCCCGGAGAAAAGACCTGTGGATCTTTATCTGTACTGAGGAGAATCCATAGGGCAATTCTACTGTGTCATGTATAGTCATTATGAATTAGAATTCACTCAAAATTCCAACTCAACCCAACATTCCACTGTCAAATAAATTCTGGCTGAGTAGAACTGCCACACAGCATTTAGAAGGTTGTAAATATTTTTGGAAGCAGGTTGCCTCATCTTTCTCCCATAGAATGACAGTCCATTCAAATTACTGATCTCCCAGTTAATAGCTGAGCTTTTTATGACTCAAAGGCAACAGGGAATGAGTATACAAGGCTCATATATTAAGAAATATAGAAAATTACTTAATACTGGTAATCTTGGGGTACAAAAGAGATCCGTCTCTGAGTTTCTAAAATTTTGTAGGTAAGTCAAAACAAATGAAGATGGTTCGTGTTTAGTCTTACATTATTTATTTATTATTTTTTTTCAGAAACAAACAAGTGTACTCTTAGTTTAACCGCATAAATCTGAAGCCATAGTGCAAGCAGAGGGTACAGCTTAAGTTTGCAGAGTCACATTTTACATCTCTCAATTATCAATAATAAAAACATTTCAATCAACTATGTTAGAAGAAAGACTAAATTCTCATTCTGCATCTACTAGGAATATGTTAGCATAGAATTATAATCATATGAAAAGAAAAAAATCATTAGGAAAAAAGTTTTTCATTGATTTGTTTTACAGTTTCTTTAGAGTACTCCTATTCTCCCGGAGTGTGCAAGCTTTTCAGCAATTTGAAAACTACACACGCCATCAGTGAAGATAATAGTGATGAAGACTTGGTTGTGAGTAGGAATTGATTCAATCATTGTAAAGTGTGGACAGATTTACACAACATTAAAAACAAGTAGGAGTTGTCCATAGCTTGGATGTTCACAATCCAGGGACTACCTGTAATCCATAATCTCAGAGAAAATAATTTTAAAACATCATTTAAAGTCTCTATGACCTATTGATAACTATCTTAAAATCTATATGCAAATCTTTTTTCTCAAAATTGGTTATGTCATTGAAATTTTATATTTTGTGTTTTTTATTTAAGGTTTTAATTACTGCATATTATTAGTTTTTCTTTGAAAACATGATTTTCAGTAAATAATGTGGTATTTTACTTCACAGTTGAATTTATTTTCTTGAACATTCCCCAGTTTAGAATTTTGCATTGCTTTTAACATTTTATTAAATATGTTGAATTTTTATATATTATCTTCCTAATAAAATTGCTGGTTTTGAAATTTAAGATTCAAATAGAAAGAAATGTTTTTGAATTGTTGGTGGCAACATATGTACCAATGTGCTTGATACAATCGATATATGGATTGTTACAAGAGCTGTAAGAACCCCCAATAAAATGATTTACTAAAATTAATAAAAAGAAATTTAAGATTCAAAGAGACTGAATATTTTTAAATTGATATAAAAAAGGAAGTAATTTACACAACCAAAGGCAGTGTAATAAGATTTTTCATGCCTTCATACTCTTATCCACAATGGATATTATTTTTTTCTTTCAACATATTTTATATAAATAATCAATTTAAATTTTGCATATCTAAATTTTGTTTCATTTTTGTTTTTGTAGTATTAAATGGAAATACTACTGGGATTTATTGGTTACCTAAAATTTAAAAATTATTTTCATATTCTTAACCTATTTTAACATTTAGTTTTTAAAAAGTTTATTTCAATGGCTATTTTAAAATTTAAAGATATTATATGTTATAATAAAAGTTATAAATATTTTCTTGTTTTGTTATATTTCAGGAAATACAAAAATGTTAACAAGCATTTTTCAAATCTTTGAGAATAGAGTTTGTTTTATTCTTTATATTAACCTGTTTTTTCCTATCTGGAATTTATTTTTCCAATACTCTTTATTGTGAATTGGATGATGGTTACAGAGTGGATTATCAGTGTTGCAAATAACAATTCAGTCACTTTGTTTCAACTCATTGTCCTGATCCTCTCAATCTAGCATCACTTTTCCCACTTCCTTTCTGTGCTTTCTGATTCCTTCCTCCTTCTTTGCTAGCCCTCTGAACTTTGTCTTTGAGTAAACACTGCCATCTTGAGCTACAATAGTTGATTATTCTAACTAATGTGAGAGTGAAGTCAGATCCAGTCTGAAAGCTGAGTAAGGGTCATAGTGTTAGAGTTTCATCAGTCTCTACTTAATCAGCAAACATGGTCTCTTTTAAGATTTTGAGTTTTGTTCCATAATTTTCTTCCATTCTATCCAGGACCTTAAAATACGACATTTTTCAGAGAAGTTAGTGGTAGCTGGGCATCATGTATTGCTTTTGGTCTCTGGTTCGCAGAGACTGTTGTTCATGTTGTCTATTGGTCCACTGGATTCATTGTTCCCATGTGCCTTTTGAATTTCATCAGCTTTCCTTCCTCCAGACAGCGAGAGACCAGTAGTTCCTGCTTGACGGTTGTTGATAAGATTTTATGACCCAAGTTGCTGGTCACCAAAGTAGGATGTGGAACATTGTTCTTTATGGATAATGTTGAACTGGGAGGGGTTCCCTAAGACTGTGGTCCTGAGACTCAGTCCCAATGACATTCCCTCAAGGTGTGGGTTTATATTTATGAAATTTTAATAACTTTTCCCCTTGTATGCTCTACCATGTTCATGGGTGTATTTGCAGCAATGGTAAATACACATATAAAAATATTCCCTGTGAAACATGTATACTCCCAGTCGCACACCTGCTCGATTTGCGGGGCTATCCAAGCATCTACTTGCAGATCATTACTACCTCAATATTGTGTAAACAACAGTATTTGCCTCAGTTGCCTTTATTTCTTGCAACCTCCAAGTAACTTCCTTTGTCTTCATCATTTTTTGCTAACCTCCTTCTAGTATATTAAGTTGTTATGTTGTATGAAGAGTGTATTATTTTTCTTCCTTCCTTGTTTCCTTTCTACTTATTCAACCAACATTTTGTTAAATGTTTAAAGCTTGTTTTCTGATCTAAGAGGAGCAAAATTCCTGGGAATATGGTTTCAAGCTTGTGTCTGCATATGCATACAGACCCACACACACAAACAAGAGAAGGATCGGGCACACGAGTGAGGGAAAATAATTTAAAATGCTAGACGTTGATGGATAACCAAAAGTGGGACTTTAAGAGGAAGTGTGTAGTAATCGCTAATCAAATCAGGCCTGAAGGGATTCTATAGTTTTGTTAACTACTTAAATCTGTATCTTCTCTGGGCCCACTTCCTTTGCAAAGCATGGTCTTCTTGAGAGCTGCCTTTACATCACGGTTCCTCAGGCAGTAAATGATGGGATTGAGGAGGGGGACAAGGATAGTATAAAGCACAGAGACTACTTTGTTGGAATTGTAAGCATACATGAGCTTGGGGCGGGCATAGGTGAAAAGGGTAGTGGAATAGAAGAGAGTTACAACTGTCAGGTGAGAAGCACACGTGGAGAAGGCCTTTTGGCGGCCCTGAGCAGAAGGAATCCTGAGAATGGTGGTGAGGATGGTGACATAGGATGCCACTACGACACAAAGGGGAACAGCAATGACCATGAGTGCCAAGAAAAAATCCACCAACTCAGCCTGTGAGGAGTCCTCACAGGAAACATTGAGGAGCGGAGAGATATCACAAAAGTAGTGGTTAATATGAGGTGTGCCACAGTAGTAGAGCCGGGCTATGAAAACCATCTTAATCATGGCGGTCATGAATCCACAGAGCCAACATCCCCCAGCTAGGATCCCACAAAGCTGGTTGGTCATGATGACTGGGTAGCGTAGTGGATTACAAATGGCCACATAACGGTCAAAGGCCATTACAGCAAGGAGTATGTACTCTGTGCAGACACAGGTCACAAAGAAGTACAGCTGAGTCATACAACCATTGAAAGAAATACTCTTGTCAGAGCTAAGGAAGTCTACCAGCATCTTGGGGCTGATGACTGTGACATACCACATCTCTAGGAAAGAAAGGTGGCTCAGAAAGAAGTACATGGGCTTGTGCAACTGCGCATCGCTGCGAATGGCTAGGATAATCAGGAAGTTCTCCAGCAGCGTCAGCAAGTAGGTTGCCAAGAAAACAGAAAAGAGGAGCAGCTGGAAGGCAGGTCGGGTGGGAAATCCCAGAAGAATGAAATATGTTGTTGCCGTAAGGTTGTCTGCCTCCAGAACCTTGGGGATGATCACTGGCTGTGGACACAAAGAAAGTTACTTCCTCCCATGGCCCAACCCTCACCTTAGTAATTATTAACAACGATAAAGACCAAGACCATTGAATTCATTGCCAGAATAGTTTTTATCTCTTTACCTTTATCTCCTCTGGATTTATGATAAAAAATAAAACACTTTGGAGCAAAAATGGAATATCAGAAACTTATAGCTTAATTTTGAAAATTAGGACAAGAGGGGTCACTTGTCGAAAGTCCCACAGAAGTAAATTTAGAATCTCATCACTCCTAAGGTGTGTATTTTCCTGACTGTATCACTGTTGAAAATTGTAAAATTATCTCTCTATCTATAGCCAGAGCATCTCCACTTACTGGATATAAAATGGAGATAGGACACTTAACTTCTGATTTCCCAGGTATAATTTTATTATTCTAAATAAGTTGCGTGACCCAACTTATCTGTTAAATGTAAAGAATCCTCCTTTCTTTTACCTATCTAACATGGTTGAGGAGTTTGAAGAAAGTAATACGGCAGTTGAGTAAATGCACATATTTAGAAGCAACAACAAAGTTTAATTTTAAAAGTTGCCAGCTTCTCTGTCATTTCAAACCTTCCTCTGCGACCTGCTGTTAGACTTCTCTTTTCTGTATTCCAACACCAAAGCCACTCTTTTTTCCCCAAAATAACTTTATTGGGAGCTAATAAATATCATAACAGTCCATAGTTCCATTACATGAAGCAATATAGTACAATTGCTACCACAATCAGCTTCAAAAGATTTTCTAACTTCTTCAACTTCTTGAAATCAGCCTCCATTTACTCCACCCAAACCCTCACCCATTGTAGCCCCCAGGAACCCTTATTCTAATTGTCATCTCTACAGGTTTCCTAATACTGGAGTTCATATAGTGTAAGACAGAGAAGCATAGCAAAATTCAAGAAGGTGACCCACAACGACAAAATATATCAGAGAATAACCATAATAAGAAAACAAAACCAAAAACCCAGAACATATTGAAAACTAGATCAGGCACAAAGGGTACCATAGGCTGAATCAATGACAAGGTTTTAACCATTCAAATCAGGCTTATCATTTTGACCCATAGTCATCTCTCCAGTCATCTCTGTTAGGTAACTGATTTATTCTCATCACTCAATTACAGATAGGGGGAAATCACCAGAGGCTTATTTCCTGTGTAGATCTTAACAAATGTAAATTGGATTTCTGCTGTCACCCAGAACCTTCTGTGAACCAGAACCTCACAAATTTAAGCTCTGATACTATTCTCTTCTTAGCATTGGATTGTGTAATTTACAACCCTTGGGTCACAGATGTTGATGTGCTTTTTCCATGTGGACTTAGTTGACATCTCACATCTTAGATGGACACTTGTGTTTAGCCCCAGACAGTATTCTCTCTCATAGCTGGGTACCATCTAATTTTTTAGCCACCCCACTCTTCTACAGCATCTGAGGGCGAGTATCCAGCAGGGCCACATTGTAAGAACTAATTTTTCTTAAATTGGAGCTAGGATGTAGTGTGAAACCAAAATCCACTCCAGGATCTATATTTTTTATCAGCCTCTGGCTCTCTTTCTGTGTGGCATAGATATGTGGGCACTTGGGGGAGGGCTACCATTTGTCAAGGAAGTGGTCATCAGAAGAAAGGGCTGGCAATCAACAGGCTGTGGTATCTTCACCTCGCTCCCACTTAGATCTCAGTTTTAGGGTCCTGATGAAAATCAAACCCACCAACTGTCAATGTTTCACATTTTGAGACGAAAACAAAGATACGGATCATTCAAAATGGCAAATAATTTATAAATGTAAATATATCTAATGATTCTTGTATATGGTGGAGTAGAGGCCCTGACACACACATCCTACAAAGCTCAGCCCTGCTGGCTGAGACCTCGAGTTCTCTGGACAGTGGAGTAATGGAATTTACACGGAAACTGAAAAGGACATTAGTTACAGTGGCTGATGCAGACATTATCTGATCTTTCCCCCCATATTGCTCTCTTTTAATCTCAAAGACTGGGAGTCTTAACCAATTTGAATCTGTTTGAAAATAATTCAGTCCCTCTCTGTATTCCTCTCACTTCATAGCCATACTTTCAAATGGACAGATACAATGAACAGGTTTGCAATTGAGGAATAGCATTTTGTCATGTGTCCTTAGTTTAAGGGATTTGTCTTATGAAAAGTGTTCTCGGGTCAGTCCCTTTGTGCACTTTTATATTCCATAAAAATACAGATATGGCATTATGCCCTGAAGTTTTCTAATCTCCATGGTTCCCTAACATTAAGGTTTCAAGACTGACTATGAAAAATAATGCAACATATATTTAATAACTTGGAAATAGATATTGGTAATCTCAGAGTAAAAGCTTCTGATTTGAAATGAGAATTTTTTTTAAATGCACCAAATTTTAAGACTAAGAATTAGTAAATGAAATGGAAGGATATTTTCATAGGCCTATATTTTAATTAGTTTTTCTTCTACTTCATCAGATATTTAATTAAGTTCCTTGGACAAGTTAGCACAAAAAAAATTAAATAACCCAATCAATAATCTACTAGATAAGTTAGCACAAAAGTCCCCCCAAAAAGAGTATACAATTTATATAAAGAACATCTGCCTGATCAGTTTTATCAATGAGCACGGAACTTAGATTTGAACATTCTAGTAGTCAAGTAAAAAAGAAAAATGGTTGGAAGTACATGATGACCACATTTCATCCTGAAAATTCTCCTGTTCAATTGAACCAAGTTATAATTGCTTTAGGATAAAATGAATGTACAAGAAGGTCAAGTGTTCTGCCAAATTCGACAATAAGACAATAAGATCAATTGTCTTATTGCAGGCAATACGATCTAGTTTCCAAATCTCTTGGATTTTACTGTTCAAGTCCCATTTCCTAGTAGCTTCCAAAACTGTTTAGAAGAGATAATCCATCTGGTAGATGGTATATGAGGACCAGAGAGAGAGTCAGATATTGAACATATTTCCCTTCAATGGGAGCTCCTCATGCAGCTCCCTGAGGAGGCTGTTGTGACTGCCGTCCAACATCTTCACAGACAGAGATGACACCTCCATGTGAATATCACTTTATAATGTGTCAAAGCACACGTCTTTCATTTAGTACTCGTAATCAAGGTGTTCCTCTCTTCCCGCCATTGAGTTAATTCTGAGAAGGATGTTAACTAGGATTAATATTATGGTGCCCACTGGATCTAAATATTAATACTATTTAGTTCAAAGTCACATATATATATATTTAATTAATGCAGAATTGAAATTAAATGCCCACAATTCTTTTTTATTCCCCACCACTTTTTACTTTTTGTATATGAGTCAAATACAGATAATTTTTGAGTTGAATGAGATTTTCAAATTAGTTGAATTTACTTCCCCTCTGAGCATTAAACTATACCTTTGGAAACAAATTTTTAAAAGAACCTTCTATAGAGTATAAAATATAGTGAGTGAAGAATCAAAGATCTAGAATTCAAGCCAAGATCATGTGGAAGATCCGAGCATCTTAAATCTCAAACATCTTTCCTAGTAGCAATTTGTAAATGGAAACCTTTCACTCCCTGGCAAAATTTAATCTCTGTTTATTTTGGACACTCCACTCAGTATAATTACTTCTGCCCTATTAATGAAAGATCTAAAAAGAATCAAGTATTATAAATGTTAGATTTTTTAATAGATCACTCTGTTTCATGTGCATTTTATAATCGTGATTTTTATTAGCTTTTATAGCTGTCAGTGCATTGTATTAATTACACACACACATGCACTGCATGCATACACACACTTCACTTACCAAGTAAAAGGGAAAAGTTGACCTCTGGATATACAGCATCTCAGAGCTGGAAAAAAACCTGCTAAACCATGTGGTTTAACTTCCTATCAGATTTGTGAGTTGTCATTGCGTAGCTTTAACTAGGGACTCAACCTTAGCTTGAACCTTTCCAGGAACAGCAAACTCGCTATCTATGAAGACAGTCCACATCTTTAAAGAATACTTTTATGAGGATTTGTAGGATTTTTAAATGAAACCTAGCTTTATGGATTTTATTTCTCTTTTCTGGAACTACACAGGATATGTCTCATCCATTTTCCACAGGTTAGCCTGTCAAGCTTTATAAATGTCAAAGTCATTCAATCTCTACTCGGCAGCCCTAAACTATTACTCCTGTCTCATGTCTTTCTTGATTTAGGCTAAATCAACCAATTTCCTTTATCTGTTCCCTAAGAGTATATAATCAAGTTGAGAGTCCCTCTGAAGGCTAAGGTCATTCTATTATGAGTGTTAGTAGGGAGAAATATCTGAAAGCTGTAGAAGAAGTTACTGAATGTGTTCATGGTCTGAAAGGCTTACTTTCTTTCTGAAAACCTTGAATAGGAAAAACTTTATCCTTGCAGAAATAATTTCTTTGAGAAAAATGAATATAAGACTAGTTGCAAGAAATATCAAACAACCAATCAATCAAGCAAACAGACAAAGTCACTGCCATCGAGTCCATGCTGACTCACAGTGACCCCCTGTGGGTTTCTGAGACTGGGACTAGGTATGGGAGTAGAAAGCCTAGTTTTTCTCCCCTGGAGCTGCTGGTAGTTTTGATGTGCAGACCATGCAAATCTCACCCCAGCTCAAAACCACTATACCAGCAGGGCTTCCAGTCTCAAGACGCTAGACATGTCCCAAATGCCCCACTTTTCAAACTGCGCGCGCGAGAGAGGTGAACCAGATGCAGAGTCCAAAGGATGCTCTCCGTGCCTGGCTATACTTTTTTTTTAGTACTAAAGTCCCACTCCCTGTTTCTTAGATGGCTCATTTTATACCCACCAGGATGGCATCACAATTCATCCTGCTAACAATAACTCACAGCTGAATCATAAACTCCAATCAATATCTCTACCTGACCCTCAGCGTCTTGCCCAGGGCATCAGGAAAAGGAAGGTTACTTGGTGGGAATAACAAAAGCTATGGCTGCTGTTAGGTGCCACCAAGTCGGTTCTGACCCATAGCAACTCCAGGTTGAGAGAATGAAACACTGCCCAGTCCTGCTCCATCTTCACAGATGTTCCTATGCCTGAGCCCATTGTTGCGGCAGAGCCACACTAAATAATTCACTGCATTGCAACACCCTCCACTCCCCTTGAGGGTTTGAGGTTTTCACCACAGGAGAGGAGGCTCTGAGCCCTGTTTCCTGGCTGGGGTAGAGATGGCTTTGCCCAGAGGCAATGAGCCTGGTGCTCAGGATGGGCTGAGAAAGGGATCTGCTTTGTTGCTTGTGGACACTATGTGTCCAAGGAGAAACTGGTGTGGCTGAAAGCTGCTGGGAGAAGCAGTACTCTAAATATTAGCATCCCAACTCTGTAAGAGTGGTCTGGACAAACCCCAGGTCCTAGACATCTCCACATTGGGACACAGTTCGTGACAAACAGAACAGAACAATCATTTGTGTGTAACTCAGGTCCTCTGCCAAATCTGGCAAGGAGATGAAAGAAAGTTATGGGTGGAGATACTCGTCCCTGGTAATATGGGACTTTCTAAAATGGAGATACACATGGTTACTCCTTAGTGTCCGTTTTAAAGTGATATGCAGTTTAGCCGAATTCTAGTTTTTCAGCAGCTCTTAGGAGCATCGACGCAGCAGGTCTACAAGTCGTTTGGCATTGTCCTGTCGTTTGTGACTCACAACGACTCTGCTGACAACAGACCAAAGCCCTGCTCTTTTCAACAGGTCACAGGAACTAGCCGACCCCCACTGCACCTGTCGGTTTTTACCCTGAGTTCGTTTTGAATACCTCAAGGGAGTAAAATCTGTATTCACTATCCTTTCTCATCCAAACCCCTCGTATGGTGCTATAAAGAGACGTTAGAATTTTTTTGTCTTGCAAGGAGTTTCAAGTCATCAACATTTCTGCAAATTGTCTCTAATGATTATTGGATGCATGTGTTCCACTCCCCACTCCTCACGTTAAGATTAATGTGTACAGACTCGGGTGTTGTTTCACCATTTTCTCTGCTGCTCTCTCTCTTAAATCATCGTAGACTTGGAGTCTATGCTTCTGCAAGGCGGAAGGTTACACTGATGCACTGAACGTACGAGTCTTTAGGAAAAGAGTCCATGGCGTTGTTTTCAGAGACGGTCTAAAATTTCACCTAGAGTGGGTTCTTACAGCAAAGCCTCAAAGTGTAATGAGGACTCATGCTACAGACACAACTGTTGGTTTTATATACATCAGCGCAAAAGAAATATTTGTTGAGTTGGAAAAGGTCTACATAGGCATGCATCTACTCTATCTACAATATGTTGCTATTTTACTGCTCATAGGATCAAAGAAGACAAACTATTCTTAAAAAATGAGAAAATGATAAATCTGTAACTTAAATAAACAATTTTGAATCAGCTTTTGCTTCCTTTACTAATAATGAATACACAGAAACTGCATCAATTATCTTTTTGAAAATACTTTTGACTCACCATATTCTTAGAGATGTAAGTTATGACTCTTATCTTACCCTGGTCAGCGATAGCTAGCCAGCATTGGGGAAAGAGAAGAAATCATTTAGACTGGAGGAGAAGGTCCATGTCACCAAATCCAGAGGGTTTCAGAGAAAGTCTGATCTATGTTTCTGCTACGCTTGAGAAAGCCTCAGCATTGAACTGTCTGTGCCTCTTCTTGGCTCCAAGTACTGAAGAAGCACAAACCAACTCCCTCTCAACCCCAGCGGCCCTCCCAAGAGACACAGCCTTTAGGAAAGCATTTGGCCTTTCCAGGGCTCAAGGAAATCCTGGAGGGATACTAAGGGAAAGAACTAGCAAGTTAAGTGGAGTTTACAGACTCAAGAGACACCTTATACTTGCAGCGCACTGCCCCTGCTTCCCCATCAGACTCAGGGGAAGGAGGTGGTGAAAAGTATGTCTGTGTTGTTGCGTGTGTCCCTCCCCTTGCTCTGAGAGACTGCCTCCTAGATAATGAAGTCCTCTGGCGAGAGCGAGTGCTATCATTCAAGTCAGTCTGAGAATAATAATAGTGTTTATGCCCCCTTATTTGGAGGCTCCAGGATGAGCACCCTCAAACAGACAGCATGCACACACACATTCAAAAGACATTCAAATAGTGTGCACACAGATATTACTGTTCCTGAATCAGAAACTCAGTAGATGTGAAATATGTATATACTCGTAGACTGCATTTACATGTCACCTAGATTTTCAAAAGGAAGTAAGCACATGTTTATCTGCTGTTATTATCTATAAATAGCATACATTCAGAAGCATACAAAAGCATATGGAGCAAGTAGATGGCAGCACAACTGTGTGGAAAATATAGCGGTGTAGAAATTAGATGATTTTCTGTTTGGGTATGGTTCCTCCTGGGTTGGAATACCCACACAACCAAACAAGCCTTTGATAGTTAGCATCAGTATCAAAGGCCCAGGACTAGGGCCCAAAGGCGGACAGGACTAGGATCTTTTAAAATTTAATAGAATGTGTTATGAAGAATGTTGAGTAGTGTAGGAGCTTACGCTCTTCTGGGCTCAGAAGAGCTGAAGTACAATCAAAATAGAATAACCTCTCCAAATATAAATAAAATCTTTATTTAAAAAATCATTTTCTTAAGGACAAGAAAGAAGATCATCAAATTACTGGATTCCTTTTTGTGGGAGCAATTACTATCAAACGTTGATGTCATTCCCTGGCTTTGGTCTTACTCTGTGTTACCAACCCTAGAAGTTTGAATTTTCATTTATTCAACAAAGATTTATTTAGTGAGTGCTTTCTAAATCCTAGAGACTACTCTGGTCATTGGTCACTCTTCCTGTCGGAGATCTTTACTGCAGTAGTTTGTATTTGGCCATAGACAGAGACTTCAAGAAGAAGTGTCTCGTCTGTCATCACAATTTCAGTCAATAGAAAGCAAAGACTTAATGCCATCTGGTTAAATATTATGCTACTGATTTAGAAAAGAAAGACAGGATCCAGAAAACTAAAAATTGGAAAGTAGCAGAATAAAGAAGACCTGGCTTCCATGTAAGAAATAGGGTTTCATTGCTTTTAATGAGCTCTGTAATGAAACCAATTATGCACATATCTCCAAATATCACATTCCTTATCTTAAAAAAAAAGTTGCTCTAGAGTTGTCATGGACTCCTGGCAACCCAAAATGTTATGGAGTCCCTCTGGGTTCCAGCGAGTTTTCATGCCTGATGTCCAAAGGAGATTGACAGTCCTTTCTTCTGAGATATGTACTTTTTGATTAGGGCGTGTGTCTTGAACAATGTCTTCACATTATGCTTATTATCGGTATACTATTATTTGTGAGAATTTGTATCTTTCCTGGCAATTAAAAGATGTTGAAAAGTTACCTAATTAAATTGCTAATATCTTTTGTAATATATTTGTACTTGGGAATAAGAATTTTGGGCACTTTGAAAAATGCCAAGATATTTAATAAAATAATAAAGCTGTTTCTGATGATTAAATAACTAGCTTCTTCATTAAGGGAATGAGCTAATCTTTCAAGTCATCATTTTGAATAAGAAATGGATTAAGGTGTGAGGTCTGCTTTACGCTACTTCAAAAAAAAGTTCTTCATTTAATTTGTAAAGTTCTACTGAAGACATGTAGATTTGTTAAAAAGGGCAATCAGAAAGTTTCAACTAAAACAATGCACAAGTTAAATAAAATACAAATTTAATTAATACATAAAATAATAAAAAAATAAAATTTGACTTCCTTGGAGAAACTGGAATTACAGACTGGGAAGAAAAAAACAAGATTTGGATGAGTTATGGTTTTTCTTTGAATATTGCAATTGGATAAAGCAATCTATTACTATGAGTTTTGCTTTAAATTTTTTCTTGTGTTATAGGTGAAGAATTGCCGAGGAGATCATGAATTTTGCAGTCAACAATTTATATACGCATTTTGTTTCAACTCAGCCATTTCAATCTGAAAGCTTGGAGATTTGAATCCAGCTAGAATCACCTCAGAAAAAGGAGTTTGATCTGACCCCGCCATGCCGAGGCAAGGCACTGGGGGTGGGGGGGTGGGGTGGTGGTGCAG
>NW_022111325.1:5324735-5326076 GCF_000313985.2 Echinops telfairi
GCTTCCTCCCCCGTCCCTGCCCCACTATCATGATCCTCAAAACGTTTTCTTTCTACTTGAGCCCTTGGTATCAGCTCTTCATTTTCCTCCCTTTCATCCCCCACCCACCATAATGAACCATTGATAATTTATAAATTATTATTTTGCCATATCTTACACTGTCCGATGTCTCCCTTCACCCACTTTTCTGTTGTCCATCCCCCAGAGACAAGGTTATATGTAGATCCTTGTAATCGGTTCCCCCTTTCCACTACCCCCTCCCTCCACCCTCCTTGTATCGCCACTCTCACTATTGGTCCTGAAGGGATCATCTGTCCTGGATTCTCTGTGTTTCCAGTTCCTAGCTGTACTAGTGTACATCCTCTGGTCAAGTCATATTTGTAAGGTAGAATTGGTATCATGATGGTGGGGGAGCATTTAGGAACTAGAGGAAAGTTGTATGTTTCATCCTTGCTACCCTGCACCCTGACTGGCTCGTATCTTCCCCACGACCTTTCCGTAAGGGGATTTCCAGTTGCCTACAGATTGGCTTTGGGTTCCTACTCTGCACTCCCCTTTATTCAATATGATATGATTTCTCCAGAGATGGCTGCTAGAGTTTCAGCCATCATACCCAAGTCCAACAAAAGGAAATAAATGTTCTACTACCAGCATAACCATTCTGTGAAAAAGAAAGTTTCCCAAGCAGAATATAACTTATGATTTATTTTATAAAAATAAGATGCGCAGGCACCTCTAACTACAAAAGAAGCTAGGAAATTGAATATCTAGCAAAGATCTTCAGATGTATTGCCTGAGTTGGGCATATACCAGAGGTCTTCTTAGGGTCCACCAAACCATCAAACTCATACACTATCATAGATCACAGTTGATACTACGTTTTACTTACAAAAATAAAGGATAGAAAATATAACACAGCAGCAGGGCTGCACCAGACATTTCTCATATGTGGAAATTCTGAAAACAGTAGCAACTAGTCTCTGGTTTTCAAACACACAGCTTGGATATGAGGCCATAAGATTCACACAAAGGACAACAGAGTCCAACTTGACATAGAATCTCTCAGTTGCATAAGAGCAATTATTACTTGTAATAATTTCATGAGCATTCAAAGCTTCCAGAGTATCCTGCAAAAGACATCTCAAATGGCAAAAGTAGTTACAAAGCTGTATGAGTCTGGGTACTTTAGAGAAACAAATCCACAGAAACTCATGTATAAGAGAGAGTTTTATATAAAGATTAAGTACACATCAAGAAAACACCCCAACCCAGTGCTGCCCAAGCCCACAAGTCCAACATTAACCCATATGTCCAACGCAATCCACAAAGTCCTCCTCCATC
>NW_022111325.1:5326307-5345619 GCF_000313985.2 Echinops telfairi
GGATGTCTTGCAGGAAGTGAGCCTTGCCAGCTAAAGCAGGGAACTGCTAAGGCAGCTGCACCCTGGTCTGACCATCACAAAGCAAGAGACCCGAGAACCAGAAAGGCGAGGCTCACAGAGCCATTTATCCCTCCGTCCTTCAATTAATCCCACATGTGCTTATCGACCAGGTTGGCACAGTAAACTCACTACCTCAAAAGCTATGACTTCCACTCGGTGCATTTGCTATCCTCCTAGTCTAGAGGATTTTACAACTCAACAGTTGTTTTTGTACTATAAACAACGTTACATTGGTAATGGATCAGATTGCCAAGAGACAATATCCGAAAACTAACCACAGAATTTATCCACAAGAGAAACTGAAACCAAATCAGTGAAGTTTCTTGCCTATCCAACTTATTGACAAAACCATAATCCAACTGAAATCTGTGGGTTTTAAGGTCTGAACTGTAAAATCCTTGCTTTCCATAACTCTAGGAAAAGACAGGAGAATATGATGATTAGGTAGTAAGAATATAATGAAAATACATTGATTTATACTTTCTTAAGGGTCAGGCTTTTTTGGGGGGAGTTTGATGGGTTGTTTTCTCAATACTGAAATAACTAAAATGGTTATTGATCATATAGCTTTCCTTGTTGGACAGACCTCTTTGTTTCCCAAAATCTGGCTCAGGACAGACAAACATGTATTGACTTACAAACTGTTTAAATTAGTTTAAGTGCATATTTAACCTTTCCTCCAAACATATCACACTGGCAAGTAATATTTTATTGTACAGAAATTATGATAAATGAGTCTGGAGTTCTAGTGTAGAAATCTCAAGTGTAAGCAATGAAGCATGTTTCAAAATTCAAGAGAACTTTGAATAGTATTTTCATTCAACCTGAGATTCCTTCATCATCCTTCTTCCTGAGAAATTTTCCCATTATTGAAGAAATTTGTCTAGGGGTGCTTTTTTCAAATTGACTACTGGTGTGGCTTATGCCCAAATCATTTGACTCTGAAGATGGACATAGTGCTGGAAAAAGCTTTAAAGGCCAACTTATGTAAATGTTTTCTAACATACTGTTAGATTACCCAATCAATATCCACTCTTGCTTGATCATCTGGCTCCATATCTGACTGAGTTAAACAAGGGAAAAGCCATGTGGATATGTCGCCATATTCACGGGCGGATATAGGACTGAGAAGCAGGACTGATTCTTGGACCTTTGACTTGCAGTGGATATGACGTTTGCAGAACTCATGGATACTCACTAGAGGATATGGATCTTAATTCTTGGGGGTATAATCTATACTTTTGCAATTTCCCAAGCAATAGACATTTGGACATTATGTTTTTGAACTTATATTAAAGCCTATATCATTTAGCCTTGATGTGGTATTATAACGTGTCATTAATCAGAAAGTCACTTGTTGCTTCTTGCATTAGATTTTCTTATAAAATGAGAGGTTGGATCTAGTGTAGAAAATCTCAAACTGGCTGTGCAAGAAAGTGTCTGGGAAGTTTTGAAAATCATTCAGTGGGGGTCACTCACCACTTTAATATACTCAATCATAAACTCCACGTTTTTTTCTGGGAATTTTATTTTTAACAATCCTCTTGGATGCAAGTTTATTGTTATGTGGCTAGTCCAAACAAAGTTTTGGAACCCCTTTGCAAAATTAGAGATGCATACACTTTTATTTGTGTTAGAAGGTCCTAGATAATATTTAGAGGAACTCTGGACTAACTGATATTTGTTTTCCTTTTAAGCCCATTCCGTGTTTCCTTGAGGTAGGCCTCGTCAGACTGTTCCTTCTTTGCCAGGTTCTGTAGGATGTCAGTCTGAGACATCACTAGCACAGTAACACCTACCAAGCACTGTCTTCCTGAGGCCATCCTTCACCTCCTTGTTCCTCAGGCAGTAGATGGCTGGGTTTAGGAAGGGGACAATGATGGTATAGAGCACAGAGATGATCTTGTTGTGGTTGAAGGTGTACATGGCTCGGGGCCGTGCATAAGTAAAAAGAGTAGAGGAATAGTAAATGACCACTACTGCCAGATGGGAGGCACAAGTGGAGAAGGCTTTCTGGCGCCCCTGGGCGGTAGGAATCCTCAAGATAGCTGCAATGATGGCAGTGTATGAGGCAACCACAGCCAACAGAGGGAGTAGAATCATCACGAGAGCCAGGAGGAAGTCTACTATCTCTGCTTGCTCCTTATCAGAGCAGGTGAGATTGAGGAGTGGGGAGATATCACAGAAAAAGTGGTTGATGATATTGGGTCCACAGTAGGAGAGTCGGGAAATGAAAAGAAGCTTCATCATGGAGCTAAAGAATCCACTGCCCCAAGAAGCAGCAGCAAGGCGAGTGGCCAGGTTGGGAGGCATGAGACAGGGGTAACGCAGGGGCTCACAGATGGCCAGATAGCGGTCATAGGCCATGACTGCCAACAGGACACATTCCGTGCAAGCCAATGCAATAAAGAAGTAGAGCTGGGTCATGCAGCCTACAAAAGAGACTCTGCGGTCCTGGGTGAGAAAGGCTCCCAGGAGCCGAGGCACAGTGACATTGACATACCATAGTTCCAGGAATGAGAGATGGCCAAGGAAGAAGTACATGGGACGGTGCAGGCTCTGAGTGAGCCAGATGGTGGCGATGATGAGGGCATTTTCAAATAATGTCAATAGATAAATTGCAAGGAACAGGCCAAAGAGAAGAAGCTGGAAGAGAGGCGAGGTAGGGAACCCCACCAGGATAAACTGCTGTACATGACCTGCACTGAAATTTCTCATGCTCTCCGTCTGCTGCCTGAAAGCAGAGAGAGAATTAATGATTAAAAATACACATGGATTAAATATCTACCATCCTTCACTAGCATAACACATCCTTCTGAGGATGTTCAATGGCTTATTGTCAGATTTTTTTTCACTTTGCTGCTTTATCTACTAGCCCAGAATTGAAGATTGTACTCAATAAATATAAAACTTTAACTACAGTGGTGTTCTGTAAATTCTTACTGAGTGATTTCAGAATGTGCCTTATTATTTGATACGTGCTTTTAAAGATCTCTGGCACATTCTTCCCTTTGCTTCCCTGGGGAACACTCCGAACTTGCAAACCTCATTGCGCCTTTAATCAATATTTGTTGAATAAAAGAATGAAATAATGAATGACAGCCAATTGAAGCCTGTGTGCCTATCTTACAAGGACATATAATCTAAAAGGAAACAATTCTTCAAAAAGATGGCTTACGAGCTTATTAAGGCAACAAAACAGGAAAGGGGTTGGTTTGGAAAGTATACATTTATCAATATGAAAACAATTCAGTATAGAGACTATAAAGAAGCTCTTCTGCCCCAGACAGGTATCGCTCTTACTCATTTTATAAGTATCTTTGAGTACTGTCTATGTTAGCTATAGCTTGACTCACTCCCAGAGCTTGTGTGATAAGCTGGAAAATGGCCTTCCAAATATCCACGTGCACCTATAAATACAGAACATGGCACTGTAAATATTGCTTAAAATGTGAAGACTTTGTAGATGTGATTAACTTAAGAATCTGGAGATGGGGAAACTATGTTACATGAATGGCCTTGTGAAAAAGTCACAAGTCAAGGAAGTACACAGTTACCAAGTCTTGGGAGAAGCCAGGGACAGAATTTCTCTTAATGATTTTTTCTTTCCGGAGGAGTGTGGTCACACTGACAAACTACAATATGTTTCTTTTAAGCATCAACTATATAGTAATTTATACAGCAATCCTAAGAAACTAAGAACACTGGTGAAGCATCCAGGTGGATTCATCACCACCTTTCTGTGCTTTTCCATAGTGCTTAGTGTCCGAGAGGTTGTCTGATAAAACTGGTTTGATATTAGGTCAGATAGTACATCTCATTAAGCATTTGCATCTCTGTTGTGTCTTCGTTTTTTTTCTTCAAAAAACTTATAAAACAATATATGCATTCATATTTCAAGCTGATATCATTTTTATCATATGAAGGGATGTTAAAAAATTACTACAAATTTATAGAAATATTTATTAAACAAAAACATCTAAATGTGAAACTATTGTTTTGGGCATATCCTTTATCTAGGTCTATACACTTCTGAAGGCAGTGTATGTATTTCTCTAACCTTCCCCTGTGTGTATCATAGAAGACTACAGATATATTACAAAGAATGAGAATTTCAGAACACAGTTGTGTTCATGCAGAAGCTGTATATAGCCAGAGGCAGTTGTCCAAATGGAACTTGGAGATATTTCTGTTTAAAATAAGGATCAATGTGTTTCAGGGTTGTAATTTTCACCATAGTTATTCAATATCTATGCTAAGCAAATAATCTGAGCAGCTCTGCTGTTTGAAGACGAGCTCAGGGTCAGAACTGGAGGAAGGCTCATTAACAATCTGCAAGTTGCAGATGGCACACAACTTGCTTACTGAAAAAGAAGAGATTCGGGGACACTTTCTGATGAAGATTAAAAAAATCCTGCCACCTTCAGTATGGAGTATAGCTCAATGTAAAACCAAACCAAGCCAAACTCACTGCCATCGAGTCATGCCAACTCATAGCGATTCTATAGGACAGGGTAGACTTGCCCCTGTGAGTGTCTAAGACGAACTCTACAAAGCCCCATCTATCGCCCAGGGAGCTGGCTGATGGGTTCAAATCATTTAGCAGCCCAACGCTTAACCACTACATCACCAAAGTCAAATAAAAAAACGAGACCAACAGGCAATATCATGATAAGCAGAAAGGATTGAACTTGTCAAGGATTTTATTTTGCTTTGATACACAGTCAATGTTCATGGAAGCAACAGTCATGAGACTGTTACAAAATGCTCAAATCTGTCGCACAGGAGATAGCTCCTAAAATGTGAAAGAGAAAATGTGTCCCTTTGGGGGCCAAGGTGCGTCTGACCAAATTCATGATATGTTCAAGCCCCTCTCACTCACTGCCATCGAGTCAATACTGACTCCGAGCAATCTTATAGGACGGGGTGGCACTACTCCTGTGAGTTTCTGAGACTGTAACTATTCACACGCGTAGAAAGCCAAGTTCTCCTGCAGAGCAGCTGGTGGTTTTGAACTGATGACTTTAGAGATTGCAGCCCAATATGTGACTACTGCCTGTCAAAAAAAAAAAAAAAAAAAGACTGGACAAAGGAAGACCAGGGGAAAATGGATGTATTTGAATCATGATATTGATGAAGAATGTTGAAAGAACCATAGCCCATGAGAAGAACAAACAAATCTGTCTTGGGAGAAGTTTAACCAGAATGCTTCTTAGAAGCAAAGGTGGCAAAACTTCATTCAATTCCTTGTTATCGGGAGGGACTAACCCCCCAACGCACACTGTGCTCGATAAAGTAGAGTGGGTGCAAAAGAAGAGTCAAGGAGATGAAGGGGCACGCGGCTGCAGCAACAGGCTCAGACGTAGCCACGCTTGTGAAGGCAGCACAGGACCCAGCAGTGTTCCATTTCGCTAGACACCGGGTCCTTATGAGTCAGAGCCAGCTTGATGGCAGCTAACAGCGACCCTTCCACCGAGAATTCTGTATCTTTTGATTTAGATGCAGGAAAACAGCAGCACTGAGCCTACGGGAGCTGCAATTGTGTTCCTTTTAATGTTCTTTGAATTTTGGAATCAAACAGACGTCTGAAGGAATGGGATCTGAGCTCGAGCATGAATGGATCCAAGCTTCCCCGTGGAATCTTGTAGGGCAGCTCCTGCTCCTTTCCAAGGATGCGCAGGCGCCTTGTTGCCATGGGAAGAGAGGTTCCTCAGAGCAACTTTCCTGGCTTTTTTTTTTTCTCTCAATTCTCAATTTTCTTAAAACTTCTTCATAAGAAGGCCCCACAATCATTTCATGTTCTCTGAGAAAATATATCAAGATTAGTGTTTGAGGTTCCCCCCCCCCTCCCAAAGGTATTCCCCACTCTTGTGGTTGACTTTTGTGCCTGGAATTGAACCAGTCCAGCAGATCTCCCCAGAAGTCCTAATTTGATTGGCTCTTGCTCCTAGGATGGTATTGGTAAATCCTAGATTTAGTTTTACCTCTCTGGTTAGGATGGCTTTTATAAAACTATCTTCATTAGTTTAAAACACTGATAGAAAATTAGTGATTTCAGCTAGCTGATCATGGGAGACTCTTTTTAAAGACAAAATAATAGGTCTGAGTTAAGCGCACTACTGAGAGAAATTGCAGGCAGCCTCAGAGACATATGTAAACACATTTTGTTTGCAATGAGCCCATGCCTGTACGAACTGGAACCTTGGTAACAATACTTTCTGACTTACCCTCATATATTAAGTAATTGTAGATATATAAATTCCACTATGCGATGCATATTAACATTTTAAAATTATTTATTATATTACTTACTCTTTATGTATCCACTAAAATCTAAATATCAGGGCTGTGAAAATGTTTAATATGTACTATAAAAGTCATATGAGTGCAGGTCTCTTTAAAAGATGGAAATTTAACATCCCTTTTCTCACTAAACAAAATTCCATGATTTTATAATACATGTGTATAACTTAAAGTCTCTGTATTTGCAGTATTTGTTTCATGTACTCCTGAGGCTATCATTTTAAAACATTTTTCTAAGTATCACTACATGATTTTTATTTATATACACTTAATCAAAGCAAAAAACACATGATAAATTTAAAAATATATATTACATGTGAAAAAATGCTAGTTTACTGGAAAAGTATTTTGTAAGCATTTGGATTGCCCTCCCCCTAGTTATTGCTTGCAGTCATGAAGATTACTTATTACCATAATGAGAACATCTTCAACATTTCTTTCATACTTTTCATTTGGAGATTTAAGCACAGAGAAAGCTAGCACATAAATAAAACTCCAGGAAGTAAATAACATGGGGTAGACTTAGAGAACAATTGTTATGCTCGTTACAATATTTTTTTGACATTTGTATTTGTTGTGCACCAGACATTGCACAATAACCTATCATCAAAATATTTTTATTAATCTTCTTTCTGATAAGCTCCTTTTCCAATTTTGCTGAAGACAATGAATTACAAACTACTGACTTGCACAAGGACTTGTGAGTCATCCACATTCTCAATGCTGACACTGACAATGACCTTCACTCTCTAGGAGACACCCACACAGTCAGATTCAGTTAAACGACTTTCCTTGGAAGGTGGGAGAAAGTGTTTTGAATAGAGAAACAGCAACATCGTCAGAAAAGCCCTGATACGAATGTTAAGAATGCCGTACTAATTTGATAGCTTAGGTTCTGCAGAATAATTAATGTAGCCAGTGGAAATTTTCCTGACAATGTCTCCCTCAGACCCACAGAAAGTTTTCTACCCGCAGGATTTCTCATGACCGAGTGCTATTGATTATTAGTGTTCGGTCCAGCCATTCATTCCCTTCCAGATGCTCTCCTTCTCTTCCCAGCTATCACCCTCCTGCCAGTCCTCTGGAAGCGCTTGGGTTTCTACACACAGACTTTTGCACATGCGTAGACCTCATAAACACCACTTCCTCTGTGTCCATTTCCTATCTCATTAAGTGGATCCTTAACATCTGCTATTTTGATATGACTGTTATTGAAAGTAAGAGGAGATTTTGCACTTACCTAGGATTCTCTTCGGAATCAACAGTTAACAGTCATGTTTCTATATTTCTATACTGAATTAATAAGTAGTACTAGAATGAGACCTCTTTAAAGTGTTGAAAAGCAAGAATGTTACTTTCAAGACAAAGGTGTGCCTGACCCTGGCCATTGTGTTTTCAATAGCCGAATGTGCACGTGAAGTTGATAAACAAGACCCAAGAAGAACTGATGCGTTTGAAACAGGGTGTTGTCAAAAAACACTGAAAGTACCGTGGACTGTCCAAAGAACAGACAAATCTGTTTTGGAGAAGTTCAGCCAGAATAATCCTTCATGCAAAGGGTGACAAGACTTTGTCTCACATACTTTGGACGTGTTATCAGGAGAGACCAGTGCCTAGAGAAAGGCAGCATGGTGGGTGAAAAGGCGGAAGGCCCTCTATGAGATGGATGGACACAGTGGCATCGACAATTGACTCAAACCTGGGAACGATTGGGAGGACGCTGCAGGACTGGTAGTGTTGTATTCTGTTGCACATAGCGTCGCTAAGAGTCAGAAGTGACTTGTGGGAAGCGACAAGAAGAAAAATAAAAATATAAGGGCCCTGGTTGGGGTGTGAGCCACATGGTCAACAGTTAGAAACCACCAGCAGCCCTGCCTAAGAAAGACCAGGCTCTCTACTCCCTGGACCTGTTACAGTCTCAGAAACGCATAGGGGTCTTGCTACAAATCACCTTCGCCTTGATGGCAGGGAGTTTGTATGTTTGTTAGTCTTGTGAATTATACGCAAAGGTCCCTATGAGTCAGAATTGATGACAGAGCTTCGTAATAACCTAGGAATGTGGGAACATATTGCTCCTCTATTTCAGAAGTACAACGCCGAAAGTGTTCCCTTCTCCGTCAAAAAGGGCTTCTGCTGCCGCTCTTGTGGTTCCCATTTGGTAGCACAAAGACAATTAAGATGATGATGATAATTTTTCCACAGCACAAGACAGGCATTAGTCTAAAGCTCAATGACCAGTTCAGTGGTCTATGAATTCATATTAATTCAAATAAACAGTACTGGGATCATCCAAATGGAGTATTAGGCAGATGACTAGCTAATATCCATCTCCTGGATGCTACACCCACAAAGTCTGCATCCTGCATTGCCTGACCTCCGTTCCAGTGGCCTTCCTCAAGGAGCAGCAAACTTCAGTCCAGCCACATGAAACACATGTGTAAAGGCATCTCTTGCATTCAGAGAAAATGATGCTTTGTTTTGTTGTTTGAATCCTTAATTTTATCCTCACAAACTGAATCACCTCAATTCACTAATCAATGAATGTGATGGATCAATAACTGAGGACCAACTGGTATGCCATTATAGTTAGTCTTTGAACACAGAGATGACATATAAGATTGATTCAAAGACAAAGTATCAGGTGCCTTTTTGTAGACGAACTAAGTTAATCCTCAGAACAGCTAATGCAGTGGCTGCGTGCTTGGCTGCTAAGGCAAAGGCTGGTGATCTGAACCCACCCATCGCTCTGCAGGATAAGCAGGTGGCGATCTGCGTTTATAAAGATATGCAGCTCTGGAGACCCTGTGGGGCAAATTGACTGTCATCTCACATCACTATAGGGCTGCTGAGTTGAACCCACATAATGGCAGTGTGTTTTGGTTTGGTTTGGTTTCTCTGTCTATTGTAGATCAAGAAGATAAGACATAAAGTGTAAGGGGCTTGTTTGTTTGTTTGTTTTCTCTTTCTACAGATGGTGCATGCAATGTGGTGCTGGCTGGGATAAATCCAAATGCTCTGGCCATAGACGTAGCAGACCTAACCACCATCATACATTTTTTTCATGGAAATAAGTAGGTCTTCCTGGGTATAGTCAGATGGATCCATTCATGTAAAAGCAATTGCTTTTTGACTCATTTCTGTGTGGTGACCAAATCAACAAATAGAATCTAAAAAAGAAAAATCATTTGACTTTTGGCTGTGTAAATATGGATTGAGCATGATAGGCTAGCTTTTTGTCTGGTCTAGGAACAAGGAGAGCACTACCCTCTAAATGTACCAAGTTTTCTCCCTATTGCTCATATTCTCTGCTTCTTGGGTTCCTTCTTCCTGCATGATTTCATAAGTAGGATGATAGTATTATACCGTAATCACAAATATTAATATTAGAGTTGAACCTCAGTGTTTCAACACATATCTAGTTGATAATATCTCATACTTGTGAAGAACTTAAGTATATTTCTCATGTGTCATTTTCACAATCATAAACATGTAAATATAAGAGTAAATTAGAAGTATTCTCAGTCTGAAATGCTTGGATAACTAAACATTTTTTCAGATTTTAAGGAAATAGAAAATTTTAAGGAAACAGAGTTTCCATAAGGAAATTCATGAGAAGGCTTTCAGAATTATGAGGAGCGAAGTAAGAGCTGCAGAGATTAGATAAAGGATCTCCTGGTGTCTAACATCTCAGACATTCACTTAGTTTTTGACTTGCCTGTCTACATTCACTTACAAGCTCTGTCTTTGTTGGTCGTCTTTTTTACCTGTTGTTTATGCAGAGGTCTGGGCAGCCCCAACCCCTCTTCAACAAAGCTGATACTTCATGCTGGTCTTTGATTCACTTGTGCGTGACAGGACAGCGGCTTGGCAGGTGAGGCCACAAAGCAAGCAAGGGCAGCATAGCCAGTCCTTTGTACTTCCCCATCAGGGAGATGGTCCCATAAGATTTATTGTCACGGTGACCTCCATTTCTCTAACAAGATTGTTGTCACGGGACCTCAGGGACCATTTGTTTCAGGGCATATGCAATATCACAAAGGAGCAAGGCCTGCAGGGCCACAGGTCTGAAGTGAAGTTGAATGAAGTCCTTCTGTTTGTTTGTTTTGAATTACTTGATTAATTCTTTCATAAAAATCATTTTATTGGGGGCTCTTACAACTCTTGTTACAATCCATACATCAATTGTATCCGACATATTAGTACATATATTCCATTGTTCTTTACTAGACATATACTTTCCATGGAGCCTTTGGGATCAGCTCCTCTTTTTTTCCCCCGCCCACTCCCCCACTCCCCTACCCCTCGTGGCCCCTTGGTAGATTGTTAATTATTTTCAAATCTCACACTGACTACTGTCCCCTTCCCCTCTGGTTTCTGTTGTCCTTTGCCCTGGATGGGGGTGTGTGGTTATGTGCCATTCATTGTGACCAGTGCCCCCCTCCCTCCCCACATCTACCCCACTTCCTCCTACTCTTTTGGTATCCCTAATCAAATTCCTGTTCCTGGGTTCCATGTGTTGTGAGTTTTATCTCTTGCCCATACCTATGTACATTCCCCCCGTCTAGTCCAGACTGGGAGGCAGCATTGAGGCTGTGATAGTGGGGGGTGAGGAGGCCTCAAGGGGTCAGAGGTATGTTGAGTGACCATTAGTGCTCTACTGCACCCTAATTGACTCATCCCTTCCCTGCGACCCCTCTGTGGGGGGGATGTTCCATTGTCCATAGATGGGCTTTGGGTCTCCGCTCCAACCCCCCTCCATTCTCACCAATGCATTTTTGTTTGTTTGCTTACTGTTTGTTGTGAATCTTCTGATTCCCGTTGCCCGGTCTCAGTGACACCTCGTGATTGCACCAGCTCGTGTGCTTTTTCCATGTGGGCTTGTTGTTTCACTGTTGGATGGCCGCTTGTTTAACTTCAAACCTTTAAGACCCCAGACACTGTATCTTTTAATAGCCAGGCACCATCCTCTGTCTTCCCCACATCTGCTTATGCACCCATTTTGTCTTCGGCGATCATGTAGGGGGATTAGGGGATGAGCATCACAGAATGCCAATTTGTTAGAACAAAGTGTTCTTGTATTAAGGGAAGCTATGAGCCAAGGCCCAAGGCCCATCTGCAGCCTCAGTATATTGCCTTATAAATATAAGTACATAGGCCAATACCACATTTACATAAGTGTACACCTTATCAGAGTGTAGTTCATGTGTGAGCATGCAGAGCTTTTGTAAACCGTGTTTTCTGAGGTGCGGGAGAGGCTGTTGAGCTACACAGGTAGAAGGATATTCCAAAAATTCAAATTTAAAATTACATTCAGGTAATAATGGGAAAAAAAGCACAAGAGTTATAGACCAATTCTGAAGGAATTTTTACAATATTAATTTATTAAAAGAAAATATCGATTTGACAAATTCTTTTCACTTGTGCATTTGTATCTCATTTATCTATAAATGGGACAGAAAGTCTGTCTCCCATCCATCGACAAGTGCCGTGAGAGGAGAATTCTTTCCTTGCTTACCCATTAAAAAGGTTTTTTCCATCACTTTGTGAATAGAACTGAGTTAAGAGGGTGTACAAGGAGGACATCAGGATAATTGGAACAAAGGTGATAAATGATTTGAAATTTTTATTTCTGGCTTAAGTTGAAATTCATTTCTCAAAATCATGGGATATTCTTTCAGAACCCTGGTTCCCCTGGCTTTCATCTCTTTCCCAGTTCTTCTTTGTTTCTTGGTTTACTGGAGCTGTTAAAATAAAATAGGCTACCTCTAGAGGTACGTGATAAGTTTTCTATACTTGAAGTGTTCACGCAGAGGCCAAGTGACCTCTAGTTTAGGGGGAGAAGTACATCTCGATAGAAGTGGTTGCTCAATTCTGTTTGCAATAATTTAAGTTTGCTGCTACTGAAGAATAACAGTTACAAGCTCTATTACTTTGCAAAAGGTCATATGAAGCTCTAAAGAGTTGGCAAGTTTACTTTTCTTTGGAACTTGTTTTGAGGTGGTGGAGAGCTGGTACATAGGAAGAGTGCCAGCCTCAGAAACTCCACAGTGGGTTCAGTGTTGATGCAGAAAGCGACTTTTATACTTTTCCCTATGTAAACAGAAAATCTATCTATACACCATTGCCATTTACTGAGTACTTATATGTTTATAAACAACTTTACTAACAACTGTATAAAAATATAATTCAATGTTTATATTATACATTCCAAGAATTCTCTAAACTACCAAGACTCCAAAATACAACAGCTTAAGTCAGATAGACTTTTATTTCTTCCTTATGGAACAACTCCATGATGAACAGTCCAGGATTTATGGAGCTGGAAGAGTAGCTCAACTTCACAGAGCCCAAGGTGCAGGAGGGTGGCCATTCTTAACATCATTTCCGGGCATTTGGTGTCGCCATTTCCAAGTGACCAGGAGAGCAGAGAGAGTGAACTTATTTATGGGCAAGACATAGAAGTTACATTCATCTCCACTCCTGTCTAACTCACTGCCCAAAAGGCGAAGGAATGTAGAAACTGGGCATCTGTGTACCCTCTCAAATTCCGAGTGTTCTATTACTAAAAACCTTCAGGAAATGGATAATGGAGAGCAGTGATCAGTTTCTCCTGCAGATAATTACGGCACCCAATATGTGTCATAATTATTTGTTATTGTTGGTTATTGGCTTAAGTCCTAACTCTCTGTTAGTCCTCCACTGACATCACATCAGCAGGGAGGTGAAGAAGTCTCTCATTATATGATAAGGGAAAGTCCAGGTTCTCCGGGTGGTCTCCACTGACACTGTGAGTGACGCTTATGGCTCACACACAACTCGTACAAATGAACATCCTAGCCACCCACTCAATATTTCTTGACACTACCCCAGTAGGGGGTAATGGGGTACAGTCAAATGTTTGTTACATTCTGTTAAGCAGGAAAGTCTAAATCAGTGGTTCTCAACCTTTCTAATGATGTGACCCTTTAATACAGTTCCTCATGTTGTGATGACCCCCAACTATAAAATTATCTTTGTTGCTATGCCGTCACCGTAATTTTGCTACTGTTATGAATTGTCATGTAAATATCTGATATGCAGGATGTATTTTCATTGTTACAACTGAACATCGTTAAAGCATAGTATTAATCACAAAAACAATATGCATTTATATATTGTAAAATATTTGTGTTTTCTGATGGTCGTAGGCGACCTTTGTTGGCATGAGTGGGAATGGTGCAGCGTCTTTTCTCTGTGACATGTAGCTACATCACAGAGCGGCTCTTTTCTGTGTTTTTCTTCTCGTTATCTGAACCCTTGGGTAGAAACAGTAGGCTTTTCGTTCTTACCCTTTCTTTTTCCTTTCCACTTGTGCATTTGTGTGTCTTGTTTATCTTTAAGTGGGAGGAAGAGAGACTCTGTCTCCCATCTATCAACCAGTGCATGAGGGAAGAATTATTTCCTTGCTTACCCATGGATTTTCTCCCCCTCTCACTTTGGGAATGGAACTTGGTTAGGAGAATGTGCCTATTGGCAATTTTGGGTTGCTACCTTTTAAAACAGTGGTTCTCAACGTCCCTAATGCTGAGATCCTTTAATACAGTTCCTCATGTTGTGGTGACCCCCCCAAGCTTAAAATTGTTTTCGTTGCTACTTTATAACCACAATTTTGCTACTGTTATGAATTGTCATGTAAATATCTGATATACAGTATGCATTTTCATTATTACAAATTGAACATAATTAAAGCATAGTGATTAATCACCAAAATAATATGCAATTATATATTGTGAAATATTTATTTTTAATTACAAATAAATGAAATTTTGTCTTGAAGCATAGTGTAGCATGGGTACTCATACATGGACGTAGCTGCATGTGGGTGGACCTGCCTGGAGACGGATAGAGGAGCGGTGTCTTGGTTCCTAAGACAATCAGAAAGATGTGTTTTCCAATGATCTTAGGCTACCCCTGTGAAAGGGTCGTTCGACCCCCAAAGGGGTTAAAACCCACAGGTTGAGAACAGCTGTTTTAAGACATTTTATTGTGAACAATAAATGGAGATTTACAGAGCATATCAGGTTTCATCGACAATTTATACACTTTTACTTTATGTCATTCATTGCTTTCCCCTGTCCACAGTAACATTATCTGTCCTGTTTTCTCCCAGTATTTCCTGTTCCCATTTCTCATTTCCTTTACTTTCTGAGCTTGTCCTTCTGTAAATGCTGTCCTTGGACCTCAAATGGTTAGTTACGCTAAGGTGTTCATCCTCATTAGTGTTATTGCCCGCACTACAGATAGGTCTACTGTTTGGTTGCAAATTATGCCAAGTCAGTTCCAGACTTGAAGGGTGACTGAGGGACATGTCCTTGGGGGTTCCAGTAGTTTTTATCCAACCAGTAAGACTGGCTATCTTATGACTCTGAGTTTGCTCCACATTCTATGCCGATTCTACTAATGTGGTCTCTTTCAGAGCCATTGTTCATGGTGGTCTGGATCATATAGTTCTTCTGCTGTCAGGGTCATGGAGGCTGTTGCTCACATGGTCTGTTAGACCATGGGACTAATTGTTTCCATGTAACTTGGACTCTTATCACTCTTTCCTGTGGACACAGAGAGGCCAATATTTATCCTTTAAGAAGCTGCTCAAGCATTTTTAAGATCTCAGTTGTTACTCACCAGCGTATGGGGGCAGAACATTGTCTTCGTTAACTGTGTTATGCCATTGTTTTTGTGAGCTGTGCCAATTGACCTTGGTGTCCTCTGAGACTGTGGCCGGGACCCCCAGGTGCCACTGACTCATTTTTTTCCAGCTATTTGGTGACGTCTAAGACTTTTTAAAATAAGTTTGGCTCCTGTATGCTCAATCACATTTTAGATATATTTGCAGCAAAAGTACATTCCCATGCACAAATATCCTGTGACAAACTTAACACAGTTGTGTGTATATTCCCACTCTCCCTCCCACATCTATTCAGCCTGTGTGTCCATCCAGGCATAAACCCCAAACACACTGCCTTTCAGTCAACGCCAATTCATATCACCTTTATAACATATTATCTTCTATTGCCTTTAAGAGTTGCACCCTTACAAGTACCTTTCCCTGCCTCCGTCATGTTTGTCAACCTCCCTCTCTGTCTATGTGGATTGTCTTCCCCTACACCCAACTTAGCATGGATCTAGACCATAGGATTTGATGTCTGACAGAAAGAAAGCACAGGGAATGTATTACTGTTGGTGTTTGCATCCCTCGGTCTAGAGCTGGTCTGCTTTGTCTCTACTTTTCAGAATCCTTTTCTGTTTGTTTTTTATATATAATACTGGGAGGGTGGGTTATACTTACTTAGAGGAATAGGAAAAAGCATATCAGCTCCATGTCTTGGAAGCAGAAATTCAACTCTTCTTTATAAAAATTGTACAGCATCTGAATCCTAAATGGAAGGACACATAATCCAAGAGTATTTATTGATATTATAACAAGTCATGAGATGTTAATTGATTAAACATATTAACATGCTAACATTCAATTATCCTTCATTTATCAAAATACAGTTTTCAAACAGTTTATCTCCATATAATAATTTTTAATGATCAGAAAAAGGTTTGTACACATATTCTCCCTACAGTCTGTTTTTAATACCTTTAAAAAATAACTTTAGGAAGAGGTTTTCACATTAAATCATCTCTGATGAATAATAGTACATCCGTTACAATAGAAATGTTATATGGACCTAAATTTACTTAACACACATATTCTTTATTTATTCATTTAACTGCTTTTCTTGAGTGACTAATATGGACTAGTTACTGGTAGAATTTCGTTCTATTGGAATTAATCATTAATCAATGTTCATGGATGCAGCAGTCAAGAATCATGAAACAATTATATTGCATATCATTATGAAAGAAGCAGCCTTATCTTTCTTTCTCATCTTTCTTACTGATAGATTCGAACTAGTGACCTTACAGTGAGCAGCCCTAAATGTAACCCAGTGAATCACTGAGGGAAATCTACTGTAAACATTTCCTTTAAAGTTTTAAAACGTTTTATTTTTTTCTCTGTTTGCTATGATGATGTCCCTTTTATAACATAGTTGTTGGTTTATTGAGGGTAGAAACTATCACATGTCTTCATTTTATCCTATGATTAGAGTTGAATATGTATGTATATATACACATACATGTTGATATACATACATATATTAAATAAACAAACACTCTACATTTAGGATGAAAATAAGAGATAAAAATAAAAAGTCTGTTGTTGTTATTGTTGTTGTTGTTGTTGTTAGGTGCCATCAAGTCGTTTCCAACCCATACCAACCTTATGCACACCAGAAGGAAGTACTGCCTGGTCCTGTTCCATCCTCAGCAGTGTTCCTGGGGCTGAGCCCATTGCTGTAGTCATGGTGTCAGTTCCTTTCCTTGAGGGCTCTAACAAGATGTCCTTCTCCAGCGGACTGGTCTCTCCGGACAACATGTCCACAGTTTGTAAGATGATGTCTTGTCATCCTCGCCGACCTTCCGAGAAGGATTTGTTTCTCCTTCAAGCAGCCCTTGGTACTTTCAGTATTCTTCTCCAGCACCACGTTCTTCTACTGTATCATTTATTATTTTCTTATTATACTCTTCCTTGGCAAGAAAGACAAATTCAATAAGTTGAATTTTATGTAAGATTTAGAAAAATATGAAAGAAAATTCCATCAAAGTCCTTTAATTATAACCTATCCTTTATTTATTTAAGGTATTTATTTAGATTAATAAAGAAAGACATGGTCTCAAGAAGGAAAAAAGTTTCACGTATATTAAATATGTAGCTGAGTTCACTAGTTTTTATTTCTGAATACTAATATACTGAATTCACATATCACAATTTATTTTCTTGTTGATGAATATTTGAGTAGTTTCCAGGTTTGCTATTACAAATATTACTTTTATGAACATCTTAGACATCTTACATGGGTACAACATGTGCACACAATTGTTTGGGGTCTATAATTAGGAGTATATATGCTGGTCTATTAGGTTTGAGTTAGCTCCAGAATAAATCGGAAGTAACACTACAGTTTAAAACAGGAAGCAGCTCTCTGGGATCATTCATGAAGTGATGGTGAAGTTTAGATAAGGTGCTAGCAAGGCTAAGATGATAACAGTTGAGTCTATATGTGTTTTAGGGAGGAGCCAGCAGGGTCTGCTAACACATTGGATAAAGAAACTGAAATTATTTCTTTTCCCTACTAAAAATTCTTTTAGCCACTTTCAGGCCACTGTAGGAACAAAGCAAAGGGACACTGGTGGCATAGTGGTCCTGCATTGGGCTGCAACCCACAAGATTGTCCTTTTGAAACCAGCAGCTGCTCTGCAGGAGAAAGACAGGGGTTTCTACTCCCGAAAACAGTTACAGTCGTGGAAACTCACCGAGGCAGTTCTAGCCTGACCTATAGGGTTGTTATGATTCCACCTGTACTCAATGGCAGTAAATTTGAGTAGGAAGCAGGGTTGTTTATTAGCCTTGGTAATATACTTCTTAGATTCTTTTAAGCACAGTGTTAATTCTTCAAATTAAAAAGTGATAAATATTGATAATGTGGATGCTATAGCAAAGTATGGTGAAGATATCAGAAAAAAAATAGTGTCTAGGGTCTTAAAGACTTCTCTTAAACCAAGCAGCCATCTAAGTTAGGTATCAGCTAAGTCCACATGGAAGAAGCACACTTGTGTGAGTCAAAGATTGTAAATAATAAAATCCAAGACAGGAAGAGGGAATGGCATTGGGATTTAAATTCTAAGCACTAGGTTTGCAGAAGGCTATGGTTAACATTGGAAGTTAAAAGTCCTTTTGCAGGGTTCCCTCATGGGTGTAGCTTCCAGACATTCCCCTCTTACTATCCACCAGGGATGTGAATAGCCTTGCTGTCAGACAGTGTGCATTGGAAAGTAGAACAATGTGTGGTTAAAATGCAGCACCTTATCATTTGTTCTCCTTTTAGATTAATTTTAAATTTGTTCTGATTTTTAATATTTTTCTTCTCTGCTTTCTTTTTCATTGAGGTTTTTCTATATTTTATTTTGTTATTGTTGTTTTTAAATATTTTTTCTTTATATGGAATCCAGGCTAGGTAAATCTAGAGAGAGATTAACTGGATTAATAGTTTCTTCGGGTTATGGCTGGGGAGGTTTTTATTAAATGGAGACCGAGTGATAATGTGTATAATAATGAAACAACGTGCTCTAAAATAGATTGTGATGGTGATTATACACCTTTAATTAATGTATTTAAATCATTGAATTATATGGTATTTAAATTATTGAATTATATGGTATGTGGGTTATATGTCAATAAAACTGTTAGGATTTTTTTAAGTCTATAGACCTAGATGGAGACTATGTCAAGAACAATTGCTTTACATTTTGATATTTTTGTTAAGGTTTATTTGATTTTGTAAAATTAATAAATTAATAAAAGTGATCAAGCTAATACATACTACAAGCCAAGAACATACAATAGATACCATTGCTCTACCACTGTATCAATAATTTTTAACTAGCCTTTTAATTTTAACCATTTCATGGTAGTAGATAATTGTGATTTTAATGTTCATTTTTATGCTGACTAATGAGACTGATCACTAGCAAGCACAAAACCTTTGTAGCGTGTTGCAAAGCAAAGATATCCTTTTAGGATAAGTGATGCCTGACCCAAACCCTGCTCTTTTCAACTGCCTCATCTACATATGACAGTTGGACATTGAATAAGGAAGACCGATTATAATGCTGGCAAAGAATATTGAAAGTCCCATGGACTGCCAAAAGAAGAAACGGATCTAACTTCATCTCCTGGACTCTGGATACGTTCTCAGAAGAAACCAGTCTCTGACAAAGGACAGCATGCTTAGTGAACCAGAAGAGCAGCACAAAAGAAGGTATTCCCTGAGATGGAGCAATGCGGTGCTGCGAACAATGAGTA
>NW_022111325.1:5345719-5461222 GCF_000313985.2 Echinops telfairi
ATATTGCAGGACCAGGTAGTGCTCCATTCTGTTATGAACACGGTCATTATGAGTGAACTCCAACTGGTATGTGCTTAGCCACAGCGAGTCTGAGCACCTTGTGTTTCTTGGTGATTTGAATATATATATATTTTTAGTTTTTCCTTTTATGAAGGACTTATTCACATCTTTTGGACATTTTGGGTGTTGGTCTTTGACTCTTTCTCTACGTCTCTGTAGGGATTATTTATTTACAAGAGAATTTTTTTTGCCAGTTATATGTCGCACACATTCTCATTCTGTGGCTTGTTTGTTCTTTATGTAATAGCATAAACACAGAAAACCATCCAAACAAATGCAAGTCCAAGTAAGCTTTATGAGGCAAACACCCATGGAAACAAACTCAGATCAAGAAAAGGACGTTTCCCAGCCACAAATTCTATGTGTCCCTCTCAATGACATCTCCCTTTCTCACTTTTCGAACTTGTGTATTAATAACTTCATTATTTGTAACTGTTTGAACTTGTAAACTGTTTTATTATACTATTTGTCTATTTTCTCCCTGTATAGTGCTTTTACATAAAGAATATTGACCACTTTTAATTGAATCCCTTTAATAAATCTTTTCATTTTGGGTTAAAATTTTTATTTTCCATTTAAATAATCTTCTCCGTTTGTGAATAAATCCTCTTATTCAACTTCTAATTTTATTGTTTTGTTTTCCAAAGTTAATGCTTTGATACCAAGTAATTGATGCAAATTTCTGTTTGTTGCTTATGATGTCATCTAGGTTAAGTTTTGCTTTTCTTATATGGTATGAAAATTTCCTTTACCTGTTATTGGAAAAACTATAATTCTCTCACTGCTGAGCAAAGTTATGTTTGTCATAAAGCAATTGCCTATATATGAATGAGTTATTGGGGCTGCACTCTTTCCCCACTGTTCTATTTATCATTATTGCCAAGAGTACCCTGTAACTATATAATGACACTTGATGTCTGGGAGAACCCACAATTTCATTTTTTTTATCTTCAAGAATATCCTGGGTATTTGCAAGTCGGTACAAATTTTAAATAACCTAAATTGTCCTCCCAAAGCTAATTAAACCTCTTGTTCATTGGTATCCTTTGAATAGAATACAAATTCAATGGCCTTTAATACAATATTGAGCCTTTAATCTCTATATAAAAAATCTACATATAAATGTCTTCATTTACTTCTTATAAAATATATAATTAATTATTTCTAGTTTATGTGTAGAGAATTTTTAATATTTAATTTTTCCCTAGGATTTGATATTTTGAAGCATCTATAAATGATATTTCTAGAATATTTATTTATTTTTGGCTACTTTGTAGGGATTCAATTGATTGATTTATGAACTGTGCACTCAGAGCCATAGTTAAATTTGTTTCTTAATTCTATTAATTTATAGGCAAATTGGGGTGGAATTTCTGACATAAATGATCATAACCTTAATGAAAAACGAAATTTTTCTTTCCTTATAATCCTATGTCTTTTATTCATTATTTTTATTCAGTTGACTAATGTCTGGAATTATAAAGTGAAGTAAAAATGATGACAAGAGCTTTCTTGCCTTGTTCATTTTTTAACATGTTCCTTATTAACACAGAAACATTTAAACCTATTCAGAAGTTTGCTGTAATATTTTAATGCACAAAACCTTCATAAGATTAAGGAACTTACCTTCGAATAGCTATGGCATTTCTTATTTGATTGAAGGCTAGTCTCCAAGTATATATCTTAAATTCTAAACATACAGATATTTTCCAGCTCCAATATATTTACTGATTTCTAGCCTAACAATAGTTGTAAGTCATCAAGTAACAATCCCTGCCACTGTTGCTTTGTTGAGTCTTATATGTGTAGCTTATTTGGACAAAAGTATGGTTCAGGAACTAAGTTCCTGATATTTTCCTATGATATTTTCTAGATCCACAATGAACAGATGAATTATTAATATTTATTTATTAGACTTTATAGCTTCCTTGATTTAATAACTTATTCTTAGGAGTGAAATAAAGTAGAAGGAACACCCTCACAACTGAAATAGTGACCACAGATTTTGCCAGCACATGTGATAGAAATGTCCCAATAAAATAAATGGAATCATGGCGAGGGGTAACTTTTGACAAGTTAGTGTGTATAATAATCTTCATTTATGATTTCACTTAACTTTATGTCATCTTGGTAAATAAAGGAGTTTAGAAGCCTTTCAAAACTTTTCATATAAATTTCATATTTATGTCTAACTGTGTTAAAATTGCAGTACTCAATAACTATCTTTCAGGAGAAAACAGAGTTTACCAGCAGAATTGAGAAAATAATTCAGGAAATTCCTCAGATATATGCCTGGATTTTCAGTAAAATCAGTTACTAAGCATCTGTGTTATAACCTCCCTAGTATATGTCTAATTTTCTTCCTGGAAGATAATGAATTGCTATTATGTTCATCTTATTTCTTCTTTAATACATTGTATGACTTCCAAAATTAGAGCATTTTTCTTTGTCATATTCCTCTATTCCTTTCTAACCTTTAACTATCTTAATCTTTAAGAAAATGGGGATGGTTTCTGACCGCATCCATGAGCTTGCCCAAGCGTGAAAGGTATAGATTCCAATGTCATATTTTACTTATTTGAATGTATATCCTAAAATTGTCTGTATAGATAGAAGCTCATATCTGACATGATTTGAAGCCGTAGTCATGGACAGCATGCTATTAAAAATACTTCATAATTGATATAGCACAGCCACTTAACAAACATCTTATTAATAGATAAATGCACACTTTAGACAGTTGGTAATTGCCAGGTAAAATCTTTCCTGTCTTCAATGGTTTTATCTCCTTGGGAAGTCAATCCAGTGTTTCATAATCTTGCCAGACAAATTCTTCAACTTCTACATGCATAGATATTTTAAAGTGATCATATATATTGTTTTGTTTTGACTTTTGCTTCCATACTTCTTCCTCCACACCTGGTGCAGGACACACAGAAGTTGATTGGCAGAAGCCTAATACCTGGAGTAGTATTCTTCTGATAGAGAAAAGTAGAAGGGTCGAGAGCTTCTTGAAGCTATGTAATGCCTGTAGTGGCTTAAGTTTTGACACAGTCATTTTCTCCCCATTATCCCCATCTTTGAAAAAAAGACAATAGTGCAAGCATCTCCATAGGCCACGGGGTAAATAATCCGTTGTCTTTGGGGGGAATTCAACCATATTTTAAGTCATTAGCCATGAACCAATGTCATTTATTAAAAGCAATGGTCTTTTCTAATACCTTTCTGAAAGCATTCTTCATGCTCTTATTCCTGAGGCTGAAGATGAGGGGGCTGAGGAAAGGAGTTATGACAGTGTAAGGGATGGCAATGAGAGTGTCGTCACCCCCTGTGGCCTCTGGCTTCAGATAAACAATAGATGCAAATCCAAAATGGATGATGACCACTGTGAGGTGAGAGGCACAGGTAGAAAAGGCCTTCTGCTTGCCTTCGGTTGAAGGAATCCTTAGAACGGTGGAAAGAATGAAAACGTAAGTGAGGATGATGAGCAGGAATGTAGCTAGCAATCCTGTCATTGGGATCAATGATACAATAAGCTCTGTAAGATCACTATCTAGACAGGACAACTTCAGAACTGCCCGCATATGGCAGAAGAAGTGTTTCACGAGATTGGGGCTGCAGAAAAAGCCATCAAATACCAATGCAGTCTCTGTAACAGAGACAAAAAATCCTCCAACCCAAGCACAGGCCACTAGTTGCTTACATACCACATTGGTCATCAGCTGTGGATATCTGAGAGGGTTGCAGATGGCCAGAAAGCGGTCATACCCCATTAAAGTGAGAAGGACGCAGTTGGTGCCACCAAGTCCCAAGAAGAAACACATCTGCAAGCCACAGCCAATGGCTGAGATGCTTCTGTTATTGGCTAGTAGATCTGACAGCATCTTGGGGATGATGCTCAATGTGTAGCAGGTCTCAGAGAAGGACAGTGCACTCAGGAAGATGTACATAGGGGTGTGGAGGTCTCTGTCTACCCAGGTTAGGCCCATGATGGTCATATTACCCAAGAGAGTGACAAGATAAAGGAAAAAAAATATCACAAATAGTAATATCTGCACATCTGGGTAATGAGAAAACCCAACAAAGATGAATTCCTTAATGATTGTCTGGTTGTTCTTCATTGTTTGAAATCTGAAAGAAATAACAAATGCATATTTCTACAATCATTCAACCCTCCATTATTTCTTTGATATCATCACATGAAAATTTTGGTGTAAGTAGGGCAAATCATTCGAAAGTTCCTAATACCATTTCACTTAGTGAAACAGCAATTGATGTATGCAGAGGATGTGCTTTACCTTTCCTAGAACATGGCTATATTTAGGAATGATATAATCATGAACTATTCTCTGGCCAGATTGTTAAAGGATTTTATTAGCAGATAATACGATAAGAAAAAATTTCTATTTAATATCCAAATAAAGGAGATTGCGATGTTGCACTAGGCCAGCTAGATTTAGATCAGATCCTGCATACTGAATAAACTGTGGCTAATTGGTAGTATTATTTTCCCTTAGTGTACTATCTATTAATAAAATTGTAAATAAATATTAGTATATGTTCCATTATTGTATTATATGTTAATAAAATCCTACAGTTAGAAAACCAAAAAGGAAGAGTGTACTCAGCATATCTTCAACCAAAAGAACTAAAGAAAAATGTCAAACCTCGAATTGCGAGATTGATTCCATGGGCAAGAAAGATTCTATGCACAAAATATTGAATGATGCAGGAAGCATCAAAGGAATTGGAAAGAATACACAGCCACTATACCAAAATAAACTAATTGCCTTCAACTATTTCAAGAGGCAGTATATGAGCCAGAACCAAAGGAAGAAGATCAAGCTGTTCTGAGGGAATGGCCCCAAAACAAGGCTTGGGGAATTGATAAAGTTCCAATTACAATGTTTCAACACGTTGATGAGACACTGCAAGCATTCATTCTTCTGTGCCAGGGAATTTAGAAGACAACTATTTGGCCAACTGACAGGAAGCGATCTTTATTTTTATCATTCCAAAGAAAGGTGATTCTAAAAAAATCCACAAATCGTAGAACAATATAATTGATATCACATGAAGGTAAATTTTTGCTGAAAATCCTCCAACAATGGTTGCCTCAATATATTGACAGAAAGCTGCCAGAGCGTCAGGGCGGATTCAGAAGAGCATGTGGAACAAAGGATATCATTGTTCATGTTAGAGGTATCCTGGCTGAAAGCAGAAAATACTAGAAAGATGCTTACTTGTGTTTCTTTACGCTAAGGCGTTTTACTGTGCAGATCATAGCAAAATGGGAATGCATTCAAGCAGAACCTGTACATGGATCAGAAGGCAGTGTTGTAATCAGAACAAGGGAATACTACATGGTTTAGAGTCAGAAAAGGTGAACATCAGGGTTGTTTCCTATCATGCACTGATTCAATCTGTATGCTTAAGAAGTAATTAGAGCAGGTGGACTATATGAAGAAGAATCCATCATCAGGATTGGACAAATTCTTATTACCAGCCTGCAATATGATGAAGACACAACCTTGCTTGCTGAAAGGAAGACTTGAAGTACTTGACAAAGGTCAAGGATTGCAGCCTTCAGTATGAATTACGATTCAATACAAAGAAAGTCAACATTTCCACAATTGGACCAATAAGTAACATCATAATAAATGGAGAAAATATTGAAGTTGTCAAGGATTTCATCTTTCTGGGACTCCACAATCAATGCTCATGGAAGCAGTAGTCAAGAGATCAAAATATACGTGGCATTGGGTAAATTTGCTGCATAAGACTTCTTTTAAAAGATGTTACTTGTTACTTTGAGGTCAAAGGTGGACCTGGACCAAGCCATGATATTTTCAGTTACCTCCCATGCATGTGAAAGTTGGACATTGAATAAGGAAGACACACACACACACACACACACACACACACACAAACTACAATGCATTTGAACTACGGTGTTCATGACGAATACTGAAAATACCAAAGACTATGAAAAGAACAAATATATCTGTCTTACAAAAAGTATAGCCTGAATGTTCCTTAGAAACAAGAATGGTGAGACTTGGTCTCTTGTACTTTGGACATGTTATCAAGAGAGACCAGTCCCTGGAGAAAGACATCATGCTTGGTAAAGTGGAGAAGCAGCAAAAAAGAAGACCCTTAATAAGATGGATTGACGCAGTGGTTGCAACAATGGGCTAAAGCATACGAATAATTGTGAGGATGGTGCAGGATTAGGAGGTGTTTTGTTCTGCTGTACATAGTGTTGCTATGAGGTGGAACCGCCTCAATGGCATCTAACAACAGCAGTATCAGTAGCCAACACAGAAACGTTGACACACTATATATGTTGTAAGTACGGACTAGGTTAGGCTAAAAGTTGATCTAGTAATTGTAGGACCTAATCTAGACTATAGCTTACATTGTTACGGAAGTCTAAGGCCATTAGCTCTTACTGAAAAATGCATTTGGTCTGAGATATCAAAGGAAAATAAAGAATATGTGTCCTTCACTCCACTCTGAGGGCAGAGGAGGGAAAAAAACTAAGATATTCAATATTAATCAGGAATCTTCAGACAAGGATTAATAGTAACTTTGTACAAGGATAGAGAAGATAGCAATTGGGATTTTTTTCATTTCTTCAACACCAACTTACCATTCTATAAAATGATGCTATGAAATCACTCTGTGACATTTTAATGATTCTACATCTGATTTACTTATTTATTCTCACTTTTTATTATCAATCAGGTTGGGGTTTACATATCAGATCATCATTTTTACATTCAACAACTTAAACAATTTCTACGCCTCATTTAGTCTCATTCTTCTCTGACTTGTATAACATGTCGCTACATTTATATTTACCACTCTTCCTTGCCCAGCACTATATTAAAATGTTACTTCTTCTCCCATGCATACTAATACATTGATGACTAACATTTATAGTTCTTGATATTGCTGAAATGTTTTAAATGTTTATGATGATATTTTATATTTACAGTAGAACTATGAAAGGGCATGCAACAACTGTGAAGTATTTCGTATAGTTCTGATTATTTTACTTACTTAAAAAATATGTCCATTGTATTTACCAAAAATGAATCAAACCCACTGCCAGTGAGTTGATTCTGACTCATAGTGACTCACTAGGAGAGTAGAACTGCTCTAGAGAGTTCCCGTGTGGTTGCAAATGATCTCTTTAAAGTGTTCACAATGAAATGAACCTGCTGTTGTGTGGTGTTCAGTGGACTCTGGCTCATAGATCTCTTACACTGCAGAATAGAGTTGCCTTATAGGTTTTCCTGTGCTACTGCAAAAGATGTTTGAAGGTGATTCAAAGCAAATATATCACTTTGAAGATTAAGGTATGTTCGACCCGAATCAAAGCCAAACCCACCGCCATGGAATCAATTCCTGTAGGAAAGCAGAATTGTTTGTCTGGGGTCCCAAATTTTTAAATCTTAATAAGATCAGATAGTCTCATTCTTTCCCTTTGGACCTACTGGTGGTTTTGAATCTCTGACCTTGTGGTTAGCAGTTCAATGTATAAACCATCACACCACCCAAAACAATCATTGCATTTGACCCAATGCATGGGCATTTTCAATCACCTCATATGCATAGAAAAGATAGACAATAAATAAAGAAGACTGAAGAAGAATAAATGTCTTTAAATTATGGTGTTGGTGAAGAATAGGAAATATACTGTGCGTTGCTTGAAGAATGAACAAATGTGGTTTGGAATAAATAGAGGCTGAATACACCTTAAGAACCGATGGAAAGACATCGCAGCAGTTTTGGACGTGTTATGGGAGGGACAGCCTAGTGCTCCTTCAGAGTCTGTGCTTAATCTGGAAGCTCTGCTAAAACCTATTCACGTTGGGTACCCTGCTGGATTTGAAATACCGATGACATAACTTCCAACGTCACAGCAACACACAAGTCATCACAGTATGACAAATTGACAGACAAATCAGGAATAGGCTGTCAACATCTGAGGAATTAGCCACTGACAATTTTACAGACAGAATCAAAACATTGTCAGACACTGAAAACCCCGTGTAAAGAAGCAGAACATTGTCGGAGTTAATGCCAGAAGATAAGGCCCTTAAGTTAGGAGACACTCAAAATATGACTGAGAAAGACCTGCCTTCTCAAAGTAGAGGAGACAATAATGGCATGGATGGAGGACAGCCTATGGGAGTAAAGCCACCGGGCCCTCCTTTTCTGATGGGGCCCAACTCAAGATGAGAAGAAATAGCTGCAATGTATAAAGTATAAACCTAGGAAAAGTGGAAGTTATAAAATATGACATGGAACACATAAAAATCTACATTCTAAACATTAGTGAGCTGAAATGTACTGATAATGGCCATATTGAATCAGACAATCCTATGATTTACTATGTTGGGAGTGAAACAATCAAGAGGAACACCATTGCAATCATCATCAAAAAAGACATTTCAAGATCTATTTTGAGGCAATGCAGTCTGTGATAGGATTTGCATTTGTATATTTGCATTCAAGAAAACAACGAGTATTCAAATGTATGCACCAACTGCCAAACCTAGTGGTGAAGCCGAAGTATTCTATCAATGTCTTCCATGTGAAACTGAGCAAACACACCCTCAAGATGCATTGATAATTATTGGTGATTGGAATACAGAAATTGGAAACCAGGAGGAAGGAGTAGTCGTAGGAAAAAAATGGCATTGGTGATAGAAACGAATCTGGAGATGTCATGACAGAATATTGCAATAACAATGACTTGTTCATAGTGAACACTTTTCAACAACTCAAAATTATCTGTACATGTGGACTTCTCCAGATGGAGTAGACAGAAATCAAACTGACTATATCTGTGAGAAGAGACGATGGAGAAAAGATCAGGTGCTAAAACCAGGCCAAGGGCAGCCCAAGAAGAAAAAGAAAAATCTTATAATGAAATGTGCAAAGACCTAGAGTTAGAAAACCAACAAGGAAGAATACACTCAGCAGATCTCTAACTGAAAGAAGTCAAGGAAAAAATTCAAGCCTTAAGTTACAATTCTGAAAGATTCTTTGGGAAAATGCTGAATGATGCAGGAAGCACCAAAGGAAGATATAAAGGTCTTGGCTGAAAGCAGAGAATACCAGACAATGTTGACCTGTTTTATTGACGATGTTTAACATTCAGTTATAGGAGCAGTAATAAATTATGGACAACCCTGAGAAGCAAGGGAATACTAGAATATCTCATTTGCTCAGTGCAGAGCCTGAGCATTGGACAATAGGCAGTGGTGCTAACAGAACAAGGGGTACTGCATAGTTTGAAATTAGGAAAAGAGCTACAGGGTTACATCCTCTCACCATAGTTATTCAACTTTTATGCTGAGAAAATATGGAGAGAAGCTGGATTGTATGAAGAAAAATGTGGCATCAGGATTGGAAGAAGTCTAATTAACAACCTGCAGGAAGCAGATGAAACGAGCTTGCTTGCTGAGAGTGAGGAGAACCCAGGGCACTTGCTGAGGAAGATCAAGGATCGCAGCATTAGTATGGATTACTGCTCAATATGGAAAAACAAAACAACCCCAAATCCTCCCAACTGAACCAATAGGTAACATCGTGGTAAATGGCAAAAATATTGAAGGTGTCAAAGATGTCATCTGGCTTGAATCCATAATCAATGCTCATGGAAGCAGAAGTTAAGAAATCAAAGAATGCATTGCATTGGGCAAATGTGCTGCACAAGACTTCTTTAAAGAACTGAAGGCAAGACCATTACTTTAAAGGAAAAGGTGTGCTTGACCCACGCCAGAGTATTTTCAATCATCTTAGCTGCATGTGAAAGTTGGACATTGAATAAGGAAGACTGAAGAAGAATTGATGAAATTGAAATATGCTGCTGGCGAAGAATATTGATAGTACCAGGGACTGCCAATATACAAAACAAATCTGTCTTGTAGAAGTACAGCCAGAATGCTCTGTAGATGCAAGATGGCAAAGCTTTGAGAATTCGTGTCACATACTTTGGACATATTATCAGGAGAGACTAGTCCTGGAGAAGGCCATGATGCTGGTCAAAGTAATCGGGTAAAGAAAAGAGGAAGATTTTCGACAAGATAGATTAACACAGTGGCTGCATCAGGAAGCTCAAACATAAAGCAATTATAAGGGTGGCACAGGACTGGACAATGTTTCCTTCTGTTGTGCACAGAGTCACTGCGAGTCAACAATAATGACAACATGGTCAAGGACTATTCCCTGAAGAAGGACAGTTTTCTTGGTACCGTAGAGAGAGGATCAGTGAAAAAGAGGATGACTCCAATCAGATGGATTGACACAGCGGCTGCAACAATGTGCTGAAACCTGCAAACCACTCTGAGAATGGTGCAGGGCCTGATAGAGTCTTCTGGTGTACATATAGGATCCCTATGAGTTGGACTGACTTGTGACATCTAAGGACCTAATGCAACAATAGTAATATTCATGGGAGGACAATTCTAGGTCTTTTCTCTTATGGGGTCATTGAGCGAGTTCAAACCCTGACTTTTAAGTTAGTGACTGGCCTCATTTGTGATAGATGAGGATGTTCACCTCTATAACTGGGAATGATGGCAGTAAATTGAAACTAAACAACTGATGATTGCTAACTCAGAATCTTCTCCAGTGGAGAAGCTGATGATTTTGAATTGCTGACCTTTGGGTTAGAAGTTTAGTGTTTTAACCACTGTGCCACCGGTATTCCTAGAATAGAACTAGATAGGAATAAAAAATCAAATAAAAAAAATGGGAAGTCCACCAGTTCACCTGTATGTTGAATTTAAATGACACATGCTAAAGAAACCAATTGGTCGACTAAGAAAGCATAATGGAAACCACACAATCCTTAGGCATAAATTAAATGGTGGCATCATGCTAAAACTTTCAGGATGCCTCAAAGGCAGTTCTCAGAGGAATTTTCATAATTCTAAATTTCACCATAAATGAAGAAGAAAGACCCCAAATTAATACTCTAGTATTACATCAAGAGGAACCAGGAAACGAAGAGCGAACTAAGCACAGAGCTAGGTGAGAGAAGAGAAGAATAAATATCAGACTGGAGACAAAGGAGGCCTAGACGAGTAAACTGGTGGAGAGAATGAAACAAACTGAAAACACAGAAGGAAAATAGTATGAATTATGCACTTGAGATAATTTTGATTAAAATGACAAATTCTTGCAAACACAAATGATCAAAAATGACTTAAAAACAAAAAAGAATACCGCAACAGACCAATGACATATCAAGAGACCATATCAGCTATTTTAAAATTCTCCTACCAAAGACAAGTCCTGGAAATGGCTTTACTGATTAATTTTGCCAAACATTTAAAGAAATTTTTTTAATTGTTCTTATTAAAAGATCATTTTATTGGGAGCTCTTACAGGTTTTGTAACAATCCATACATCAATTATATCAAGCATATTGTGCATATGTTGCCATCATTATTTTCTAAACATTTACTTTCTCTTGAGCCCTTAGTATCAGCTCCTCTTTTTTCCCTCCCTCCAACCCTTGTGACCCTTTGATAAATTATGAATTACTATTATTTTTATATCTTACACAGACCGCTGTCTTTCTTCCCCCATGGTTTCTGTTGTTCGTCCCCTTGGGGGTGGGGGTTGGGGGTGGTTATGTGTTGATCATTGCGATTGATTGGTTCCCTCTTCCTCCCTTCCTTTCCCCACCTTCCCTCTACACTCCTGGTATCTCTCTCCCATTCCTATTCCCAGATTCCATGTTAAGAAGTTTTTTATAAAGTAGTAGTTCTCAAAAAAATCTTCCCATAAATACTGAACATAAAGCTAGAATTACTCTGATAGCAAAGATAAGTAAAGACAATATAAAAAACCTACAAATAAATGTCCCCAATGTATATAGCTGCAAAATTCCTAAGCAAAATACATTGAACTTAATGTACCACGTTAAATGGAAATATATTACAAGGATTATGCACCATGATCAAAAAGGATTTCTCTATGAGACATGATGGTGGTTCAACATGAGAACATCATTCAATGTGATACACCACATTCATTGAACAGATGAGAGAAAATGAACACACAGACACATAATCATTTTGATTGATAAACAAATAAATAAACAATACCACCTAAAAAAAACCCAACATAACCTTTCATAGGAGAAACACAGAGAAAACTAGAGCTAGAAAAGGAACTTTTCAGCATGAGAAAGGTCATTTATAAAAAAATCCTTTTACAATCAGGAACTAGACGGGGGGGCTCATTTTCACCTCTATAATTCAACTCTGCACAGCAAAACAATTAGACAAGAAAGAGATATAAGCCATCAAAATCATACAGAAGTAAAATTATTTCTATTTTCATATTTATAGGTCTACACAGAGATAATATATAAAGAGTGTAGTAAAACAAAACAAAATCTTTAGAAGACTCCACAGGAAAAGTACTACAACCAATAAATAAACAGCAAAATTACATGGTACAAGATCAATACAAAATTGAATTGTGTTTCTTCACAGCAGGAGTGAACTATATGAAAAGAAAAGTAAAGAAGCAATTGTATTTGTGATTGTGCTTACAATAAGATACCTAGAAACAAATTAATAAGTTGCTGAAGCACTTGAATAATAAAACAATGTTCTTATAAAACTATAAAATAGTGGTGAATATATTCAAAATATTAAATAAAACATAAATATATGGAAATATATCCTGTATTCATAAATTTGAAAAATTAATATTATTTAGGTATCAATACTATCCAAAGTGACAATATGCATTCAATGCAGTCCCTACCACAATTCTAACACCTACTTTAACAAATACATACAATTCATATGTAAATGTATTTGGTAAAATAGCTAACACAATCTTGACAAAGAAGAACACAGTAGGAGGATTCACCCATCCCAATTTTTTTTAATATGGAATTCTGAATCACTGTATTGGAAGGATGGCTGGACACATCACTCTTTTGAACATGTACAAGCAAAGAGCTGTGTGAGCAGCAACTCAATTCATTCCTTTATATTGCAACATGTACACAAATGAAAAATCCCCCTCTATATAGATTGATGTTCTCTTTTCTCAGCTGCTAGCAAATCTAGGACATAACATTTGACAATTAGGACACGAGTGCTCTTAAATTGTTATAATAAATGCAAGCTGATCATACTGATTTTATATATACATGGCTATGAAGTATTTGTTTTTCCAAAAAGTCTTAAATAGAGTAATGGAAAGGCAAAACTAAGAAAGACCAGACATTTTTTTTTCAGCCTCTCTTACTTCTTCCTTTACATTTATAGGAGGTTCCACTTAGATTAAGTGAGATTTGCATATCTTTAATATTGATTTTAAACATTAGAAAAATAACCATGGATCCTTTAAGTTGTATTATTCATCAGAATTTTATGTTTCTTTGTTTTGGTTTCAGTTAATTTAATATGATTGGTTAAAATAAATGATATATTATAGGAAAAATAATTAATAAAAATTATTGCCATTTCAGATAAAAAAAAGAAATTACAGGTGATACCTTAAAAGCAAAGCAAGAAAGACTACAGAGCAAATAAAAGCAAACCCATGAACAAAAAGACTGATCATTTCAGTGAGGTGCGATCCATCTCACCAGAGGGCAACGAGCAGTGCAAAGACCTCTTGATGAACTGAAGGTACTTACAATATAGGCTGATTTTGAAAACCATAGCTCATTGATCTAAAAGAATAAAAACAGATCTCCTATGAAGATAATTGATCATCAGTCATTGGAGCTTCTTAGCTTAATTCATATGAAGAGAATATGTGCCTATTTAAATGTTTGTTCACATTATCTCAGGGTGTGTAGCCTCATAGACAAATCTAAGCCAAATTTTTACTGGCAGTCCATCCTGTCTTTATGGAGAATCCACAATACAGGCCAGCCAATCAGTGGGGCAGAATAATCTCAGAAATAGACCGACACAGGTATGCTCAACAGTGGTTGAACAAAGGCACAAACCCAATTAAATGAATGAGGAATAGCTTTTTAACATATAATGCTGGATCAATCAATCAACCAATCAATCCTGAGTTACATTTTTAAAAAAACCAATAAATTAAGCCTAGCTTATGTAAAAATTGAAATTGGAACACGGATTTAAAGACTAAAAAGAAAAAGTATCTAAAAATGTTTGCTTGAAAATTAGGGCTAGAAAAGATGTTTTAGACTTAATACAGAAAGCAAAATTCAAAAAAGGAAAAGCTGACAAATTAGACTTTGCCAAAATTAAAAACTTTTGCTTTGTGTGAAATGATATATAAGAATGAAAAGTGAAAATACTGATTATGTAAGAATAAAGGCAAAATTCACAATGAATGAAGGACTAATTTCTAGACTACATAAAGAAATCTTGAACTCAATAACAGACAAATAAAAACATAACCTAACTAGAAAAAGGCAGAAATACATGAAGAAATATTCTCTTTAGGGGATCTGCAGATGGAAAACAGGCCCAAGAAAAGATACTCAGCATTGTATTACCTTAGGGACATATAAACTTAAACCACACACTTATTAGAGTAAATCTAACTTAACATAGTGACAAAACCTAATGTTATCAAAGATGTAGAAATACTGAATCACTCACACATTGTAAGGGAGAATGTAACATGGCTTAGACTTTCTGTAAAATAGGTCCCATAAAAGTGATAATCAACTGAATGTAAGCCCCTCTAAGGCAATGGTACTGCTTTGAACTCTTTGACATCTAACCCCATACTCACCTCTGCCTACCACACCTCTGCCTTCATCTGGCAAATGCTATAAGACATGTTTCACCACAGATTTCTTAGAGATTATAAGGAACTTGATATCCCTACCATCTTCCCCAGTGTTTTCTTTCAGGATATCTGGGGAGTTAGAGCATCAAAACAAAGCATAATAGACCACTCCCATAAGAATAGTTATGGGGAAAGGATTTTACGGGAAATTAGAGATGCTATGTTATGCACTTCGCTCATTAAATATCTAGGTCATAATGTTCGAGACGGCGAAAGGGTAAAGGAAAAGAAGTTAGGAGAGAAAGCTGTCTCTCTCGGGATCACACTAAACTTAATTTAACAAGCACTTTGGCTAATGACTGATTCTAAATGGATTTCACGAAGTTTCTTTGGTCAAAGTTAATGTGTTATTTTTGGTCTTTGAAAGAAGAATAAAACAAATAATATATAAGTTTCTATGAAGATTTTAAAATATCAGGCATTCGAATGTCTATATTTGCAGTATATTTTATAATTGTTATCATCATCACATTGAAAAGTGCTTATTAAGCCATTACTTTGATCTGGTGCTGTGCTAAGCAATGTATAAAGAGAACTACACAGAAAGAATTCCCATTTTGATGGGAAAAAAGGAAGCTAAGTCTGAGCCATGACATAGAGACTGTAGATTAGTTCCAGCGGGTTAGGAATTATGAAAACTAAGAAAAGTTAGTGGTTTGATTTGGTCGTGGTTTTCACAGTTAAATGGTCTTAAAAGCAATATAATCGTGCAACTAGTGAACTAGAAGAGGCTACAGAACAACCAAGCCAATCTTCTTATTTTATAGATCAGGAAACTGTATACTACTCATGCAATGTGATTTGCCCAGTTGCAGAAAATCCAAACATTCAGGATGACAACCTTCACTTTCCAAATCCAAATATGACCTTCTTTCCATCGCACACTTTGCCTTGATGTCTTTCAAATACGCTGATGCATTGCTGATAACCTGCTGTCGCAGACAAGACTGGAAAAAAGGAAGGTTAGGAATTTCAGTTATTAGTTTTAGAGGAAAACAAGGAAAAGATGAATGGCAAGACAAGACCATCTCTTGGAGAAAGAAATATTTCAGCAACAGTGGAAATGATGGAGGAGCTACAAGTTAATGCGCAGTCCCGTGATGGTGCAGGGAGAATGGAAGAGGGACATCGCATTGGACGTCAGGTGTCCTGGGTTCTCTGCCTCTTGTTAGCTCTCGGGACTACAGATCAGTTACTTTGCATCTCTTTATCTGGGTTTCTTCATGGACAAAAACAAAAGGACTAATCTGTATTTACTTCTACTTTGTGCTTTTCTGCCCTCCTATGTTATAGTTCTATTATTTGATGGACACTGTCAGTACTGGATGGAGAAACCCCACATTGATATGGAAGATTGTGTAAACTTCTGCGTAGCGTGGGACAAAGTAGTCAGCAGCCAAGATCCAGGAAGAATTCTTTATATGCTTCACTAAAGATTCAGATGAAAAAAAGAGAAAGAGATGAAAAAGGAGAAAGATAAACGGGAAAATTATATTTGATAAGGGACCACAATCTTCTCCCTTTATCATCTCATGTTTTCTATAACCTTTTCAATGCCTAACTCAATTTCTATACTTTACACTGCTCAGATCCTCCATCACTTGTTTGCCAGTTTGGTGGACTGGGCTGGCATACATGCTACCATAATTCTAGAAGTTATGCCACCAGTATTTCAAATAAATCAGGGTCACCAGTAGATAGACAGATTTCAGCTGAGCTTCTAGAATGTAGCAAAGAAGAATCTAGGAAAATGAGAAGCTTTAAAATATGAAATGGAACATTTGAAGAGGAATATTCTAGGTATTGGTAAACTAAAATGGACTGGTATTGGCCATTTTTAATAGATCAATCATATGGTCTATTGGGCCAGGAATGATAAGTAAAGACACACACCATCATATTCATTAGGAACATTTCAATTTGTATCTTAAAGTCCAACACGGTCAGTGATATCGGATAATATCTGTATACCTAAAAGAAAGGCAAATTAATATAGCTTTTATTTGAATTTACACACCAGCCTCTGATTCCAAAGAAGAAGAAATTGAAGAATTTTTTAAAAACAACATCTGCAACAGGAAATCAATCAAACAGGTAATCAATGTGAATTACTAATCAACAGTCATTGGAATGTGAAAATTCAGAATAAAAATTGAAAATAAAAAAATATGACATTGGTGATATTAGTGATACTGGATATCACATGATTGAATTTTACAAGACCAATGACTTATTCATTGCACTTTTTTACATCATAAGTAGCCACCAGACACATGGATCTCACGGAATAAAGCGCAAAGACTGCAATAAGCTACCTCGGTAAAAATTTTGAGACTATGTAGAAGCTCAACAGCATCAGTCAGAGCAAGAGCAGAGGCCAACTGAGAAGAGACAACCTATTGCTCAGATGTAAGTCCAAGGTGAATTTGGAGAAAATTAAAGACTTCAAGAGAGTCACAGTATGGTATTTAATCAATACCATTTGAATTAAGAAACTATCTGACTTGAGGATTTAATCTCTTGGACACTAATGACTGAATACCAGGTGAGTTACATATAAAGGATGATGCCAAGGACATGATAAAGAAGGATATCACTAGGGACTTTCAATCGTGTGCTTGAATGTTATGTATACGTAAAATATTCTAGAGCTACACTGAATGAGAAAATAATGAAGCAAAAGAGGTGAACAGAAGATTTCAACGGACAGCTGGATAAGACAATGTGAAATATGATAAAGAATGTGAAAAACCAATGCATGATTCACTGTAAACACCTTTCATCAGCAACATAAATAGGGTCACTATGAGGTGGCATCGATGAGATGCAGTGAGTTGAGTGGACAGAAAAGCAAAAAGGAAGGACACACTCAGCATTTCTCCAGCCGAAGGAACTGAAGAATAAAACCACGTTCTCAGCTGTCCTATTGAAGGACCTTAAGGGTGAGAGCCACACTCATCTGTCAGTTTGTCATACTATCTTGATTTGCGTGTTCCTATGATGCTGGAAGCTATGCCACCCGTATTTTAAATACCAGAATGGTCATTCCTGGTTGCAGGTTTCAGGGGAGCTTCTGGACCAAGACAGACTAGGGAGAAAGATAAGGAAGTATATACTTCTGAAGGGGGACAATAGAGAAGGCCACTGGAAATCTTCTGAATGACAGTTGAACATTGTTTAATGTAAGGACAAACGATTAGCCCTTCAAGTTGTAAAGCACTCAAAGTAGGTCTGAGGAAGAGTGAAGTCCTCAAAGAATGGCAGGCGTCTGGCCTTGTGACACAAGTAGAAATAAGAATAAACAGCCCCAAACACCCATTAATAATCAGGATGTGGAATATATGAAGCATGAAAAACAAACAATAAAATAACCTCTCAGCCTTAGAAGAAGTTCTGACTGCTGGCATCTCTACAGGACGAAGTGGGATTGCCTCTGTGGGTTTCACAGGGTGTCCATCTTTACAGGAGCCGAAAGCCCCAGATTTTTCCAGCCCAACAGTTGGTGAGCTCACACGCCTGCCCCAGATATGGACAGACCGACTCAGGGCGCACTGTACCACCAGGACGCCTTTGAAGCAGGAATCGAGGGAAATTAGAAGCTGTAAAAAATGAAACGGAACACAGAAAAAATCAATATATTAGGCACAAATGAGTTGAAACAGACTGGAATTGGCCATTTTTACTAGAAAAATCTTATGTTTCACTACACCAGGAATGACAAATTGAAGAGGAATGACATTGCATTAATCACCAAAAGGAACATCCAAAGCTCTATCCTGAAGTAGAATGCTTTCAATAAAGGGATAATATCCATATGCCTACAAGGAAAATCCACTAATACAACTATTAGTCAAATTTATGCAACAACCAATAATGACAAGTATGAAGAAACTGAAGATTTTCACCAACCTCTGCATTATGAAATTGATCAAGCATGCAATTAAATTGCATTAATAATTACTAGTGATTTTAATATGAAGAGTGGAAACAAAAAAGGACCAGCGGTTGAAAAATATGGCGTGGCCTTAGAAAAAACACTGAAGATCTCATGACAGAATTCTATAAGACCAGCAATTTTTTCATTGCAAATACTTCTTTTTTTTAATAGCAATTTTATTGACATACAATTCACATATCATACAACTTAGTGGTTTAAACATATTGAGAGAGATGTAAAATTATCACTACTACCAATTTCAAAATGTTTTCTTCGTTCTTTTTTAAATTTATTTTTATTTTTATTTTTTTTCATTTTTTTTTCGTTCTTTTTTAAAAATCATTTTATTAGGGGCTCATACAACTCTTATCACAATCCATACATACATCAATTGTGTAAAGCACATTTGTACATTAATCCATAAACGTTGACTATTTATATAAACTTAACCAGGTGAAATACAGAGAAGTCAGATGCTTACCTTTGTGGAAAGACATGACAGAAAATTTCAATATCATCATGGCTAGGGGTTAACTGCAGGACAGATCATCAATTATTCATATGCAAGTTCAAGTAAAAGCTGAAGAAAATCAAAAACAAGTCAATGAGAGCCAAAATAGCATAACCCATCTGAACTGAGAAACAAGCTCAAGAATAGATTTGATAAATTGAACACTAATGACCAAATATAACATTAAAAACATCATACATGAATTAAACTAAAGAGAAAAGAAGGGAAAAAAGATATAAATGGATGTTATATTTATGATGACTTCAAAGAAAGGTGGTACAATGGAATGCAGAAATTATCTAACAGCATTGTTAAAGTCTCATGAAAAGGATAATTTGTTGATGATAATACAAAAAAGTTTGCAGCTGGAATCAGATGAGGATTTGGAATGATGAAGACCAAAGGTGGTATCAACTAGATCTGCGCTGAGAGACGCACACATCACAAAGAGGTTAGTTGTGGCTTCTAACACATTAGTGATCACATTTGAACGAATTCCAGAACGCTGAATGGTACTAATGTGGAACTGAAACATTGCACCCTCCCCACCCCCAAACAAACAAACAAAAAACATTCAAAGAGAACAAGGGGATAAAGAAGGTTTAAAATCGGGAAAGACATTCATCAGTATCTTTTCATCACGTTAATTTGATCTATTTACTGACCAAATAATCTAAGAAACTGATTTATATGAAGAGCCAGTACAGAATTGGAGGAAGTCTGATTAACAAACTGCAATACGCAGCCGACACGGCCTTGTCTGTTGAAAGGAAGAGGACTTGAAGCACTAACAGCTAACCCTCTAAATATACAGCCTTCAGACACATTACACTTCCAGCAAAAGAAAGGAAAAATCCCCCAAACCTGAGCAGTAAGCAACATCATGATAAGTAGACTGTTGTCATTGTTAGGTGAATGGAACACTGCCCATTCCTGCACCGTCTTCACAATGGCTATTATGTTTGAGTCCAAGGTTGCAGCCACGGTGTCAATCTATCTTGTCAAGGACCTTCCTCTTTTTAGCTGCCCTCTGCTTTACCAGGTATGATGTCCTTCTCCAGGGACTTGACTCTCTTGAAAACATGTCAAGATACTTGCAATTCCTGCCTCTAAGGAATTCTGATTGTACTTTGTCCAAGACAAATTTGTTTATTCTTCTTGTGGTCTATGGTACTTTTAATATCCTTCATCAGCACCATAATTTAATTGCATGGATTCTTCTTCAGTCTTCTTTATTCAATGTACTACTTTCACATGAATGTGAGCCTATTGAAAATACCATGGTTTGGTGTGGGGAGCAAAAAATGGGAAGAGAGTGTATACAGATGAATCCTTTAGTCTCATATATTAAGGAGCCTGGCAGGCTGGGTTTCTGGGGTGGAGGGAGGTCTTCACCTTTGTGAGTTGGAGAGGAGTTCCAGTAACACTATCATAATTAATATTGTTCCCCACCATAGCCTCCTATCATAGTGCTACCTTGATTGTTATGTAGTCAGCAGCTTTATCCATAGGAGCAGGTATGTGCTATTGCTCTCTAGGCTCTGAAGACAGTCACTCCCCGTTACCCAGGGCACTGGTGTTATGTTATTCCTCCAATATACTCAGGGACCTTTAGGGTTAGGGTCCAACCGCTTTGTTCCATATGTGGTTACCTGTAACTGGGTGGGTTTTCATGCCCCCTGAGTGTATATAAGCCTAGGTTGGAAATATATTCTCTCTCTTGGGTAGACCTGTCTCCTGAAGTCATGATGGTCCCAGAGGTGAACACGTGCATGTTTTATCTTATCTGATGTCTGTTTAATTTTACCCCTCAATTACACAACCATCCTTGGACCCATTCCATTGTGGGAGCTGGTGCCCCACAGTTTGGGTCAGGCATACCTTATTCATCAGAGTTACATCCTTGATTTTCAACATTTGAAAAAAGTGTGTGTTTTTTTATCATTTTATTGGGGGCTCATATAACTTTGATCACAATCCATACATACATACATCAATTATATAAAGCATATCTGTACATTCATTACCCTCATCATTCTCAAAACATTTTCTTTCCACGTAAACCCTTGGCATCAGCTCCTCATTTTCCCCCCTCACTCCCCACTACCCCCTTCCTCATGACTTGTGCAGCAGATTTTTCCAATGCAATGTGTCTATTGAGCTTTTCCTTGACGGCTACTTCCAAGAGAACTGATTATGGATCCAAATAAGGAGGAAATCCTTGACATTTTCAATCTTTTCTCTGTTTAGCATGATGTAATCTCTTGGTGTGAAGATTTTTATTTACTTCACATTGAGGTATAATCCATAGTGAAGGCTGCAATCCAAGATCTCCATCAAGTGTTTTAAATCCTCAATTTCAGGAAGCAAGGTTGTGTCATCTGCATATTGCAATTTGTTAATAAGACTTCTTCCAATCCTGATGCTACATATATCTTTATACAACCCAGTTTCTCTGATGATTTCTCCACATACAGATTCAATAAGTATGGTGAGAGGATCCAACCCTGAAAAACATCTTTCCTGAATTTAAACTTACAGTTTGCCTTTGCTATGTTTGCAAAACTGCCTCTGATTCACATATAAGTTCCTCATGAGCATAATGAAGTGTTCTGGAATTCACACTCTTCTCAAAAGTAGACTTGGTTTGTTATGACCCAGAGTTGAAAGCTTTAGCTTATTTAATGAGACACAAATAAGCATCTTCCTGGTACTTTCCGTTTTCAGCCAAGATCCAGTTGAGGTCAGCAATATCCCTTGTTCCATGTTCCCATCTGAGGCCAATTGAACTTCTGGAAGTTCCTAGTCAATGTACTGCTGCAACCATTGTTGAGTGATCGTCAGTATTCTTTACACCTTTTTTGATGCTTTATATGTCATTCAATATTTTGCCCTTTTGCCATTGGTAGGTGCCATCAAGGCAGCTCAGACCAAGAGAGATGCTGTGCCCAAGATAAGGAAACACTGCTCAGTCCTGTGCCCTCCTCACAATTGTTCCTATGCCACAATATCCTTCTCCAGGGACTGGTCTCTCCTCACACCATGTCCAAATCTGTAAGACAAAGTCTCGCCATCCTTGCTTCTAAGGAGCACTCGGGCCATGCTTCTTCCAAGTCGCGTTGGTTTGTCCCTTTGTCCGTCCATGGTGCTTTCAGTATTATTCTCCAGCACCATAATTCAAATGCATCGATTCTCCCTCAGCCTTCCTTATTCAATGTCCAACTTTCACATGCATATGATGCAATGGAGAACACCATGGCTTGGGCCGCCTTTAGTCCTCAAAGTAGCATCTTTGCTCTTGAAGGATGCTCCAAGAAACGTCTTGTGCAGCAGATATTTTGCCCTGAAAGTTTTCAATATTTCATTTCTGAGTTTGCAGTTTCCTGCATTTTTTTTCAGTTTGAGATATGCTGAGTGTGTTCTTCCTTTTTGCCTTTCTAACTCAAGGCCTTACCACGTTTCATTATCATAGTTTACTTTGTTGTTTGTCCGTTTTTTTAAGCTACTCTGAACATTTCTGTTCAGCTTTGTGATCAGAAAGAGCTTCAGGTACTCTACAATTAAAAGCAAATTTCAGTCTCTTCTGACACCCTCTTTGATGTTTTCTTTCTTTCCAATCTTTTACAATGACCTTAATCTTTCATTTGTGATATTTTTTATGTCATCCCACAGATCATCAGATTTTCTGTTGTTCGTGTTCAATATGTCAAATTTGTTCCTGATATGTTCTTGAAATTCAAGTGGGATACACTCAAGTATTACTTTGGCTCTGATGGACATTTTAATTTTCTTTAGCCTCAACTTGAACTTACATAGTAGCAATTGATGATCTGTTACACAGCCTGCCCTGGGCCTCATTTTAACTGCTGATATTGAGATGCTATTGAAAAAAGGCATTTGCTATAAAGACGTTATTGTTCTTGCAAATTTATCTCATGTGATCACCAGCTTTATTTCTAGTACTACAACCATATTTTTCCAACTCATGTTCTCCCTTTCTGTTATAAACATTTGCATTCTAATCACCAATAATTATGAATGTATCTTGAGTGTATGTTTGAGCAATTTCAGATTAAAGACATTGGTAGAATTCTTCAATTTCTACATAACTAGCTTTAGTGGTTGTTGCATACATTTGAAAAATGGTTGTATTGACTATATTTCTATATGTGAATAGATATTATCCTATCACAGGTAGCACTGTGCTTCACGATAGATCTTGAAGTGTTCTTTTTTTGGCAATAAATATGACATCATCCCTGTTGAATCTGTCATTTCCAGCATAGCTTTTTCTAATTCAAAATGATCAATGTCAGTCCATGTCAGCTCACTCATACCTTTATGCAATCTATTTCATAAACATAGAAAATATTAAATTTGTTTAAAATGTCATTTTTCTTGGATTCACAGTCAATGCTCATAGAAGCAACAATCAAGAAATCAAATGAACCATTGCCCTGGGCAAATCCACACGAGGTTTCTTTAAATGTTAAAGGACAAATCCATTACCAGGAAGACTAAAGTGTATCTGCTCCAAACCATGGGGTTTTCAATGACTTCAGATGCATTGAACGCTGGACAACAGATAAGGAAGAACAAAGAAATAGTGATACATTTGAATAATGGTGCTAGCAAAGATAATGACAATGACATGGATTGTGAGTACAAATAAATCTCTATAGGAAGAACATAGCCAGAACGCTCCTTAGAAATGACATGGGAGGGACTCAGTCTTTTCTACTCTGGACACATTGTGATTACTAAGGTAGACAATAGACACAGTGGCTACAACAGTAGGCTCAAGCATGGCAATACTTGTGAGGACGGTAGAGAATCAGGCAGTGCTTTCTTACGCTGCACATCGAGTCTCTATGCGTTGGAATCTACTGACAGGAATCAAACAGAAGCAATCTAGATTCTGTTTTTCACACATGAGTTTTCACTTGCTTTCTATGCTGTGATCTATGGGGTTTGGTTATTCTTTCTTTTTTTCCCCCCAACAGTTTTATTGGCACATAATTTACGTATAATAATTAAACAGATCAATCATATCAGGGAGAATTAGCCAATCATTACCACATCAATTTTAAAACATCCCCCAAGTTGAATCACCTTTAAAATGCGTTGTGCAATCACAATCCAGTCTAGTGCTTTCTTCCCCCTCCCGCTTCATTATTTACTCCCCAAATCCCCTTTCCCTCCTTACTCCCATCCCCACTTTTGTATTCCCTCTATCCCCTTGTAGCAGTTATTTATCATTATGTATCCACTCCTCCTGTGCTTCACAGATGGGAAAGCCAACAGAATACAGTACAAAACAAAAATCACACTAAGGTGGGAAGGATAAAATCATAATAGTATAAAGACATAAACATATACTTTTAAAATTCTCTATGACCTTATATTTGCTTTGGTTTTGTATGCCATGAGGTGAAAGGTCTGAGGAAGAAAAAGACAAGAGATGGAGACACAATAAAAAAAAAAACTTGGCCTTACTTTATATATATATTTTTTATCGTTTTATTGGGGGCTCGTACAACTCTTATCACAATCCATACATACATCTATTATGTGTCAAGCACATTTGTACTTTTGTTTCCCTCATCGTTCTCAACATATTTGCTTTCTACTTAGGCCCTTGGTATCAGCTCCTCATGTTTCCCCCTCCCTCCCCGTTCCCCCATCCCTAATGAACCCTTGATAATTTATAAATCATTACTATTTTGTCATGTCTTACACTGTCCGACATCTTCCTTCACCCAGCTTTCTGTTCTCCATCCCCCAGGGAGGTGGTTATAAGTAGATCCTTGTCATTGGTTCCCCCTTTCCACCCCACCTTCCCTCCACCCTCCCGGTATTGCCACTTTCACCACTGGTCCTGAAGTGATCAGCTGTCCTGGATTCCCTTGTTTCCAGTTCCTATCTGTATGAGTGTACATCCTCTGGTTTAGCTGGATTTGTAAGGTAGAATTGGGATCATGATAGTGAATGGGAGGAAGCATTTAAGAACTACAGGAAAGTTGTATGTTTCATCATTGCTATACTGCACCCTGACTATCTGGTCTCCCTGTGACCCTTCTGTAAGGGGATGTCGGGTTGCCTACAGATAAGCTTTGGGTTCCCAATCTGCACTTCCCCTCATTCACAATGATGATATGATGTTTTGTTCTTTGATGCGTGATAACTGATCCCTTCAGCTCCTCGTGATCACACAGGCTGGTGTGCTTCTTCCACGTGGGCTTTGTTGCTTCTGAGCTAGATGTCCACTTGTTTATCTTCAAGTCTCTAAGACCCCAGAGGTTATATCTTTTGATAGCCAGGCACCATCATCTTTCTTCACCACATTTGCTTATGCACCCATTTGTCTTCAGCGATCCTATCAGGAAGATGAGCATCATGAAATGGCAGTTTAATAGAACAGAGTGTTCTTGCCTTGAGGAAGTACTTGGTGGAGGCACAATGTCTATCTGCTATCTTAATACTAAACCTCTAAATATATGCATGTAGATCTATTTCCCCACCATCATATATAAATATATTTACATATGTACATGGCTGTATTTAGACCTCTATAAATGCCCTGTGCTCCGAGTTCTCTCCTCTATTTCCTTTTAATTTCCTCTTGTCCCACTATCATGCTCAGCCTTCATTTGGGTTTCAGTAATTCCTTTCGGTTACATTGCCCTTGATCACTTGATGTTCTGTTGTTCCTGGGTAGGTTAAAATCACTTCCTTTCCCCCACTTCCCCCTCTCCCTTATATATTTCTTTTTTTTAATAAATCATTTTATTGGGGGCTCATACAACTCTTCTCACTATCTATTCAGCTAACCATTGTGTCAAACGCATTTGTACATTTGTTGCCATCATCATTTTCAAAACATTTTCTTTCTACTTGAGCCCTTGGTATCAGCTCCTCATTCTTCCTCTCCTTCCCCCACCCTCCATCCCTCAAGAACCCATGATAATTTATAAATTATTATTTGTTTTTTCATATCTTACACTAACCAATGTCTCCCTTCACCCACTTTTCTGTTGTCCATCCCCCTGAGAGGGGGTGATAGGTACATTATTATGATCTGTTCCCCTTTTCTCCCACAACTTACCCCTTACCCTCCTGGTATGGCTTTCAATATGGTCTAGAGGGGTTATCTCTCCGGGATTCCCTGTGTTCCCACCTCTTAGCTGTACCTGTGTACATGCTCTGGTCTAGACAGATTTGTAAGGTAGAATTGAGGTCATTAGAGTGGGGGTGCGGGGGAACATTAAAGAACTAGAGGATAGCTGTATGTTTCATCCGTGCTATACTGCACACAAGCTGGTCTGCCTGCTCCCCGCAACTCATCTGTAAGGGGATGTCCAATTGCCTACAGATGGGCTTTTAAGTGACATCATAGTAGTATATATTAAAACATTGCCATAATAAAACTTTTAGTGGTAAAATCAAATGGCATTAAATACATTCAATAGGTTGTATAACCATCACAACAATCTATTTCTGATTGCTTTTCATTACCCCAAGCAAACTGAGTGACCCTTAAGTAATAACTCCCCATTCCTCCTTCCTGTAGTCCCTGCTAAGCAAACAATCAACGTTGTCTCTATGTTCTTACTTATTCTGCATGTTGAGGAGCAGAATCAATTTTTACCATTTTGAATATAACTTATTTTATTAGTGCTTAACTTAATTTTCAAGGTTTATCCACACTGTAGCATGCATCAGGAGTTAATTTCTCTTTATCAGTGAATAATATTCCACTGTGTGCCTCAGCCAAATTTTGTCTCTACATCCTTCTGTGATGGACACTTACATCGTTATTCTTTTGGAGTATTATGAATACTATTGCAATAATTTTTAGTGTATGTGGATATACTTATATTCCTTCCCTGTAATTTATGACTAATAAGGAGCCTTAGTGGTGTAATGGGTTCAATGTTGGCCTACTAACCTCAAGGTCAGTAATTGAAAAGCACAAGCTGCTTTCTGGGACAAAGATGAGGCTCTGTGGTTCCGTAAAGATTTACAGCTTCAGAAACCCTATAGAGGGTTGCAGTGAGTTGTCAGTGATTAGATGGCAGGGGATATTGTGATTCCCAATGGTCCCTGTTGGCACAGTGGTTGCAGTTGCTCACTGGAAGGTTGGTGATTACATCTAATTACATCTCCCGTCGTAATTAGAGGAGCCCCTGAATGGGACAATGTGTTCAGTCCTAACCAGCCAAACGTTAAAGGTCTGAATCCATTCAAAGTAGCTTAGAAGAAAGGACTGGAGATCTGCATCTGAAAAGTCACAGCCCGGAAAACCCTCTACCAGTTCTACTCTGCACACACTCACAGGGAGTCCCCATGTGTCAGAATCACCTAGCAATCAACCAGCAACATCACAATAACACGGCAATCCTATGTTTAGCACTTTGGAAAACTACCCAACTGTATGTCACAGTACTGTACCATTTGATAAGCTTACCTATGTAGAGCTCCAATGAGTGATGCTAACGTATTGCCCTTCAGAATATTGGTGGTTCAGATCTGCCCACAGGCACCATGGATGAAAGGCTGCTAGTTGCTGCCATAAGGAGTGCAGCAGGAAAACCCCATGGGGCCCAGTTCTCCTCTCTAACTCTTAACTCAATGACAATGGACTTTTATTTTTAGTGAGCATTCCTAGATTGAGTAACCCATTCTTAGGAGTCAGAACAAAGCATATGAAGCAGTGTTGCCACTGAAGCAGTGACCACACATTGAAGAAAGAAGAAATGTACCATGAAAAAAGTTCCAGGAGAGGACATAGAGTCGTGATAAGGATGCATACTAAGTTTCACATATTATCATATTTATGGTAACAAGAGACCTGTAAATAATGAGGTTCAGAAACTCTAATACTTTCATATAAATGTTTTGAGAATGATGATGGCAACAAATGTACAAATGTGCTTGACACAATGGATGGATGGATGGATTGTGATGAGAGTTGGATAGACTTTGGGAAGATGGCATCTAGTTAAGACTCACCTGCCCGGAGCTCCTGCTGCCATACCTGCAAATTGGGAGGTAAGGTGAAGGAGACTGGGAGGCAGAGTCCTGAAATTAGAACTGAGGTACTAGGATCTGTACTGACCCCATTTTTGAGTGTGATTTCTATTCACAAAGCGAACCAAGAACGTATTAAACCACCCTGGGTTCAGTGTGCTGGGCTTGTGGGCTCCAGCTGAAGAGCTACCTTCCTCCCCCAAATGATTTAAAAAAAAAGAGTTGTATGAGCCCCCAATAAAATGATTAAAAAAATAAAGATGACAACAGCAACAAATCATTTATATGCACCCAAACACCCAAGTAAAATGTATACCTTTCATAAGAGGTCACTTTGTTGGTTAACAATTAAAACAGGAAAAGGACTCAAAGTTTTGTTAAGATCACTCACTGCTTCCTAATTATATAATCCCCAGTGTTTGTACTTTTCTTACAAAGGTTATCTTATTATGTGTTTCTCTATTTTTCTTCCCTTAATTGTTCTATATATTGATCAAATTATCCATAACCATCTTTCTTTGACAATTCTCAATACTATAATTCATCATATTTACTTTTAATCTTCACTTCATACTAGGTGGAGCAAATTTCCAGCTCTCCTTCATGGATTGTTCTTGGCATGAAAGGTACAAACTCCAAAGTTTTGTTTACTCATTTCATTCTATGTTTGGGGACGTTCTGTAAAGTTTAATACCTGGCAATTGTATAAAGAACACAGTCATAAGTAGCATATATTTTTAAAATATTTAGTAATCACTGACACATAAAAAAATCTCAATCCATATATGCTTGTTGGTTATTACCTGGTTCTCTTTCTTGTCAGACATGATTTATCTCCCAGGAAATGCAGCCTAGTGTTTAAAATCCTTACCTAGACAAAATGCTCAAATGTTATTGTTTTAATATGTTGATCTGCATTATTTTATCCTTCTACACACCATAACTGGTCTAGAACATGGAGACATGGTTTAGCAGAATCTAGTATGTGCAGAAATATTCTTCCTCGGATAGTAGAAAGGAGAAGTAGTAAATAACTTTCTTAAAGAATTAAGGAAATACTTGTTATAGCATAGATTCCAGGGTTTGTCAAATATTTCCCATATTTTAACCTCTGGAAAAGATCAAACGGCACCCAAGTTCTACAGAAGTCATCAGGTAAATCACCTCCTGACTTCTGAAGACATTCAGTAATGTTTTAAACCAGCACGCTAATACAATATCATTTATTGTAGGTCACTATGTTCCCCAGGACCTTTCTGAAAGCATTCTTCATGTCTTTGTTCCTGAGGCTGAAGATGAGGGGGCTGAGGAAAGGAGTAACAACAGTGTAAGGGACAGCTATGAGTGTGTCATCTCCTCTCAAACCTTCTGGTTTCAGATAAACAATAGATGCAAAACCAAAATGGATTATGACCACGGTGAGGTAGGAGGCACAGGTAGAAAATGCTTTCTGCTTGCCTTCAGCTGAAGGGATCCTTAGAAGAGTGGAAAAGATGAAAACATAAGTGAGGACAATAAGTATGAAGGTGCCCAGCAAACCTGATATTGTGACAATATTTATCAATGTGACAATTAATTCTGTGATGTTACTGCCTAAACAAGATAGCCTCACAACTGCCCGCATATGACAGAAAAAGTGTTTGACAAGGTTGGGACTGCAGAAAAATTCTCTAAATATTAGTGCTGTCTCTATCAGAGAGATAAAGAAACCCCCAGCCCACGCAGAGGCCACAAGTTGCCCACATGCTATGTTAGTCATAAGCAGTGGATATCTGAGAGGGTTGCAGATGGCCAGAAAGCGATCATACCCCATTAGAGTGAGGATGATGCAATTGGTGCCACCAAGTCCTAAGAAGAAACACATCTGCAAGCCACAGCCTATGACAGACATGCTTCTGGTTTTAGACTGCAGGTCTGACAGCATCTTGGGGATGATGCTCAGCGTATAGCAGGTCTCAGAAAAGGAGAGTGAACTCAGGAAGATGTACATAGGGATGTGAAGGGCTCTGTCCACCCAAGGGAGACCCATGATAGTCAGATTTCCCAGGAGGGTGAGAAGGTAGAGGAAAAAGAAGATTATAAATAATAAAGTCTGTATATTTGGATAAAGAGAAAAGCCAATAAGGATGAATTCTTTCACAGTCGTCCGGTTGACTTGCATAGTTTAAAATCTTCAATCTGAAAGAAACAACAAGTAAACTTCAATTCTCCTTTATTCATGATTATAGTCAAGTGTAATCTTATTAATACTCAGGTATTAAAAAGAATGAGAAAAAATGTCAGGTAATTACAGCTACTAATGGTATTCCACTTAGTTTCTCAAAGCGCTGTTTATGTAGATGATGTGTTCCACTGATTCAACCATTTCTTCATTCACCCAGCAATATATTATTGGGGTTATGTTGTTGTTGTCTTTTACTAAGTGCCAGAAATGTTTGCTCTCATCAATTTTTAAAAATAATTGTTTGGGCTAGGAATGCAGTAAGTGAAAAAGTAATGCAACTTCTATTTGGGTGAAGAGGATGCAGGTGTGCACTTGGAGAGTCAGATCAGATGGTGAATGCTGAACAACACTAGGAACTGAGTAAAACCCAGAGTTAGAATCTGACACAGACAGTAACACCCCAAAATATAAGGTTCATGAATATTTATGGGTGAAAGCTGAGAGTTCGCTCCCTAGTCATCTTAGATTGCAGCTTGAATAATGACTTACACTTGCTAGTGAAGGCCAAAAATCATTGTTTTTTCATGCAAAAGACAATCAGGTTCTGAAATAGTGAAAGAAAACTAGGGACAAGCTTCCTTACAGCTAATCTGAGAAGAGAGAATAAAAAGAAAGATAGTATAACAGAGGACCCTTAAGATTACTTACATTATGGGATGGTATTTGTAATCAGATTGTTTATGCAAGTATAATGCAGGTTATGGTTGAGGTTTCAACTGTTTCTTTATGCCCCAATAAGCATCTTATACAATTGATTATATTTAGTAGCTCCATGACTTCTGTAATGATTTTAAATCGTATTTAATCTCATCTTCTTCTGATTTCTACAGGATGTTGCATGTGCTTATAGTTAATTAACAGAAACCTTTGGCCTTGTATCATAATGAACTATTGCTTTTCCTTCTTCCATGCAGATATATTTAATAACTAGCAATAATAATGTCCATATACTGTCAAATGCTTTCACATTTTTACCAATTTCTACTCCTTTTGGCATAGCTATGGAGTGCATAGAACAGACAAGAAATGTGTAGGACAGCTATGATTACTAATAAGACAATTGTATTTAGAATTTGACAAATTTAGAACTAGAATCAACGTGTTTGAATTGAAAAAATATTGTTTGACTTTAATTATGCTTTCTACTTCTCTAAGCTGCTCCCTAAGCAAAGAATTATATGTTTCTATGTTTCCCAAAATAATTTTAAGAAGATGATTATAACAAATAAATGTTGGATGGATGGGGGGAGTAATAAAGAAAACAGTGCTTAATCTGAAAACAACAATCTTGTTTGCTTTTTTACTCAGTATAGTATGATATAATGATTTGTGGGCCTGGAGATGAATAGACTTATTACTATAATTAGGTCTAACCAAAAGCAAACCAAACTCATTGCCATCAAGTGGGCTACAACTCACAGGAACCTTAACAAGCAGAGGAGAGCTGTCTCATTTGAGTTTCTGAAGCGGTAATGCCTAGGCATACTTCAGGCTAAAATGAAGCCTTCTCATAAAACTTAACTGGTTACACAAGATCAGGAAAATCAATAGAAACATGACCTAATTATAAATGTTTTAGAAATAACCCACACCCTAATGGGCTTTACCATACCGGTATCATTTGATTCTTTTTGTCCTCTTAAACCTGACAAGATCTTAATTCTTTAATAATGAAATAATCTATAGTCTTTCTCATTTCCTATCTACCTTTTCTCTTTTTTCAGTTTTCTTCTTTGTCTTCCTGTATCTATATCTTATTATATATGAATAATAATAATTAGGAAATAAAAATGAATTCACTCAAAAAAATTACACATCATTTTAAAATTCAAAGAGAAATGATGATTTGGAGAAAATAAACAATTTTGTCCCAAAGACCCTTTACTTCTGCAGTGACAATTAATTATGAGAGCATGGTAACAATTCACTGTGTTTCCTACCTTGTGTACCTTATCAATACTTGGAAGACAGTTCACTGCCACAATTAGTAGTTAGTCTTCCAAAAGACAGTCTTCACAATGTTAGAAGCAAGCTTTGTTCTCCTCTTAAAAGAGACAGAAATTGAACTCATATGAAAAGAGCTGATTCTTCACCTATCACTGGTGTTTTAGTGAATTTGGGAAAGTCTTCGTGCATTCCAGTCCTAAGTCTCCCTTGCTGAGAAGTGAGGAAGAGGGTGCAGGGTTTATGCAGTACTCAGATTTCTATGGTCCTAGAATTCTGTGATGACATGTGTTGGGAGGCTGGGCCATATGTACTGTGATGAGACTTTACTACCAACTAACTTATAATGATTTGGAAACTTTCTTTTTCTGCTTAAATATTTTGATTGTTTACCATCACAGCTTGAGGCTCCTCAACTCTAGAGGTTTGGTTCTGTGGAGGAGACCAGAGGGGATTCCCTTTCTCCTCATCAGAGAAGCAGAGAACTTTCTTATCCGACTTTGTAATGTGCCCTCATTAGTCAGAGGGATTTGTGACTAACTGTTCTGAGAGACTGTGGGGATTTAAAACTTTCAGAGTTCATATCCTATCCATAAAGGAGGCTTCCTGCTACTGCTTAAGTTTTGTTTTGGTATGGAAAGGGTGAATGGAAAACTACGTTCTTAGCACTCATTCAATCTACTCTTTTGCTGACACTTCCCTTCTAATAGCTGGTTTCCTTCCTGAGAACTTAAAAAAGAGGCCTAACAACTCACTTCCACTGAGTTGCAGCATTAACAGAGGTTTGTACCAACATGTGTCCTACTTCATATTTGTCATCTAAGGCTCATTTTACCAAGGTAATGTCACCCAAGGTAGCAAAAGAAGGATGGGAAAATTCATCTCTTGCCACATACTCGTCCCCCTGTGTCAAGGTCACTATCAGAACCTGGAGTGGGGCAGCCCATCAATGAATGGCAGACTGATCATTTCAGCAGTCAGTGGACTTTGCTCCAGTGCTTGGTCCACAGACAGTGGAACCATCATCCTCCATATGTAATGCCATTGAAGCCATGGAGAATGACCAGAAATGGCAAACACCTGCTAAAATATAATATTTAAAGAAAATCAAGAGTCTTCTATCATACTTTAAAAAATGTCCAGGATATATTTGAGAATCATTTGTTATGCAAGGATTCTGAAGATCTCAACTTAAAGAAATAAGACAAGGAATTAATGCTGATATTGAGTGAATCAGCTATAATTTTTGGCAAATATTTTAAATCAGTCTTCATAAAGCTTAACAAAAAAGATTGTAATGATATAAAGCTATAAAACAACAAAAATACAGGTTATTTTAAAGAAATTATAGAAGTGAAAAATATAATAGTAAAAAAAATAGCCATAGATTTTTTTCAATAGTAAAGATGATAGAAGGAAAAAATCTGTGAACTTGAAACCAAAGAGAATCTACTCTTTGTAAGAAAATAAACTGTAGGGTGGTGGGGAGGGGGTGGCACTGAGGAGTCTGAACTAAGATCTTTGAACAAGATGATTATTTTGCTTGCATTGCTGCAATCCAAAGAGGAGAATGTTGAACTGAAAAAGTATTTGGAGAGGTAAGTATATGAAGAAAATTTCCTAGACCTGCCAAAAGACATAAACCTGAAAGTTTGAGAAGATGAATAAACCTCACATAGGATAATTTCATAGCCAGACTCAAAATAACTTAGAGAAAATTTTTTCTTGTGAATTGCGTAAATGTTTATAGAGAACATTACAAACTTTACATTCAACAGTTCAAACACATTTTGTCATCTCAATTATTTTAATCTCCTCTCTGTAAATATCACCTATCCCACTTCTCCCTGTGTTCCTCCTTCCATTTCTCCTTCTATCCTAACCCTTCTGAACTTTGTCCTTGTGTAAATGTTAACTGCTTTATCTCAAACATTTGACTATTCTAAGGCGTTCACCTCACTAGTATTATTTTTCCTCTTATCAGTTTGCCTATTGCTTGCTTAAAAATTGAGCCATAGGGATAAGTCCAGTTCCAAATTTTAAGGGTGATTAGGGATAATATGTATCCCACATTCAATCCAGCACTTTCTAATATGATTTCTCTCAAAGAGTTGTTAGTGGTAAGCAGATAGCATCTAATTTTTCTGGACTTAAGATCACAGAGACTGATGTTTGTGAGGCACAGCTTATCACCACCCCCAACCATTGGAGGCGAGTTAAATCCCATTCCAATGCCAGTGCTATAAAAGAAAGACCAACACACACACACAAACACACACACAAATTCTCAAATATTTATTGAAAGAAAATATCCACACTATCAGGAAAGATGAGAAAATATGCATTCAAGAAAGTTGATGAAACCCAGATAGGATAGACTTATAAAGAAAATCACAAAGGCAAATCATAATCAAACTTTCCAAAACCAAAGGCAAAGAAAGAATCCTTAAAGCAGTTCATGGAAGGAAGTGATCTATAAAGGACGATCAGTAACACCAAGTTTAAATTTCTTGGCAGAACCATGCAAGCAAGAAAGCAATGGGATAATGCATATAAAAACAATGAAATAAATTTTATATATATATATATATATATATTACCAAGAATTACTTAACCAACATTTTATGTTAGGTACAATGGCAAAATTAGAACATCCTCCAGATAAACCAAAAATTGTGGGACTTTGTAAGAACCAGAACAACATTACAGAAAATGGGAATAAGCAATGATGGACAACAACCTGAGACTGAGACATATAACATAATACAGAAATCATTCAAAATTTATAAGTAACAAAAATAAATCTATAACATAGAAAATAAAGAAAACAAGATTAGTCAAATTTTAAACAATGACAACTACAAAGCCAAAAAATGGAAGTAAATGATATAGTTATGTATCTTCCAAATAGAAATAAAGTTTTAAAAACTATCAAGATAGAATGACCATTTAAAGCTTGTGAAGATAATAATAAATTACAGTGTAAGCTCAATGATAATTAATAAACATTTTCATTAAAATAAAAAACAAGAAAAGGAGTCTCAGTAAACATGAAATACCAACAAAAGAAATGATGCAAAATTCTATTAAAAAATTAACTCAGTTCAGAAATATATATGAAAAGAATAAACACCACACAAATACACACACAAAATTCAGAGCAATGTGACAACAAAAAATTAATAGCTATCAATATTTGTATCAAATGTAAATGAATGAAATACACCAGTCAAGAAACAGAGTAGCAGAATAGTTAAGGAAACATGACATATAAGTGATATCTACAAGACTTAAATAAGACACAGAGATAAAACTAAATAGTTTCAAAGGATGTAAAGACATATATCAAGGAAATGATAACAAAAAATTATCAGGATTGTCATTTTAAAATTCTGATAAAGTAGACTTTTAGGCAATATTGAGCTAGATATACAAGAAAAGACTTTATAAATTAAAGGATCCACCTCCAAGAGGATATAAAAATAATTAATATTTTCTTATCTGATAAAAGAACCCAACATACACAAATCAAACTTCAACAGAATGAAAAAGAGAAAAATGAAAGTCCATAACAATAGTATAAAGCTCTAATACAACACTTAAAAAAATAAATCATTTTATTGGGGGCTCATACAACTCATCACAATCCATCCATTGTGTCAAGAACATTTGTTACCATCATCATTTTCAAAACATTTTCTTTCTACTTGAGCCCTTGGTATCAGCTCCTCATTTTTTCCCCACCTCCTCCACTCTCTTTCCCTCCCTCATGAGCCCTTGATAATGTATATATTATTATTTTTTCATGTCTTAGACTGACCGATGTCTCCCTTCACCCACTTGTCTGTTGTCTATCCCCCATGGAGGGGGTTATACATAGATCACTGTGATTGGTTCCTCCTTTCTCCCCCCACCTTTCCCTTACCCTCCTGGTATCAGTGCTCTCATTATTGGTCCTAAGGGGTTTGTCTGTCCTGGATTCCCTGTGTTTCCAACTATTATCTGTATCAGTGCACATCCTCTGGTTTAGCCGGATTTGTAAGGTAGAATTGGATCATGATAGTGGGGTGATGGGGGGAAGAAGCATTAAAGAACTAGAGGAAAGTTGTATGTTTTATTGGTGCTATACTGCACCCTGATTGGCTCATCTCCTCCCAGCGACCTGTCTGTAATGGGGTATCCAGTTGACTACAGATGGACTCTGGATCTCCACTCCACTTTCCTTCATTCACAGTGATATGATTTTTTGTTCTTTGATTCCTGATACCTGATCCCATTGATACCTTGTGATCACACAGGCTGGTGTGCTTCTTCCATGTGGGCTTTGTTGCTCTCAGCTCGATTATCTTCAAGCCTTTAAGACCCCAGATGCTATATCTTTTGATAGCCAGGCACCATCAGCTTTCTTCACCACATTCGCTTATGCACCCACTTTGTCTGCAGTGATCATATTGGGAAGGTGAACATCATGGAATGCCAGGTTAATAGAACAAAGTGTTCTTGCATTGAGGGAGTACTTGAGTAGAGACCCAATCAATGTCCATCTGATACCTTAATAGTTAACCTATAAATATTTTTACATAGATCTATTTCCTCATCATCATATATAAATATATTTACATATGTACATGCTATAATTTAGACCTATATAAATGTCCTTTGCCTCCTAGTTCTTTCCTCTATTTCCTTTTACTTTTCCTCTTGTCCCACTATCATGTTCAGCCTTCATTTGGGTTTCAGTAATTGCTCTAGGTTACATTGCCCTTGATCAAGCCACACCAGGCCTCCTTGCCATAGATTTAAAATCACTTGTTGTTCCCTTGTCCCTGGGTTTGTTAACACCCATTTCTTCCCCCCCCCCCTACCCACCCCCTCCCCGCCTCCCCTGCTCCCATGTCCCCATGGAACCATTGGTCACATTGTTTTCTCTTCCAGATTGTTTATATCATCTATCTTACCTAGATAGACCTGCAAAGATGATAATATGCACAAAAACAACACAGAGCAATACAAAGCAACAAAAGAAAATAAAACAATGCTCCCCAAAAGAAAAGCCTATAAATAGTTCAAGATCTGTTTGTTGACCCTTAGGAATGATGTCTGGTTGAGTTTGATGGGATGCCACACTATGGGCCTAAAGTCTGTTTTGGTATTCCCTGGGGACTGCTCCCTGGCTGTTCTGTTCCACGTCCTCATTGTTTCACCTAGGTGTAGTGGGGTCAGATTGGGTGCAATTTCCACACTGTCTCCATTGTTGTCCCTGTAGAGCTATGGGTCAGTGAGGGACATCATGTCCCATAGTGAGGCTGGCATTATGGTCCTCTGTGTGCATTGTTTGATCTGAGCAGGGATATTATCCCCAGGGATTGGTGGGCCATAATGTGCTCCACTCTCTTGTCCTCCCCTTCATTTGCTCCTTTGTGCTCTGATCAGACATGTCCCGCTCCCTGAGCTATAGCTTCAGTGCTGTCTTCTGAAGCGAATTTTTCTGCGGGGAAGTAGGGCTGTCCACGTAGTTGGGATTGGCGCTGGCCACTTGGACCTCTCTATTGGTTCTCTGCTTCATGCAAGTATGTTGCATTCATGTCTTGGAGCACCGAGTTGAAGTCTGGTCCCTCTTTCCCTGTGGAGATATAAACAATACTCTACCCTTGGGTAGGTTAGTGCCCTGTTCCCCTGCTACCCAGGTCTTTTTTTTCTTCCCACCCCCACACCCCTATTTAGTTGGCCACCATGCCATACTACCTGGCCCTCACTCCAAGAATGTATGTATATAGTAGTATTTTCCCTATGCTCCTTTTGCATTTTTAAACTTACCTCAGTGGATTTATGTTGTACTTGTCCTTTTATGCTTGGCTTACTTCACTTAGCATAATTTCCTCCAGTTCTTCCCATGTGGCGATGTGCTTCATGCATTCATCATGCTTTTTAGGGATGCATAGTACTCCATTGTATGTATGTACTATAGGTTTTTAATCCATTCATCTATTGATGGAAATTTAGGTTGTTTCTGACTCCTTGCACTTGTGAACTGTGCTTCACTGAAAGTTGGAGCACAGATGTCTGGCCGTGATTAGTTTCTTGCCTCTTCTGGGCATATGTCCAATAGGGAGATTGCTGGGCCTTATGGTAGCTTGATTTTCATCTGTTTTAGATATCACCAGATCAATTTCCATAGTGGCTGTACATGCCTACAGGTCCACCAGGAGTGGATGAGAGCTCCTATCTCACCACTGCCCCTCCAACACTTGTTGCTTTCTGATTTTTTGAATTGGGCTATCTTTGAGAGTGTTAGGTGGTATCTCATTCTTTTTTAATGTGCATAACTCTTATGGCTAATGATCAGGAACATTTTCTCATATGTTTATTGGACATTCAGATTTCTGACCTTGAGAAACTTCTGTTAAGGTCTTTGTTTAGCTCTACACTGAGCAATTATTTTCTTTCTTTTTGGAAGATAGCAGAGTAATGTAGATTTTAGTAATAAGGCTTTTGCCTGATGTGTCATTGCTAAAGATGTTTTCCCAGTCCGTGGGCTCTCTTATTAGTCTCTTGGTGAATTCTTTCTATGTACACGAGCGTTTTATATTCAGTATATCCCACTTGTCAATTTTTGCCTCCTCTGTGTTTGCGTCCTTCCCTATTTCTGATAGCCTATGTATTCCCTGTGCCCCAATTCTCAGGTTTGTCCCAATTCCCTCATTGAAGGCCCTAATAGGGTGGGGTTTCCCCTCAAGGTCTGAGATCCACCTTGAGTTTATTCTTGTGCATGGAATGAGGTAAGGGTCTAGATTAATTTTTCTGCAGGTAGATATCCACTTTTTTCCAGCACCACTTGATGAAGAGGGCATCCACTTCCCATTTGATATTTTTTGGGCCCTCATTAAAGATCAGTTGTCTGTATGCTGATGAATTTATTTGTGGGTTCTGTTCTTTTCATTTGTCTGAGTATCTGTCATTATACCAATACTTTGCAGTTTTGACCACTGTGGCTGTATAATATGTGCTAAAGTCAAGTAAAGCAAACCCTCCCACTGTGTCCTTTTTTTGTAATATAAAATATTATTTTTTAATCGTTTTATTAGGGGCTCATACAATTCTCATCACAATACATACAGCAATTTTGTAAAGCACATTTGTACATTCATTGCCCTCATCATTCTCAAAACATTTGCTCTCCACCTAAGCCCCTGGCACCAGTTCCTCATTTTATCCCCTCCCTCCTCCCTCATGAACCCTTGATAATTTATAAATTATTATTTTGTCATATCTTGCCCTGTCCGACGTCCTTCTTCTTGAAGAGTTCTCTGCTAATTCTGGGATTCTTCCCTCTCCATATGAAGTTGGTAATCAGTTTTTCCAACTCTTTGAAGAAAGATGATGGTAATTGTGTCGGGATTGCATTAAACTTATATAGTACCTTGGGCAGAACTGACATCTTTACTATATTGCATCTACCAATCCATGGGCATGGGGTATTCTTCCATTTGTTGAGGTCACTCTTGTTTCTTGTAATAATGTTCTATAGTTTTCCTCATACAAATCTTTTCTTCTTTTAGTCAGGTATATCCCCAGATATTTCAATTTGTGCTTGGCTATTGTGAAGGGTACCACCTTTTTGATCTTCTCTTTCATTGTCTTTTACGATGTGTATCAAGTCCAATAGACTTTTGTTAGTTAATATTGTATCCTGCCACTATCCATATTCCTCTATTGCTTCCAGTACTCCCCTTGTAGAGATTTTGGGATTTTTAACATATAAAACCATATCTTTTGTGAATAAAGCTAGTTTCACCTCTTCCTTCCCCAGGCAAATGCTTCTGATGTCTTTTTTTTTTTTTTTTTTGCTTTAGGCTGTTAGCTAAAACCTCCAGTACAATATGAGATGAGTGGGGACAAGGGCATCCTGGTCTGGTCCCCTTTTTCAATGTTTTAGTCTTTTCTCCATTGACAGCCACATTGGCTGTTGGTTTTTCATATATAGCTTGTATTATATTTAGAACACTTTCTTCCATTCCTATCTTTTTGTGTGTTTGAAACAGGAATTGGTGTTGGATGTTATCTAATGCTTTTTCCACATCTATCGATATTATCATGTGGTTCTCATATTTTTTCATGTCAATGTAGTGAATGAAACTAATGGTCCTTCATATGTTGAACCATCCCTACATCCCTGGTATGAATCCCACTTGGTCATGGTGAATTATTTGTTTGGTATACTTTTGTATTCTATTGGCCAGTATTTTGTTAATGATTGTTACATCGATGTTCATTAGGTATACTGGTCTGTAGTTCTCAATTGTTGTGGGATCCTTGCCCGGTATTAGTATCAGAATTATACTAGCTTCATAGAAAGAGTTCGGGTGTTTACCGTCTTTTCCTATGTTCTGGAAGAGTTTGTGTAGGATTGGGAATAGTCTCTGGAGGGATTGTTTTTCCAAGAATTAGTCCATGTCTTCCAAGTTGTTGAATTCATTAGAATACAGTTCTTTGTAGTACTGTGTAATTAAACTTTTTATTGCATTATGGTCTGTTGTCATGTTACCTATTTCATCCCTCATCCTTGCTATTGAAGTGTGTTCCTTCCTATCTTTGGTTAGTTTTGCCAGTGTTCTGTCGATTCTGTTTATACTTTCAAAGAACCAACTTTTGGGAGCATTATTTTTCCCCCATAATTTTATTTTTCCATCTCTTGAACTCAGCCCTGTTTTTTATTATTTCTTTTCTTTTGTTATTAGTAGGATTGTCTTGTTCACACTTCTCTAGTTGCTGTAAATTTTGTATCAGCATATCAATCATGTCTCTCTTACTTTTTCATGTGTTCATGTATTGCTATGAAATTTCCTCTAACTGCCTTTGTCGTGTGATAACTGCATTTGTTGTGACCCATAAGTTTTGTTACGTCTTGTTCTCATGCTTGTTGGTTTCTCAAAATTTCCTAATTTCATCTCTGATCTATACCAGTACACACTCCTTTTGCAATAGAGAGTTATTCTTCCTCCAATTGTTTTCCCATTTTTTCATCTTCTTTTTTTTATTTCCAGCCTTTAGAACAGAGGTCAGAGAGAGCGTTCTGTATGATATCAATGTACTTAAATCTCCATAGATTCGACTTATATCCCATCATGTGGTCTGTCTCTATTCTAATATGTGTTATGTGAGCTTGAAAATAATGTGAAATCTTTTTTTTATTTGGGTGGAGAGTTAGTTCTATAACTATCTATCAGGTCAATTTGTTGAATTGTAGTCTTTAGATCTGTAACCTACTTGTTGAGTTTCTTTTCCTGTGATCTATCTTTCTCAGAGGGCAGAGGATTGATGTCACCTGTTATAATTGTTGAGACGTGATTTCTCTTTTCATCTTTTGGAGCTGTTGGTTGATGTATTCAGCCAGTCTCTCATTTGAGTAATATATGTTTAAAATGTTTAGTGGTTCTTTGTCTACAGTTACCTTGAGCATTATATAATGTTCCTGCTTATCACTTTTTATGGTTTGCCCTCTGAGGTCAATTTTATCTGAGATTAGGATTGCAATCCCTGCTTTTTTTAAATTGCTGTTTGCTTGGTATATTTTTCTCCAGCCATTGCTTCTCAGCCTATTTTTGTCTGTAATCTTGAGATGTGTCTCCTATAGGCAGCAGATTGATGGGTTGTGTTTTCTAAACCAGTCTGCTAGCCTCAGCCTTTTAGTGCCTGAGTTCAGTTACTTGATATTCAGGGTTAAGAACTCCATCTGTGGACCCTGTGATGTCATCTTATATCATTTGTGTTGGGTGTTTTCCTACGTCCCTTTCTTATCAGTGTGTTGTGTGTGTGTGTGTGGTTCATTCTGACTTCTTTCCACTCTTAAGCCAATGCTATCTTGGGAACTGTTTTCTTTTTGATGCCCTCTGGGTGGAATTGTTCTATGTTGTGGTCTGTAATTGGTGCTTGGTGAGTGCTGTTCTTCTGTCCATACTGGGTTGTCAAAAATCTTTTGTAGGGCTGGGTTTCTTTTAACATATTCTTTGAGTTTTTACTTGTCTAGAAGACTCTTACATCTCCACCTATCTGGATAGATAATTTGGCTGGATAGAGTATTCATGAGTGTGTTATTTTCCTTCAATTTTTGGAATATGTTACTCCACTCTCTCCTCTTCTTCATAGTGTCCACTGATAGGTCTGAGAATTAAAGGGAGGGAGCAGAATGAGAACATAAACAAGCGAGTGACAATTTTTTTAACTGAAACGAACACCAGAAATAAAAAATTCATAATATATACATTTGATTGTTTGCATCATAATAAACAACAAATTGTGTTGAACAGCAAGGATGTTACTTTGAATATTAAGCTATGCCTTACCCAAGCCAGGCTGTTTACAATCACATCAATTACATGTGAAAACTGGACAATAAGTAAAATCTCCAAAGAGCTGATGGGTTGAATTATGGTGTTGGCAACAAATATTGAAAGTGCTGGGGGCTGCCAGAGAAGAAAAATTATTTCTTGAAAGAAGTACACCCAGAGTGAGGAAAGTTCATCTTACATATTTTGGACATGTTATCAAGAGAGACCAGTACTTTGATAAAGTGGAATGTCTGTGAAAAAGAGGAGCATCTTCAATGACATTGATTACAATGTGGCTGTAACATTGGGCTCAAACACACCAAACATTTGCTGATGGCCCAGGACTGCGAATGATTCATTGTGTTTTGCATATGACCACTATGTGATAGAGCTGCCCCAACAATGGCATCTAATAACAACAGTGGTTTTTGTTTTTGATATAGTAGAATAAGTAGTGAATTTGAAGAGAAATCATCATCAATTACTCAAGTAAAGCCGAGGGCTTTGGGAGAGAAGGCTGATTTGTGGAGTGGGGTTCCTCTGAACCCTTCATTTAATTGGAGGAGCTCGGCTTGCAGAGCCAGGGAGGTAGAAATGAGTGGGCTAAGACTGGAACTTACTAAAGTGGGGTATCTCTGGGCACTTAATTCAGGGAGCTGGGTTTGTGGACTCATGGAGCTTGAGCTGAATACCTTTCCTGAAAGGCTTTTGGTGGAATAGTATGCCCTTTGGGCATTTATTAAGAGGCCTGAAAGAACTTTGTAACATGTCCTGATGAACATTACAATCTATTAATTTCCTTAGTTAATCTTTTAAACGAATAATTTAAAAAATAATAAAATAAAATAAATATCTTAATCATGAATAAATAGCATCTGTGAGTTCTGTGTAGCCATTGCAATAGATATTAAAACCTAGATATAACAGCAGAGAATACTAGCGAAGACACTACAAAGTGCGAATATATCATTGCAAATCTTCTGTATTTTTATAGGAAGTATTGCAATATTACAGAGGACTGTGGTGGCACAGTGGTTGAAGCATTCAGATGCTAACCAATGGCAGATGATTCAAACACACCAGCTCTCTATAGGAAGCAGATGGGGCAATCCTGTTTTCCTATAGAAAACTATAGCCTTGGTAATTCCATGGGACAGTTCTACTCTGTCTTATATGGTTGTTAAGAGACAGAATAGATTCAACAGAATTGGGTCTTAGTTCAATATTAAATTTATGTAAATTACATTAAGTTAAAGGCACATACTGGTATTCCTACAACGACTTAAAACCATTGCAAAGAAAATAGTTATACAGCAACTACTAAAAAATTATTGCAAAGAAAATAGTTATAAATCAGTAACTATACTAGTGCTACACTAATTTCAACATCTTGATTTTTATAGAGGTGGCTTGTATCAATGCTGTATACCAGTAATAAATAGTGTCGTACTTCAGAAATTGAATTATTGGGCTGCCTTGGTCCTGACCATGTTTTCTTTTAAAATTACTTCCTTTTCCATATCTCAGTTTTGTTATCTGAGAAATGGAAATAAGAAAAGAATGAAGTGCTGTAAACATTAAATGAACAACCTATGTAATGAAGTTAATTTGCAAATTGTCTTTTAATTAGTGTTAACAATGATCATCTCTATTGAATCGATTAATGAGTGAAAATTGTACTTCTAAGTATTCCCGTCATCAGTATAGTAGAGTCATAAGTACTTTAAAAGTGGGGAGTCAGATAAAGTTATTCTTAAATTACCATGTGGACTTTATAATTTTGAAGTTTGAGGACAATCTGATTTGTGGAAAGAATGTATACAGACATTGTATTGTTGTGGAAAGAAAAATGATAAAAAATATGGTAACTTTTTGTGTCTAAAAAGCTGTCTCTAAAACAAGTAGACAGGAAGACACAAAGATTGAGACTTGGGGAAATGAAGGTGTTTTTCAGAATAAATTTGAAATTGGACTCATACTTGAAGTTCTTGAGACAGCAGTAAGGTGACGGTGAATTCCTGCTTTTGTTATGCTTCTCACAGTGGATTTTGAAGGATAATTCTGAATTCTGTCATCGAAGACTGTCCACTTACACTTGGTTAGGTCAGTTTTCTCATTTTAAAAATGTAAATATTAGCCCTATTTCATTAAGTTGTAAATTTTACAAGTGATCTAACATGTGCAAATAATTATGTAGTACATTAAAGATACAAAGCTAAACTTCGAATCACAATCCTAACATCTCTTTGTTTACACTCCCCTCTCCTTTTGCCCCCAAAGAATAGTCCCAGCTAATGACAAGAGGTGTAATTAGTAATATTTCCTGAAACTGCATCCACTGGGATGGGGCAATCCTTAGAGAAAGGGGCTGTTTTGATGGAAATAGATGATTCAACACCTAGGGTGAGGGTAGAAGCAGGTTTCTTGCTATCATTTGGGAAGGTGGCTTTTTGCTCAGAAGGACATTCCTGAGATGGATCTCCAGGCCTTTCTGCTGTTTGCAGGCCTGCTAGGCAGCATTCTAGTGTATGTCTTCTGAGAAACCAAAGTTGCTTTCCTAGAGGAAGCCCTTTCAGGTGAGTGGAGAAGCCTCCCTTACCTAAGCACCCTTATGCCTTGGTTCAAAGCAGCTCTTTGGGAGGTAGAAGATCCTAATGGCCGAGAGATCCCAAGGCTCAAACTCCTTTGACCGATGATTCTCCCATATAAAGGAACCCTGTCTTCCTCTGCCTATGCAGTTTTTAAAGGATAAACATTATGAGTGGGGGTGGGGATTGTATAACACAGGCAATATTATTGAGCAAGCTAAGACTTATTCTGTTTCCTGTTAGTGAGTATTCCAGAGTGTCTGAGGTGGGTTACCTGGGGGAAATTAGCTAGATTCGTCTTTGAAAGGGTTTCAAAGAAACCCTTGTTTTCTAGTCCCTACTCTTTGTTACTTCAGGAATGTCCTGTCACCTCCCTTGACCTCTGCTGTCAGTACTATAAAATACACTCTCTCAAGCTCTCTGACTCTAGGTTTTTACAGGCAATATACATGCATTTGCGTGTGTATTTTTATGTGACATTATGTGTATGATGTACAGCTATCTCTAGCTGCTACTTCCATACATATTTCAATGTGTATGTATGCCTGACATACCTGTGAATATGCTCACTAATGGTAGATATGTAAGATGGGGTTTTGAGTGTGAGAAAGGTACATAATTTGGGGGATGCTTTGTGGTATCTGCATCTGCACATAGGATTATGTATGTGTTAGTATATGTAGTTATCTATGTACTTTTGTAAAAAAATGGTGCATAAGAATGTTTGTGTATTTGTAAATATGTGTATGCACATCTAGGCACGTGAGAATGAGTCCTTACACAGGTAGCTAATGTAACACATATCTCATGTGTGGCTGAAATCTAAATCTAAATCTAGAATTCCTTTTCAAGTTACAACAGGCACAGAGGAAAAAGAATCCACTTCATCGTGCCTTCTCCAAAGGTTAGGCATCTACCAACAAGGTGGAAGAAATCGACAGATCCATGAGGGGCATCGTTCAGAATGGGGCTAAGTAATGCAACCTCCTGGAGGGGCTTTGTCTTCCTGGGCTTTTCCAGTTTTGGGGACCTGCAACTCCTGCTCTTTGCCATATTCCTCTCCCTCTATCTCATCACTCTGACCAGCAATGTCTTCATTATTTTAGTTATTAGGCTGGATAGCCATCTGCACATACCCATGTACCTCTTCCTTTCTTATCTATCTTTCTCTGAAACCTGCTATACCCTGGGCATTATCCCCAGGATGCTCTCTGGCCTGGTCATGGGGGATCAAGCTATCTCCTATGTGGGCTGTGCTACCCAGATGTTCTTCTCTGCCTCATGGGCCTGTACCAACTGCTTCCTTCTGACTGTCATGGGCTTCGACAGATACGTGGCCATCTGTGCTCCATTGCATTACGTCAGCCGCATGCATCCTACCCTCTGTGCCCAGCTTGTAGTCACCTCCTTTCTAGGTGGGTATCTCTTTGGGCTGGGGATGACACTAGTCATTTTCCGCCTCCCATTTTGTAGCTCCCACGAAATCCAGCACTTCTTTTGTGACACGCCCCCAGTGCTGAGCCTCGCCTGTGGAGATACGGGTCTGAGTGAGCTGGGGATCCTCATCCTCAGTCTGCTGGTCCTCCTGATATCCTTTTCTCTCCTCACCATCTCCTATGCCTACATCCTGTCAGCCATCCTAAGGATCCCCTCTGCTGAGGGCCGGAAGAAAGCCTTCTCCACCTGTGCCTCCCACCTCACCGTCGTCATTGTTCACTATGGCTGTGCCTCCTTTATGTACTTGAGGCCCAAGGCCAGCTATTCTCTGGAGCGGGATCAGCTTATTGCTGTCACCTATACTGTGGTGACTCCTCTCCTCAACCCCATCGTTTATAGTCTAAGGAATCGGGCTGTGCAGACAGCTCTGAAAAATGCTTTCCAAGGAAGATTACTGGGAAAAGGATGAGTGTGAGCTCAATGAGACAGTCAGTCCCCTTGGAGCAGGCTGAACATAAGATGGGAAACTCACCCCAGTGGGCCAGATATCCAAGGGATTAGGCTAAAGGTATCCCACCTTGAAGCCCCGGATGAGCTCTATTCTGCCCCCAAAACTTCCACCAGGGCTGTTTGGTCTCGCTGTTCTGCTTGCCAACCATAGCTACATTGAATTCAAGATATTAATTTTTACTTTCAGATTCTCTGGTGCCACCCTAGTTGCTGAAACCCAATTTATTGACAACTTTCGAACTGATTTGAATAAAATCAAGGAAGCTTGAAATGATCATGTTGAAGGCAGGACTGACAGGGACCATATCAGGAATGCTTTAAAAATTTAGATTCATGTGACCATATCAGGAATGCTGCAAAAATTTAGATTCATGTGACCTAGAATCTTTTCCCAAGAACCTAAAGTCAGTGAATAGCAAGTGAAAGCTCAGTTTGAATCCTATCCTCAGTGAAAAGAGGATATTCTCTGTCCTCCACCAGAGTCTTTTTATCATGTTAATATGCGTCTTTTGCTGTCTCTGGTTTAATTTGCTCCCTTTCTTTTAACCAGTTCTAGCTGGGTAGATTTTATTTCAAACAATATATTTATTGCTTAGGTTCCTTTAGATGTCATTCTCCAGTGGCCACATGACCATGGGCATTAGGAAACTTTGCAGCATGGGGGTCACTTACACTTCTCCAACAAGGACACCATCCTGTTAGATTTGTGGCAGGCTTTTCTATCCTGCCTATTCTCTTCTCTACCTGAAATGTAGTGTTCACAGTGCCAGGCATTCTTAGGAATAAATAGAAGAGTGATCAACTCCTACAGCTAACAGGCAGGAGCTTCAATGTGGGCTCTGGAACGTACTAGATGTGAGACCTTGGTAAGTTACTTTTTCTGTTTCCATGTCTTCACCTAAGATTTCATTCTTTTGTGTTGCTGACTAAAGAAGCATGCATGCAAAAACTTGGTATGATAGCAAGGTTATAGTAATCTTGCAATAAATGTCAATTACAACTGTTAATGACATGTTATCCCAAGTGAGTAGGTGCAAATGATTAATGTGCTCTGCTAGGCAAATGCTGGGCTTTGAATCCTCCCAATGGCACCTCAGAGAAAGATCCTAAAAATCAGCTATTGGCAACCACATGGAGCCCCTTTGCTGACACATATGGAATCCCCATGAGGCAGAGTTGATTAGACAGCAACTGGTTATTAGTAAGCAAAATACTGGTGGCTTTTAGAAGGACAGGTTGATCAAGGCAGATGATCAGAGACGCCTTCACGTCTGAAGTTGTACTTACACATGGGCGCACTGAGTGAAGGAAAAGGGTATTTTGATGGAACATTAATAAAGCTTAGAGGTAAGTCAGAATGCCCCAATTCCTGATGAGTTGTCAAAAGGACTACATATGCCCCACTGATGACTCTGAAAAGTGAGTCAGAGTTAAGACTTTGTGTTAGGGGCAGCACCAGCCTTTATAGCTTGCATTCGATTCAGTCCATTTGGAAGTGCGAAACCGGACAGTGAAAACATGTGAGCAGAGAATGCAGTGTCATTTGAGAAACAATGTAGGGAAGGTGACCCAGCAGAGAGAGGACGATGAGCTACAGCATAAAGACCCCAGAAGCAAGAGATCCGTGAGAAACCCATTGCCGTCTCCTGAAAGAAAGGCAACGCAGGCCTAAACTGGGACCGTGCTGATAGAACCTGATGAAAATAACCAACACAAGAGGCTTTACAAAGGTAGGGTCTTCATGATCTATCAGTGAGTTCAAAGTGGTCACGAGATGAGAGAAGAAAGGGAGGAATGTCTGTCAAAGGGATCTTTTTAAGCTACAGATGCAGATGTGGCATTCTGTCAGAAACCTGTAAACTAATGTTCATCGCAGCATGTTTCACAATATCCAAAAAGTAGAAATAAACAAAATGCTGATTAGCATATGGATGGATAAACAAAATGTGACCTACACACACAATGAAATATTATCCATAAAGAAAAGTGAAGTCCTGGCACATACCACATGAAGACACCTTGAAAATAGTATACTGAATGAAATAAGCCAGTTGCTGAAAGGAAAAATGCTGTATAATCCCAGCACATCAAATATCAAATGTGTAAAGAAACCAAAGATTGTTAGTGGTTACCGTAGGTCAGAAAAGGGAGAAAAGGTGGAGTTTTTGCTCAGGGAGCATTGCCTTTATGAGTTTACGATGGTTGTACAACAGGAAGAATATAATCCATATCACTGCATTAAACATGCAGAAGTCATTGACTTGAAATGTTTTATTGTGTATATTTTCACCATAATAAAAAACTGAATGCTATTTTTAATCAATTGTCTCTATTTGTCTGGAGCAAAAGAAAAAGGAGAGTTAGGAATAGGGGAGAAAATAGATGGTGTGGCTAATTGCTTCCATGAACAACTGCTTCCTGTGTAATGAGACATGTACCGAATGGTGCCCAGTTACCAATAGTGAACATTTTGAACAAAGATTCTATAGAATAATCTTGGTTAAAAGAAGGAAAATGTATAACAGAAGTAAAAATTCTCATGGAATCCAGCTTTTCTGGAGGCATGGAGGCTTAATAATCCCTTGAAACTATTGCGTTGATACAACTTTTGAACTTTAAACTAAAAAAATATCTTCTAACACCTTGGATAGTAAATTATGTCTAGCTTGAGGATTGTGATCTTTTAATATAGACCTATCTGAGTAAAACTGACTACAGGAACTCAAAAGATTAGATAGAAAATGTAGGGGCCAATGAGTTTTGGTGGTGGGTGGAACAACTCAGTCATGGAGGATGAGAATAATTTCACAACTTAAATAATATAAACAATGTCACTAAATTGGACATGTAGAAATTGTTGAATTACATTATGTTATACTGTGTTTAGTAACAACAATTACAAAAATACAATATGAAAATTTATTTATTCTATAATTAGGAAAAACACAATAATAAAAATATATAGAACATAACAAATACAAAATAAAGACTTGCACCCTTTAATAATGATTAGGTACATTTAAAACAAGCCTATAACCTCCTCTCCTCCAATTCTTCCACCCCTTATGCCTCTCAAGCTTGGCTTCTATTAGATCCTGAAATAAATGTAATGAACACACACACACACACACACACAAAACCAACTTCTCACCCCTTCACTTGCCCCCATCATTTCTAAAACATCCCACCACAGTAGGATTTTCTATGATTCACGAGGAGCTGTTGTATCCGTTGCCAAAGTGGGAATTGGTGAAGCCCACATAGTCATAGCCGGCGTGGTGACTTCGACCTTGTGGATCCACGTATTGCTGCATATGTGAAGTACAAAATGACACTTGTTCTGGAGTTAAGGCCTGAAAAGCACAGAAAGAGAGATATACTGTAGTATAAGGAAAGCTGATTTCGTGGGCTTGCTGAAATCCCTTAAAATCAGGGGGTGGAGAGGGTCTAGAAAAAGAAGCCAGTCCTGTTCTTATGGCACAGTTCTTTATACATCTATGGTTTCAAATCATGAAGACCAACTGAACTCTCCAACCAGCTCTTTCCTGGAGTCGAATTGATTCTGATCACATTATTCATTCCACGCCCTAAATTTGGTTTATTAAACTAAAAAAAAAAAAAGAAGAAGAAAAGAAAGAACCTTAAAAACTGAGTTGCCAATTTTAGATCGACCTCCAGTAGTCAATAGACAACCAAAATAGGTTTTAGAACTGGGCCAAGACATATGAAATGGGAACAACAATAAAGGTATCTTGCACAAGGGGAAGTCTCAGAAAAGGAAATGCCGTCGACAGTAAGCATGCAGGTGCGAGATGACCCCAATCTAGATGGCAGTGATAACACATCGAGAACAGAAAGAGCCAAAATCTGACCTGCTTCATATCTTCTTTGGTAATATAAGCCTTGCCTTCTGCCAGAGCCTGGAAGCCATTCTCTATTTCATCACTGGACTTGATGTTCTCTGACTCCTTGTCGATCAAGAAGGAAGTATAGTCTTCCAATGAGACATAGCCCTTCCTGTGGAGAAAAAAAAATGGATCAGGAATTCTGTCCTCTCAAGACTCAGTCTCATCCTCCACAGTCTCAGAGACAGGGAAGACGAATTCTCCAAGTTTCTCTTCCAATTGAGTTCTCAGAGACTAAGACTCTGGACTTGACTTTGTTTTCCCTCTTGACTCGCTTTATAGCTAAATAAATGCTGTTTGATTCTTAAGTTCCAGACTCTGTTTCCACATGTGTTAGTCAATCTAATTTCCCTTCAGTGTTGAAATTAAATTATCCTCTTCTCTTGCTTTTGGAATCAGAAGGTAATTATCTCTAATTATATCGTAACAAATTCTTCCCAAATTAGACACTCAACAAGATGGCTTGACACAGTGGCTGCAAGATTGGGTGAAGATATAACAACAATTGTGAGGGTGGTTCAGGACCAGCCAGAGTTTCCTTCTGTTGCATTTATGTCCTGACCCCACAGTGATCAACCCACACCAATTCCCACCTTTACAAAACTGTGGCGTCTGAAGCATCCATGTTCCTTAGCACCACAAATACATGAAGGAATTCTGCTCACAATTCCTTCAGCAGAACCGCTGAGATTTGTGGAGCAGACACCAACCATAAATTGAAAAAATAAATAAATAAAACCAAACAAACACCAATAACCACTGGTCGAATTATTTCTAAATCATTGACTTCTAAGCCTATTCTGAAAGGGTACCCAAGACTGACCAGTGTATCTATAATAGCTAGGATTGACTCAATGGCAATGGCATTTTATGTTTATTGGTTTGTTGTATAATTCCCATTCTAAGATTAGTTCATTTTGTGATGTTTGGAACATTTTTTAGCATTTGAACTTGTTGTTCCAAGCCTCACGGACTCCTGTGGGCAGGCCCTTGGTCGCTCGCCTACCTCCCTGGATCAACAGCATTCAGGAACTTCTCAAACTTGGGCTCAGGTTCATCGTCCTCCACCATAGGCAAGTAGTAATTGAGTCCTCTTAGGCATGATCGGAATTCCTTGTGAGTCAACCGCCCTGTCAAATTTCCATCAAAGTGTCTGAAGAAGAAAAACACTGCATCAATCTTAATAGAAACCCAGATAACAGGAGAAAGGACAAGTTCTTTGTGCCTCAGCTGGAGTTTCACTAATGCTTCTCAAGGTTGTCAGGGAACTAAATAAGTATACTGTTGGTGCCCCTTGTGTGATTCCCACACAGTAGGTGGAGTGGGACACATAATGCTTTGAACATGGAAATAACGCGTTTTCACAAATCCAAAAATTTATAGACACAGTAAAACCAATGATTGAACCTAGTTGACATACCTAGACATTAATTCAATAGGAAATGTTTGGAAAATACAGAACTCTACTGTGAAATTATACTCACTTATAGGTTGTGCTAAACTCCTTTAGTGATTCTTCACTCACACCTACTGTATCCCTGTTGGGGAGGAAATCAATAAAGTAGGATGTAAACTATTGTCAGGAAACATGGTATGTGACAAAAAAAAGAGAAAATTTAATAGACATTATGCAAGATCAAGGGTTGGTAGAATCTAGCCTGCCATTAGCTTTTATACAGTCTCTGAATTAAGAATTGTTTATAGCTTTTAAATATTAAAAATAGTCAGAACATAACATTTTATAAAGCATGAAAAGTATATGAAATTCAAAATATTGTGCTCATAGATAAAGTTTTAATAGAACTTGGCCAAACTATCTAGTTACTTGCTATCTATATCTGCTTTTACAATAGCACCCAATAAAATGTATCCTCAACCTTCCCCAGCCCTCAGTACTTGGCCTGGATCTGTTGTTCGAGGTTGTGCTGCATCCGCATCCCAAGCTGGTACAGCTGGTCCCACTGCTGGGCCAGTCCAATGGTGCTGTATTTTATGTCAAGGATTAGTGCCTCCTCCAAGTTGTCACCCATATCCTCAATTTTGGTCAGGTGACGCTTCATGGCCTGGATCTCCTTCTGCTTCCTCTGGAGAGGCATACGAGAGGGAGAAAGACAATTACCCAGGGTACTGGCTCCATGCCAGGTGTTGGGGAAGGGGAACAAAAGAAAATGACTTAGAATTGCCTCCTCATTGCTTCACTTCAATTATCCTACCATCAGTAAAAATGGACTATTCAGTAAAATCACCCCACTCTCGAAGTTCTTTCTCCTTTATGAAACGGGCCAGATGAGATAACTGCGAAGATACCTGCAATTTCATAGTTACATAAATCTAAGACTTAGTCACATACTTCAGTGCTCCATTTCGTGAATTACCTGCATTAATTGCAGAGGAACTCCCGTGACCATTTAAGTGCCCAGTCATCAGACTGGGCACACTTATATTGTCTGTTCCCTATCATTCATGGATTTGTACAAGCTTTTTCTATGTAATAAATTCCATGCTTTCTTAATGGGGAGCTATTGTCTTCAAGAAGAGGTGAATTGGGTAGTAAAAAAATCTTAAATATTAAAATGGTTTGTGCCCAATCCAAAAATCAACCCTCCCAATCCCATTGCCTTCCAGGTGATTCTGATGCATAGCAACTTGAGTTAGTTAATTGTGCCAGCCTGGCCGATAATCACATGTGGGGCTGGTTGAAAGGCGGAGGGATAAACAGGTGGTGAAGCCTCGCCTTTCTAGCTCTCGGGTCTCTTGTTTTGTGATGGTCGCTCCAGGGTGCAGCTGCCTTAGCAGTTCCCTGCTTCTGCTTGCAAGATTGACTTCCTACAAGACATCCCCAAGGAGAAGCCACGTGGACCTATCCCGATGCAACCCTGGGTGCTGGAGCAGCCGTGTGGAGACCCCTGCCAGTGCTGAGATGCTTGTTCGTTCACTGACTCAGCTTTCCTCCTGCAGTCGGCATCATTGCCTCTGTTTTGTGAGGTGGAGGACTTAGTGGACTGGTGTTGGGTTAATGGGTTAATGTTGGACTTGTGGGCTTGGGCAGCATTGGGTTGGGATGTTTTCATGATGCACATTTTCTTTACATAAAACTCTCTTATACATGAGTCACTGTGGATTTGTTTCTCCAAAGTACCCAGACTAATACACAACTCTATAAGACAGAGTAGGGCAGTCCCAGAATTTCTGAGGCCATAATCTACACAGCGGGAGACTGCTACATCTTTTCATTGTGGAGTAGCTGTGGGTCTTTCAGTTAGCAGCCCATCACTTTAAGCACTGTGACACCAGATTCCTCGATGTTCCATTTCACCTGACATGATTTTACTCTTTTTTGGTAATTTCTCTCATAAGAAGGAAATCACATAATTAAAATTTTATCATGGGGATGCAATTATAAAAATAACGTTGAGAAATACTGCTCAGCACAAAGCTTCACCCAATACTCAGAAGACGTTTGAAGGTTCAATACATCACAATTTCCAGTCTTCCATATTGTAGACTAGGAACGTTGACATGTTTTCCCTTATTTCATCCCTACTACAACTCAAAAAAGTAAGTGCAAATTCAATTAACGAGATAAAAGTAAACAGAGGTGCATATCCATACAGTGGCTTATGATTGGACGCATATTGATGGCTGAGTTAGAACTAGAGTCTTAAACTCTTGAGTTTCAACCAGAGAGTTTAATTAAAAGTATCATCATGTCCTATGAGATTTTTTTTTCTTTTTCGCACTCTTTAATTCTTGCGATATCTTCAACCAATTAACAAGAGCCACTTACTTTATTTGCTTCCAATTGGGATTCCAGTGTTCCTGTTTCTTTGAGCAAAGATCTAGTTATGAACCAGAGGAAAACATTACTCATAATACCAGAGGTCAATATTTCATACAGACATAACAATCCAAAGGCCCTAAACTTCTCTATTTCCACTTGTCCCAAGTTGCATGGACGTTTTCATGGTCTCTGTTATGGATTGAATTGTGTCCTTCAAAAATATATGCTGAAGTCCTCACCCCAATCCTCGTGAAAATAATTTTTTTTTGGAAATAGGGTGTTTATTTGACAATATTATCAGTTAAATGATACCATATTAGGGTGGGTTCTAATTCTAATTATTTCTTATGGGTATATTCTAAAGGGGAGAACAAACAGAAAGAAATCAGAGGCCCTTTGATGATGGAAGCAGGTGAATCTAGTAATGCCCAGGATTGCCAACGGTCTCCAGAATTTAGGAGAGAATCATCGAGCAGTTCTTCTCTCCAAGGCCTCAGAAGAAACTGGCCTGGCCAATACCTTGATTTGGGCTTCTAGCCTCCAGAAATATAAGAAAATTAACTTTTGTTTTTTAAAACTAGACATTTTGTGGTATCGTGCTATGGCACCCCTAAGTAATAAGGCAGTGCCAACCCCTCTGTCTATAAGTCATCTTGCTTGATTGAAAATAAGGGGGAAAGACCTGTCCTTGTCTGACCTCGAGTAGACTCCAATACCCACCTCCTCGTTCTTATCAACAGACATACCCTGGACCTAATGCAGATATGATTCCATCTTCTATCATCTGGCTTAGTACTTCAGAATGATCTAGTCTATCTAGTTTCTCTGTGTCTCCTCACATTTTTATTCAGGTACTATCATATTGTGATGAAATACATCTAGCTCAGTAAAAAGTCTTCCTTGACAACTCCTCCAGAAAAGGACATAGCACCATAAAAATATTAATAAAAAATACTGACCCATCGAGAAAATAAGCCCTGGTCACGGAGGTCCAAAACAGGAATATGAGAGAGAAAAGGGAAATTGTCTGTTAGGATGGATTATTTCAACAATCTGTTTCCTCAGATTTATGAGGCTTCTCTAACCTTTTAGTAACACAGTACTAAAGGTACTTTTCCTAAAGGCTTCCCCAAGTAAAGGCGCACAGAATATTTTGTGAAATCATCGGGACCGAGAGCACAGGCGTGTTGGAATATGTCAGGGAGGGGCCCAAGCTGCAAGATGATAAAGGAACCAAAGTCAGAGGCAAAAGACAGGGAGTTGAGCTTCCTCTGTCTGCTGCCACCTGGTATTTAGCCATGCCACAAGATTTCCTCTTGTTTATGGTCTATTTACCGTAGAAATAGTAAATATCATATCTTTTGTAAATTAGCACTTTAACCCCTAAACTCCACAATTGGAAGTGGTGTCCCAATTTTGACCATTTATTCTAAACTATTATTTCCATTAAGCTTCTAATTTTCTGGGTCATTTGCCCCCACAAGATATGAAAAATGTTATCTTCACATGTATAGCATTTACTCAAAGCAATGAGCATATATCTTCTTCCTTGATTCTCATTACAGTTTTAGGAGGTAGGCAACATAGTCGCTTCATATTAGGTGTTCACAGTCAGCGCTGCTCATGGCTGTGCTGATAAACACTTATGTGACCTTGAACAAGATAATTTATCCATTTGAACATCTTTTCTCACTTGGAAACAATGGCAATAAAATTTGCACTTCACCATTTTCAAGGTTGTTCTGAAAGATGAGTGAGGTAATGCATATAAGAGTATTTTCTAAGGTGCAAAGAAGCATGCAAACATAAGGGCCAATTATTTTTTTTAATGTAATTACAGGGGAAAAAAAGCTAAGAGTATTCTGGGGAAAATACAGAAGGATAAATAGTGGGTAACAGACTGAAATTCTTATTTCTTGATTTTTGCCAAGGATTGATTTAGAAAGCAATCTATTCCAAACATAGGCATAGACAGCATAGTGATTTTAGGACAGCATAAATGCTATAGAATTACCTTTTCACCCCTCAAACATGTGTTTCAGCTCTACTGTGAATGGGGTGTGAAGCACAGGGATCATACATTTGAGGCTAACACAGCACACCTGGTCTCCTGGATCCATTGTAGGAAGGCACTGGCATTCTGTTCAAATTCCTGGCACATCTCAAAGTTCTTGACCTGTCTTTCTTCCTCCTTTTTCAGTTCCTGTTCCCATTCCTAAAACCACAGATCACAGATTGTGGGGTACCCAGGCCAGACCATTCTTTCCAGAAGAAGAACTAGTTCTTATGAGCAACTGAAATCTCACTCTTCTAAATTTAATCAATCTTCAAGAGGCAGATGCATTGCACTTCCACATTATTTCTCATAAATGTATGAAGCATACACTAGTACCAAATGCAAAACCAGGTACCTCACTAACAAAGACAAACATCAGAGGGCACACATTTTATTATATAGAACAAAGAGCAACCTTAAAGGGGAAAAGACAGTAACAACAGATCTGGCATCTAAAGATAATGCTATAACTTGAATCATGTCTTCCAAAATGTTTGTTATAAATCCTAACCCATAGCTTCCTCATAATCCCATTTGGGAGTAGCTTTTCTAGTTAGGGTCATGGAAGAGAATTAATGTTGCGTGTGTTCTAAATCAATCTCATTTTGAGACATAAGAGAGAAAGGTCAAGTAACAACAAAGAGTGTAGCTGTGCCCCAAGTTACCTTGATGATATCAGGTAGGTGCTTCCAGATCCTTTCTAACACCTCTATGGTCAACCAGGTGTAAGGGCTAGAGGGGACATTTAAGCTCTTAATCTGGTTGTCTAATTCAAGCAAATGGTTGAAGTCAGCTTGGGCCTTTGCCAACGAGGCGAGAAAGGCTTCGTGATCTTTCTGTAGCTGCCGGACCTCATTTAGGGAGATGCAGTGCACTGGCTCCGACAGGTTCTCCTCAGCGTTCTCGCACCAGTTGTTGAAAGCTGAAGCCTTGTGCGCAAATTCCATGAACAGATCTTCAGCCTGAAGAGAGAAAAGAAGAGATTGTCATCTACCTTGGACAAGCTACTTAGTGGAAGGGAAGACTGAACTTAAAAAATTACGTCTGTCATCATGTATTTGCAGGGCCAGTGCTCTAAAAGGGAAAACTCTGACCAGGTGATCAGATGATAGGCATGTGAATCAGAACTACTCAGCCCTGGTCCTGTGATTTTCCCATGGTGGAAATTGTCAAGTTGTTCATAATTTACAACCGAGGAGGTTAAATGTCCTTTAAAGTTATTGTCGTTAGTTCTAATATTCCAAGAATATGGTAAGGGTCCTTTCCGATGTTAAATTTCCTATTTCCTACAATGGGATGACTGAATCCTGTATTGGTAAGAGTAAACTGGCAGCACTTAATAGACAAAGACAAACTGTGTGTGGTTACCATATGGACAACAGAACCAAAACAGTAATCAGAATAGTCTGACTCCTATGGACTTACGGTGTTGGCTCCTTAAGCACAGTATAGCTAGGAATAAAATAGAAAATATGATAAACAGTTACATTTCTATACAATTATCATTCCGAGTTGAATCACCAGCATGAAGAATCACAGCCCCTCAATCAAGTCCCAGATTTGAGTCAACTTATACAATGGCAGTCAAGTTAAATAAATACATAAATAATGACAAATACCGGAGAAGCTGTGGACAGATTGCAATTCTCATACAGTGCTGGTGAGACTGTAAATATCTGTATCCACTTTGGAAAGCAATCTGGCGCTACCCCAAACAACTGAAAATATAAATTGCATATTATCCAGCAATTCTTCTGCTGGAGATATACACTAAATAAGTAAAGTCATAACATGAACAGACACATGCACACCAGGCTCATCATGGCACTGCTCACATTAGAAAGGAGATTGAAACCAACTAAATTCCATAATTAGAAGAATGGATACACACATACAATGGAATAGTAGGCCTGGCTCTAAAAACAATGATGAAATCACGAAGCAACTCATGGCATGAATGGACGTGGCAAGCATTATGCTGAGTGAAACTGAGTATGGTAGTTATCTAATCGGTGTCAATTTGAGAGTATTAAGAGTAAAAGGGTGGAGTTTAGTCTGTCAGCTAGGTCCCAGCTTGATGGCCTCATTTGGAGGAACAAAGGAGATAAAAGCTCACTGGAGGCAGGACACATGCTCACTCCCTATGCGACATCCCTATGGACAAGACACATGGAGAGAGGCTGATGGAGCCAGACTTCCGGAGCCAAGTGGCCACATGGAAACCCCTGCCAGCACTGAGATGCTTACAACACCACTGGATCCACAAGACTTTCCACCCACTGGCCTGTGATCTTCCTGCATTTGGCATCACTGCATGTGCTTTGTGAGTCTGAAGAGGACTTTATAGATTGGTATGGGGCACATAAGCTAACATCAGACTTATGAACTTGATCTGGATTGGAGTGGGACATTTTCTCAATATTCAATTGCTCTTGTATATAAAGCTCTTTCTTACACACAATTTGTTTCTCTAATCTCCCCAGATTAACACACTGAAAGAGGAGATATCTTGCTTCATTTATAAATTTTAGGTTTTAGTTCCCTGCCACAGGAGAAATTCCTGAGAGAGGGACTTTTAATGAATTCTGGTTTGAGTCTACATTATATAATAAAAATAAGTAGACACTGAGTATAAAACCCTTTAATCATTACTGCTCTGACTTAACTTCTCATATGACTGTACTTCCTGAACATATAGGCTGAGTGATCTACTGCTGTATTGTTACATTGTTCACTCGAACTTAAGATAAGAATATTGGTCATGAGAAGAACCATATGGACCCAAGTTTATGCACAAAGGAAATGAGCTCATGCATCAAAGGAGACCCCCAAACATCACTATGGCTTACCAGCTATGTAAGTATCATTGGAGGGCAGGTTATTAATGGAATCTTAGCTCAAATCCATCTCATAATTGGTCCAGTGAGTCCCTAAACCCATCCTATAGTTGTTCCCCCAGTTCCAAATGATAATTGGAATGGAAATACTCAGTAACTGGCAGAACTATCACACTAGATCCCTGATATGTGGAGGAAGGGCTATAATGGCAGAAAAGGCCAATACGTCATTAGAATTTCCCTATCAGAATAAATACTACCTTTTTAGACAGATTGCAGGTTAGTACCACATCAAATCCTTGAAGATTGCAAAGATGGTTATTACCACCACCTATCCATTTAACTTATTTTTTTTGGCCTGTGCAACAAAACAGATGAATGTGGATTAGTGGAATCTTAACTCATGGTGACTCCAACTGCAACTGCTGTCCCAGATGTGGTTTTATTGCTGAGCAAAGTAATCTATCTCCTGGTAACTGACATGTAGCTATTGATCTGGGCAATCCCCTTTTCTCAACCAAACTCCGAATCACTGTGCCACCAGGACCATTTCCATCAACATGACCGCCTTGGAAACCCTAATGTGCAGTCCTATTTCGTCTCATAGGGCTGTTATGAGTATCAAAGGATTACCAGAAGAAGTTTCTCTCCGCTAGAAAGGTCATTCAAACACCCTCACCATCCTACCTCAGGTAGGATGATATAGCCCCATATCATAATTTGTATGCAACGAACTTGATCCCCTTTCTGAAACCATGAGACAAAGTCGTGGGATCCCCAGCTCATGGAACAAGGAAAGCTGGGTGCCTTCAGGCAGGATGCTGGCTATAGAATGTTGTACCTTTTGAACTTGTATCGGTGTAAAGCATCTTTATAACACCTGCCATAGCAGGACAGAGGCCAAGAGTTTATGTGGCTGAGAGGTTGAGTATCAGAGCGAGACATGGCTATTGGCATGACTGAGAAGGGGGTGCTGCTTTGGACAACTGGGCTGGATTCTTAATTTTTCCTGATCCCAACTGTTCACTATAGACTACTAACTAAAATAGCCCATTAATTTTAAGCAATGCCAGTGAGCTCGGTGTGATCATTTCAATGGATTTTTAAACCCAGCAGAGAAGTAGCAAGCCATGGGAGGGACAGCTGGTGTCAAAATAGGGTAGAGGAAGTTTGGAAGGTGACAATCTGCCTGAGACGATCAGACTTTGGCTGGTGTGGAGTTGGATTCTCCTCCCCACTTGCACAGTCAGAGGAAGTGAAAAATATGGTGTCCATGCCATGTCCTTAGTCATTCTAGACTTACTGGTCAGGCATCTGTGTGCTAGAAGATGGGAAATCAACCCAACACAAATTCAAATGCTTTCTACTTGAATGAAATTTATACGGGTCCAGTTAGGTGGGCGTGCCATGATATTCCTTCTAAAGTGAAAGATAAATGGGTATCTGCGTCTGTCACATTATCTTTCCTAGCCTGCACCTCTGGCTTCATAAGCACTTCCTTGAGAAGGCAGGTGGAAAGTTGTGCTGGTTTGCCACTGATTCTGCATAATATGCAGGCACCACTCAAATGTGGGCCAAGACAGCACTGCAGTCCCTTTCTCGGACCTCCCTGAAGGACACGCCTCATAATGAGCAGAGCTTTGAGTGGTGCTCCTACTCGTGTACTTTGCTTGGAAGAAAACAATGGTCAGAAATAGGACTGGAAAATGGATGATAAGGCTTGGGGAAGTTATGTGGAGAGAATTCTCTGAAACTTCTTCACTGTTTTTTGTTTTTTTTTTAATGTTTTTGGGGGTCTTTTCCTTTTTATGCATTATTTGTATTTTTGTCTGTATACTACCATGTTTTTGTCCTTACCACCTTAGTGCGATTCTCTTTTTTTTTGTTTTCTTTTGGGTCTCCCAGCTGTGAAGCACAGGAGAAATAACTGATACAAGGGGTTATAGGGAATACAGGGGTGAGTGGGTAGATGATAGGGAGGGTAAGGGGATATCAGGAGTAAATAATGAAGATGGGAGGGATGAGGGAGCACTAGAATGGACTGTGATTGCATAACTTATCTTGGAGGCAATTAAACCATGGGGTAGGGGTGCCCTAAAATTGATGTGGGGGTGGTTGTACAATTCTCCTTGATGCTATTGAATGAGTGAACTATTGAATTATATGATATGTAAATTACTTGCCAATAAAACTGTTGAAAATTATTTTAATACAATGTTTAAAATTGGTCGTTGAATAAAAGAGTGGATCAATTATTAAATACATATACCAAGCAAATCTGCCCATCTTTTTTCATTCCCTCCTTCTATTTTCCTTCTGAGCTTCTGCAGACTATGACCCCACTGACTCTTTTTTGTCTCCTTTTGATAATTTTTTTTATCTTCCTTCTAAACTTTGTTCAAGTCTCATTCTGTGTCTGAAGAATATCAAACCACCTCTGTTCAAATCCATAGCCTACATTTTGAACTATATCTTCAGCATGAATCTGTCTATATAGACAGAGTTATCTAGATGCTCCAAATGGATAAGTTTTCTGAGTGACTGAACAAGAAAAGTAGGATGAATTGTTAAAAAAAGTAGTAATCTTCACAAAAGCAGACTGCCACCTGTCTTTCATGGAGTAGCCTGGGGACTCAAATCACCAGCCTTTTAGTTAACCCCCGAGTGTCTAAGCACTGAATCACCAGGGCTGTTGGATGGATGACCCGGCCTCAGAGAGCTTTGGAGTCGCTATGGAATCTAGAAAGAGTAACTCAAAACCCTGGTTTGATGATCTGCAGATATTTGAGTGCTGTGCGAGGGATTGGGAAGACAAATTGATTTTATCTTTGTTTTGATTCATCAGTTTTCCAGCTGACTAGAAATGGAAGCCCCAAATAGTAGGTGATTAAAAATAACCCTGATTATATTTAATAGGAATGATAGATTTTGGGGTCATTATATCATAATTTCAAATTATTTAACTCAAGCAAGTATAAACGGCATTTTCATTCCTTAAGTATGTAAGGATAAGAAGCCGTAGTGGTGCCATGGAGATTACCAACTTGTAGCTGTCGGGTCCCTCTAACTTGTTGTGACTCTACAGGACACAGAGGCGTTTCCTCCTAGGGCTTCTACGGCTAAACATCTTCACAGAAGCAGTCAGCCACATCGTTCTCCCTTAAAGGGGCTGGTAAGTTTGAACCAGTACATTTTAGCTTATAAACCAAACTCCGAATCACTGTGCCACCAGGACCATTTCCATCAACATGACCGCCTTGGAAACCCTAACGTGCAGTCCTATTTCGTCTCATAGGGCTGTTATGAGTCGCAATTTACTCACTGGCAACAGGTTAGGTTTGGTTTTAAACATGAGGTTTAAAGAGGAAAATAATTGACTAAACTAGAGGGGGTGATTGTGAATCTAGTAGGATATTATTTCTCATTCTGTGCTTATTTCAGCAGGAAATATTGAAAATGTTGGAGTCGTGGAAGCACAAAAATGGTGGCCTCCAACCAGAAAGAACACAAAAACCTAGAACAGACTTCATCTTCTTTTCATAATTTTCGGTACTAAATGAATTGTTTACAACTATTCCCGAATAAAAATAAATTTTCAAAACTATCTTCAGTTTGAGAATTCAAACAGAATAAAAGTGAGACCTCTCTTTATATGAAAGATTATATATGTGTGTAAAGGTGCACATTTAATTGACAGTGTTTTCAGTTAAGATGTATTCCCATAGGACCTGTGTCTTTTGACAAAGTAAAAATTAAGCAAGGGTATAGACTCGCTGTGATATTTATTTGTATGTTTGTTTCCTCCCACCCCGTCTACCTTGTTTATACTTGTTGCCAGGTATTACGTTTTCTTGTGTTCTAAGATTACTCAGCCATTTCATTAATCATCTTGATTTCCTTTACTGACTAGTATCATTTAAGATCAACACTTAATACATTAGCTATCTTCATTTATATCTTAACTTTAATCACTAACATTTTTAATTGCTTACATCTGTATATTTATTCCTTTTAATCACTTACATTTGTGTATATATTCCTGGTTCAAACTGCATTTTGATATCCATTGTATCTTTTGGCAATAATAATTGAGAAATACCAGCTGGGATAATAATAGTATCTCCATTTCATAAAGGAATAAAGTTTCATAGATGTTAAGTAACTTATAGAAACTTCTTCAGTAAGACAGGTGTGTAAGAGATCAGTTTTATCAACATTGCATTTATCCAATAAACCTTTTATTTGAGGTCGAGACAACCTCAGACAACCTGGCTTCCTGACTGGCAGGTTCAGCTGTACCATGCACGGTGTATATCCACCTTCGGGTTCAACTTCCCCTTCCATTACATGTATGTGGCATCCATCTCCAGTCAGCTGGAGAATTGATCAAGCAAAACAAGGATGAAAACAAGTTGTCTCCCCGATTGCTCTCACAGCACTCAAATATCTGCAGATTATCTAATCCAGGCTTTGAGTTACTCTTTCTAGATTCCATAGCTAATATAAAGCTCACAGAAGCCTGGTCATCCATCCAACAGCCCTGATGACTCAGTGGTTGGACACTCAGGGCTAACTAAAAGGTTGGTGATTTGAATCCACCAGCCACGCCCTGAGAGACAAATGCGGCATTCTGCTTCTGTAAAGATTACAGCCATGGAAGCCCTCTGCGACAGTTCTACCCTGTTGCATAGGGTTGCTATGAATTGGAATTGATGGCAGTGGGTTTTGGTTTGGTTAGATCATACATCATTATATTCTTTTTACCTTCTGTAGGGGCAACTGCTTCTCTAGAAGCTTCTGTCTATGGGCTGAAGAGGCTTCCAGTAGTTGGCCCCAGCGCCTCAGCAGGGCAGCATGGCGTTCTTCTATGACTTTAGTCTGGCTGTGCTGAGCGGCCACAAGCTGGTCTTTCAGGTCAGTGATCTCAGACAGTCTCTCTTGCTGGAAGCTCTGCAAACTGGCATCCAAAGTATCCTGAGAAAGACCCACAAAGAGGCTGTGAATGGGAAAACAGGGTGGAGTTTAAGGTGTCATGTGCACATGGGTTCTACTAGGTTTTAGCCCTGGACACGCTGAGAGTTAAGTAGCAGTTGAATTGGGGAGAAAAAAATGGAACTATAACTTAGAAGTTGAAGTGAATATTTGGTGCTGGATTTATAGTTGCGTTTCAGGTGGCTGTACATATTATATTTGGGTATGAGGCTAGATGTAAATTTAATGATCAGGAAAGATTAGATCATAATGATTTTCCAAATTATTCTAATAAAATTAGAGGCTTCCCATAGCAAATATCTTTCTAAAATTCTTTTATATTACTCATTACATTCTGTTTTCTTATTAGTAGCAGTGCTCTTCTTAGCATCTCATAAATATCTAAACAAAATATGTTTATATATAATAAATATATAGATATATAAACCCAGATATACAAATGAATTTTCTGCAGAAATGTTGATATCAAAATTTAGGGAGTTCTGCTTACAGCTTTAACACAGTGCCTTGTATTAGACCACTCATCCATTTGGGCCGTGCTCTGCGTGGTCGGAAGATTGAAACTATGGGCAGCTGTATGAGAAAAAGACCAGACGGTCTACTTCTGTAAACAGTTACAGTCTTGGAAACCCACAGAGGGTCACTATGTGTCAGTATTTACTTGATGGCAGTGTGTTTGGTTTGGTTTTAGTTGATACATCTTAACAACTGGTTGTAAGTCTTAAAATCTGATATTTGACAGGGAACAGAGGGAGAAAGAATATGAAAGCAGAAGGAGACAGAAGAGAGAGGCAAGAAGTTAGGAATGAATTTACCAAATTAATAGCACTACCAATTACAGAGCCTATTGACAGTAAAATCACAAAATTCAGAGATTAAATTAAATTCAGACAGAAAACTAAACTTTGTGTCACCCGAGTCTTAGGAATCACGAGCATCTCCCAGCAATGCAGCCCTTGCTCACCTGCTTGGCCAGGAGAGTGAGGAAGGCATCAAGATCTGCAGCATCACCATTTGTCTTTAAGCTTGATTCTTTCTCAGCTAAAAGGCAAAAATAATTACTAAGAGGAGAAATAGAGTTGGTCTGCCTCTTTACGGTCATGAGGGGAAAAATCTATATACTATAGTCTCACAATGGTCAATGTGGCTGTTTCCTAGAATCTGGGAACAGAGAAACCCAATGGGTTATTTTCCTAGGTTTATACAGGACAAAGCTGAGAAACAGAGGTAAGGCCAAGAGAAATGAGTATTTTATAGAACAAAGGAAAATATGCAGATTATCTATGAATTAGACCTGACTCAAACGAAGTTTATTTCCTATAATATCTCCCCTTGGCTCTACCTTTCGGTATACCACACATGAAATCCCCAAACTGCTTCCTTTGCAATGCTGGCAGTCACCTCATCAGCATGTTTCGTTGCGTGTGTTCATCTATGTGTGTATATAAATAAGTGTACTTGTAAACAGGTGCTGTAAGTGATGCAGGAAACACCCCTACCCCCACGTTACACACAGGGGATTTATCAGCATTTTTCCAAACTAAGGGGCTCGAGTCCCATACCTATCCAAGCTTCTACAACATCAGCCTTCCAGTTAAACTGCTGAAAGGCATAATCGTCCTCCAATTGCAACTTCCAAGCAGCTATTGCCTTGGCCAGACTAGGCGTCTTTTCATGGAGGGCCTCTATCTTGGCAGAGATCTTCTCCTTTTGCTGACTGCCCTCCTACAGCACCAACGTGCAGGAGAGAAGGGGAATGGCAGGTTAGTTTTCAGGAGAGGAAACTGGAAGTTCTTTAGTATCGTTAAAAAGCTCTCAGCCCAAATCTAAGTACTTTCCTGTTAAAGAGTGCAGCTATCCTATTGTCCATATATATCTCAAATGGTCTTTTTCTATTGCAGCAACTAAACAATAGTCTCATGGCTGTCCTGTAATTAGGACATTCTTCTTGGTGTAGGCTACTGAAACAGAGGATTTTATCTCTGCATAGCACTTAGTTCGGCGAAGCTTTGCATTAACAGGAATTTAAAGAGACGAACAAGCCTCAAATTATAAAAAGCCTTCCGTGTTGTCCTTTTCCTCCAAGATAACAAAGAAATGTCTTCAGATCCCAGCAGTGCTCGGCAGCCAAAGCCATTGATACATTTTTATCAGCACCATATCCCTCACAGCGATCTGGAAGTGCTGCGAGATTCCGGAAGTTTGTAAAGCACCTGATGAGAACTGGAAGGTAAAACTGTCTAGAAAAAAATCTTGGCAGATCATTATTTGTTGAATAAAAATGGTGTAGAAAATAGTAACAAAGTTAGACCAATCATTTTATGAAAAAAAAAAAAGTTGACATTGAATCCCCGAATTGACTCACCTTACTCAGAATGTCCTCCCCTTGAACACACACAGTTTGTACTCGGGTTTCATGGACAGCGAAGTCGTTATGCAAAGCTTCATGCTTCTTTAGCAAACTCTGTAAAAATGAATCAGTGAGAACTCAAATGCTTCAGGCTGAAAAGCTATCCCACATACATCCTGTTCCCTTTGCAGTCTTTCACCTGATCTAATTCACCTAAACTGGAAGAAAGTGTCTACTCCCTACTGGATGTTGCTGTTATTGCTTGACATCGAGTCAATTTTGACTCATATGGACCCTGTAGGACATAGCAGAACTGCTCCTTAGGGTTTCTGAGGCTGTAAATCTTTATGGGAGCAAACATTCTTTTTTCTCCTAAGGTTGCATTTCATGGGTTTGAACCACAGACCTTGCTGTTAGCACAATGCTCAACCTACAATGCCACCAGAGCTGCTTTTCCTCCTGCATAGTTCTACTAAATGCATTCCATGAAATGTTTCCTGGGTCAAACAGAACCATCTTACCAAAAACAGCCAAAGGAATATAAGGGACACAGTTGCTAGTGCACCATGTGACTTTATGTCTTTCTGGATTTTGGTACTAGGTTTTTGGTTGAGATGATATATTTATGTAAAATTTGGATATATCCCTGAACATTCATTTGGAAAAGTGTTTAAGTATAAGTGTATTCTATTTGAATATCACTTCAAATCTTTTCTTCCTGTTTATTTTATGGGGCTGTGATTCCTATGGATCTTGTAAAATAGAGAGAAAGGTGAGAAAGAGGGACAAGGACAATATTCCTTCATAGACCCTAGTGCTGTCCTACAGGATAACTCAACCACCCTTAGTCCAGCACTATACCTCCACTGCTGGCTTTATTGCCTGCTTTGTGTCAGAAATATATTCTATCCTTTTTTCCTCAAGCACCTCATAAAAATACAGGCTAAAGAAAGATAACTTTTATCTTTATACAGATTATAAAGATAATCTCTAACTAATACACCTCTTATAAAATCACTTTTTAAAAGAAACATATTTTTGATGCATCATATTCTTTTTTAAAATATTTAATCATTTTATTGGGGCTCATACATTTCATCACAATGCATAGATCAATTGTGTAAAGCACACCTATACATTTGTTGCCCTCATCATTCCCAAAATTCGCTTTCCTCTTGGCTTCCTGGAATCAGCTCATTTTCCTTTTTTCCCCTCCCCCTCCCTTCCCACTGCCCCCTCCCCCATGAACCCTTAATAATTTATAAATTATTATTATATCTTATCTTACACTGCCGGCGTCTCCCTTCACCCACCCCTCTGCTGCCCATCCCCAGAGAGGAGGTTATATGTAGATCTCTGTGATCAATTTCCCTTTTCTACCCCCCCTTCCCTCCTGGTATTGCCACTGTCACCCCTGGTCCTGAGGGATTCATCTGTCCTAGATTCCCTGCATTTCCAATTCCCATCTGTACCGCTGTGCATCCTCTGGTCTAACCAGGTTTGCAAGACAGAATTGGGGTCCTGGTGGTTGGGGGGAGGAAGTGTTTAAGAACTAGAGGAAGGTTGTGGGTTTCATTATTGCTATACTGAACCCTAAGTGACTCATCTCCTCCCCACTACCCCTCTGCAAGATATGTCCAGTTGTCTAGAGATAGGCATTGGGTCCCCGTCACGCGCCACCCTCATTGACGATGATATGATTCCACCACCCCCACCCCCACCCCCCGCTTTCTTTTTTTAATAAAAATCTTTTGAGTAATAACTAATGCATCAATGTTTAATGTCTTTTAAAATGTCCCCAACTAAAAGAAGTTGGTACTTTGAGTTTTATGTTCCTAAGATTTCTTCTTTTGACAGTCTAATACTCCTTTATTTTATGTCAGATAACACAGAAACATAAACTGTCAAAAATTTTTTGATAACTCTCCCATCAGTACAGTTCTCCTGCTCCCTGAAGTGTCATCATTTTGCAATCATTGTCTCAGAAGCTGTCAAAATCCTTATTAACCTAAGAACACATAAAACTTGTCCATTAGGAAAGACAATCTTGCATAGAAATGGTATCTATATGTGCTAGACTCCATTTACAAGGCCCTTCCCCAAAAATTATATTTTTAATGGCCATCTTTGGATGAAGTTTTCCAAATCAGCATAACATCTAATTTGGAGATGTTGGGGGAATCTAGGTCTTTATGGGAGGTGTAAATGTTTAATACTCAGAGGCATCTTGGTAGAATGGCTTGCAACCTAATTTTGAAAAGTTAGCTATTCAAAATCTTATGAAGTGCAGTTCTATTCTGGCACAGATGGAATTATAATGAGTCAGAGATGGCTCTATGATCATTGATATTGGTTAGAAAATCCATCCCTGTAAAAACAGGTCTCTTCATCTTTATCAATGATGACTTTGACTCAAGACACATCAGAGATCATGAGAATGTGATTTGAGTTGTGCTTTCACACCTGAGTGGTCCTATGGCCTTGGACAAGTCACGTTCATATTTTGAACTTGATATTTGAAGTTGGAAGAATTATTCACATTTCTGTCCTCACTATGAAAATGTTTAAGGTTTCACTGGTGAAAATATTGGCTGCTTTATAAAAGGCCCAAATTAAAGAAAAGAAAATGTGTCGATTGAAACTGTTGCTGACCTGAGTAGCAGCCAATGTGTCCCCAGAATCCTCCCGGGCAACCAAGGCTTCCTTGTCACCAATCCAAGCTTCTTCCTCCTCAGCATTCTCCATGAATTGCATATATTCTAGTGACTCTTCCAACCGAAGCCCTCTGTAATGTGGTAGGAATAGATGTAAAACCAGATAAAGGATAAGAAAAATTATAAGACAATAGGAGTATAACCACTTTCCTATATTATCTAATCTCAAGCCAAAATAACAATTCACTTCCATAGAATCAATACCAACCTACAGCAACTGTATATGACCAAGTAGAACTGCCTTGTGGGCAGGAATAGAAATCCTTTCTTCTGCTGAACAGTTTGTGGTTTTGAACTGCTAAGAGTTCTTAGCCAAACAACATAGAACCCAGTACCTTACCAGAGCTCTACTCTATAGGAAACTTTAAGGACACGCGCAGATTTGGGGCAACCCAGGAGAGAACAGAGACTCCTATCTCTCACTCACCGAGTCTTTGCCAACTCTTTCAGTTTCTCCCAGTGTTCAACAAATTGAGCCAGTCGTTCCTGGATCTCTTCACGCCCCACGGCAGCCTTGTCCCCGAGTCTGTCTGCCGTATCTAGCACATTCTGAAGAAAGCATCGCTTACGTTTCAGCACCCAACAATTGCTCCTTTTTAGCTGTGGCCCCTCCCTGACAAAGTTTCTCTCTCTCCTACTTTCTAGATAATGTTTAAAGTGTATGTGACTTGGAGCTATCCTGAAAAATCCCAAGAGAATTAAAATGTATCTAGGTATTTTGATAAATATTTCAGCATCTGTACCAGATTACTCAATGGACTGTTTTATGGGTTATTGGGATCATAGGTTGACACTGCTGCCAATCAAAATTTGTCATATGTTCAGAAACACCTTTTCCACATGTCCCAATCTTCATCTTAATTGTCAACAACTGTACCAGGAGTATTACATGTGTTACTCTCCTGGGTTAGACCATGGTTTGTTGGACAAAAATTCTTTTATTAATAGGAGATGAGAACATGTGTAAATTCAATATCTAACTATGTGACCTACACAACCTTCACATATTATTGTCCCCTTATACTTATACATAACATGAATGACTAGCTCTAATTGATCTCTGTCTTTCTAGCTCAGATATTCTATGATTCCTACCTGGATGGCAGGCTCATGTGCCACCAGTTCTCCCTCTAGACGTTTGTGCTTCTTCAATAAGTTCTGAACACCTTGAAGATCCCTTCCATAGTCTTGAGAACTCACTCGGACCAATTTTTCCCTGGGAAAAAGTAAGAAAAAGAAAGCTGTCATCTTAGAGCAATGGTTTCAAACATGTGTAGATGTGTGTGTGGTTGGAACTAGGGAGGTGGTAAGTTCTGCTGTGATAAACAACAACAACAACAAATTATTAATAAATATCAGTTACTGTCTGACTGTAATTGATATTTATTACAAATTACGCCATTACAAGTATTAATGTTACGTGCTGTTTCTGACATGCCAATACAAGTTATTGTTACATGCTGTCCCCTGGCTTATGACATTATTTCTGACTTAGGCCATTGCAAGTTGATGTTACATCCTGTTCTCAACCATTTTCACAAAAATACCATCCTAAATAATATACTTAAGAAGAAGCAATATCACAGGTTGACGTGATAAGAGTGATGAAAATTAGGATGGTTCAGAGTATAGAAAGTGGGAAAACCATCATGAGGAACAGTAAGAAACTACATATGCAATATTACCTTATTTCACTGTTTCTAAATTTATTTAGGAATGTCTGCTTATTGCCCTAAAAGTAGAGACAACTGTTAGAGGAAAAAGCTCTATGTATGGTGCTTCCCTTTAATTCATTGGTCACTAGTAAGAACTAGTAAGTTTGTTGGAGAGGAACACAATGAGGCACATTAAATAGGAAGTAGGAAAAAGAATTTTGCGTGTCAAAATTTTCCAGATATTATTATTTATTAAAAGAAAGAGAATTGACAATGAAAGCAGGACAGAAACTATGTAATGTTCTCTATCCAATCCAGTTGTATAAGACATATTAGATACTGACAGCATTGTGACAGCTGGATAAATTATGTAAATGACCAGCAGTCTCCTGGAGCAACACTCAGTTTAGAATCTAGAACAAATATATATCGCCTTTTCATTTTGTTTTCAGCATCCATGTGAGCTATTCTCCACTCCCTCTATGCTCATCTCTCTCTATCCACACCCAGTGACGAAATTTGAGAAAAATAAAACCATGTTAACTTTAGGCAGAAGCAAACATTATTAAAAAGTAATACCGACTGTAAGGAACACTCAAATATTTGATTCCATCATTAAATAAAAACAAATTTGATGGACCATCTACTCTTTTGGATTTTTCTCCTACTTTGAGTGGACAGTACATACTCTATCCAAGATTCCTCATCATCTAGGTCCTGGAAGAACTGGAACAAGGCATAGGTCTCTTTCAGTTTTTCATGGTGTGCAGAAGCCAAATTCTGGACATTCAGGAAACGTTCATTGACATTATCCCTTTTTTCCACAATCTGATCTACATTGAAAGTGCCACTGGAGAGCAGATCAGCAGCCAATTCATTCAGGTCCTTGAGGGCATCCTAAAAAACAGATCCAGGTTACTCCATGAACATAGAGTCACAGTAAGTAAATTTGTGGTTACCTCTGCTTTAAACTCAAAGTCTAAGACAAAAGGATTGCTTTTGATGATAGTGAATTTCATGGTGTACTCTAACTCAGGTTGGATATTGAGTAAACCATAGAGTTGTAAGGACAATATGGCTTTTACTTCCATTTATATTTGACTTTTAGCTTCTTGTTCTTTCGCCTGATGTTTTCAACTGTATTAGCCTAACTCCTTAAATAGACAATAAGATCTTGATAAACAAGCACTCTCCATATATATGACTTTTGTCCTTCATAGCAGTGAATTTTGTAGCGACAGAGAGTATAATAAAATAAATATTTTTGACTGGCCATACAACACACCAGAAATTTTACAGCCTTTCTTCTATCTAAGATTCTCCAAGGAAGTAAAGTGAGGCTGGCTTCTCCGATAAAGATTTATAGTATTGAAAACCTTATGGAGAAGTTCTGCTTCATTCAATAGAGTCACTATAAGTCAGAATTTTCTCTGTGGCAGGTCTTTTTGTGTGTGTGTGCATCTCTTTTTAATTTTATTATCCTGTGATAGCACAGCGGACATAGGCAAGTCCTGAGGCTGTGTATTTAAAGAGCTTTTGGCTTCCTTTCCTTCCTTCTATTTAATGATACAGATGTATCATGGAGTAAGATTGGTAATAAACATCCTCGCTAGAGTGAAGTCAAACTCTCACAATCAATTTCTGGTTACTTTTAGGGTTCCACTGGAACCCTCATGGAATGTTCAGAATGTATGCATAGTTTTATCCATACTTTACAACTTCACCTGTCTCCACCTGATTTCATTTTTATCTATTAAATTCCACAAAATACACTTTTAAAAATAATGACATGGTAAATGGAAAATATTTGGAAAACAGTGCATTTGCACACTTGTATTAATAATAATAATGAAAAGATAAGCAGATAATCTTGGGATTCACTTTTTGAGTCTTACAATCTAGAGCTTAATGATGATTGGTTAATAGTGACTGTTATAATGACTCTCCCAAATCCATGGATCTGACTCCGTTAGAATAAGTGCTGACAGTGAATACTAAGATTAGCTTTATAAGGCTGTGCTCTCAAATGGTTTCTATGAAAGGAGTTAGCACTTCCATTTTGGCCAGTGGCTGGGAATCCATGACTACTTACCTCTCGGGCCAACATCTCTGTTTCCAACAGCTGATGTTTCTTGAGCAGGTTGCCTGCTGAAGCCAAATCCCTAGCTTGATCTTTCATGGCCAGCAGAGTTTCTGCCTGGGAATAGAAAAATAAGAAATAATAAAAATAGAAAATAAACAAGCACTCTGTCCCTATATATATGACTTCTTCCTTCACAATAGTGAATATTGTAGCTACCAACAAATAGAATGATACTTTAAAATGTTTAACAATAATACACCATTAGTAAATAGAGTAGAAAATGTAAAAATTGTCTTAAAAGAAAATATAATTAGCTGCTATTTCTTCAAATCTTCCCCAGTAAGGGTTAAGGAAATAATCCCAGCCTTTATATATATACCTGAAAATCATTTATTAAATTTTTACTTCCTGCCTGGTATTGTGTTCATAACTGGGTATAGTATAGTAAACAAATTTGATATATTTCTATAAGGACCAAAGCAGATACATACAATACAGAAAACAAAACTAAAAAATGGAAGGATAAAAAAAGACAAGAAGCGGGTTCTTTGAAAGGATTACCAAAGTTGACAGACCACTAGCAAACTTAAAAGAAAAAATGAAAATTATGCAACTACTCAGAATAAGACATGAAAAGGTTGACATTACAGATACAAATGAAATAAAAACAATAACACTATTACAAAAAACTGCATTCAAACAAATTAGACAATCTAGAAGAAATCCACAGATGTCTAGAAATACATCGTCCACTCAAAATAATACAGACAGATATTGAAAAACTCAACAGACTCCTAACAAAAGAAGAAATAGAGCTGGTCATAAAGAAAATTCCAACCAAGAAAAGCACAGATGGTTTCACAGGATAATTCTACCAAGTATTCAGAGAATAGAACACAAACTATTCCAGAACATCAAAGAGGACAACAAATGCCCACATGGTCTTTGAAGCCAGCATAACACTCATATCCAAACTTGAAAAGATCTCATAAAGATAGAAAGTTACAGACCAACATCCCTTTTTAACACATATACAAAAATCCTCAATGAAATTCTAGTCAATAAAATCCAATATCATATCCAAAAAAACCAATTCACCATGACCAAGTGAGATTCATTTCAGGATAGATCAATATTCAAAAACACACAATGTAATCCACCACATAAACAAGGCAAAGAATAAAAACCACATGATCATATCAGTAGATGCAGAAAAGGCATTTGTCAATATCCAATACCCATTTTTGATCAAAACACTCAACAAAATAGGAATAGAAAGGAAATTCCTCAAGATAATAAAAGCCATAAATGAAAACCTAACAGCAAACATCATGATCAAGGGATACAAAACTAACAACTAGATCAATTGCATTCTTGCATACCAGCAAAGAGAGCTGTGGAAAAGACATTAAGAAACAATACCCTTTTCAATAACCATGAAAAATGAAATACTTATGAATAAGCCTAACTAAGAAACAAAAGACCTACACACAGAAAACGACAGAACGTTACTACAAGAAACAAACAAACAATAAAAAGACCTACATAAATGGAAGAATATCCTGTGCTCATGGATAAGTAGATGGAATATTGTGGAAATGTCAACACTACCTAAAACAATCTACAGATGTAATGCAATACACATCCAAATAAAAATCATATTCATTAAATAAGTGAAAAAAATAATAACCAATTTCATATGGGTAGGGAGAAGACAAGATAAGCAAAAAACTTTAAAAAAAGAAGAACCAAGTAGGAAGCCTCACACTATCTGATCTAAAAACCTACTGCATAACCACAGTGGTCAAAACAGCATGGTACTGGTACAACTAGCGATAAAAATTAAAAAAAAGAAATAAAGAAACAAATTGATAGAAAGCCTAGCCATAAATGGATCAGCCTATAGGCAACTAAGCTTAAAAATAGGACCTAGAAATATTAAATGAGACAAAGACAGCCTCTTCAACAAATGGTGTTGGACAAAACGGATTTGTATATGCAGAAGAAGGAAACAAGACCCACATCTCTCCCCATGCACGAAAATGAACTCAAGATATATTAAAGACCTAAGTATACACCTGAAAGCTATTGGGATCATTAATGAGAAAGATGAACAAACTTAGAACCCTATTGATGGGCATGTATAGACTACCAAGTAGAATAAAGGAAGCACACACAGAAGATGAAATAGATGATTGGGACAGGCTGAAATTACATTCCTTATGCACATCAAAAGACTTCATCAAAAGAGTAAAATGAGAGCCCCCAGTTTAGGAAACTATTTTTTACTAATGACACATTGAACAAGGGTCTAATTAACAAAATCTACAGAACTCTACAACAGCTCAATAAGAAAATAACAAATGACCCAATTAAAAAGTGGAAAAAAGACATGAACAAATAGTTCACCAAAAGTGAAGTACAAATGACTAACAAACGTATGGAAAAATGTTCACGATCACTAATCATCCAGGAGATGCAAATTAAAACCACAATGTGATACCACCTTACACACACAATGTTAGCCCAATTAAAACAAACAAACAGAAAACAACAAATGCTGGAGAGGGAATGGAACTCAAATACACTATTGAGGGACTTATAAATACATACATACACTAAGGAAAATGATATGCCCATACTTAAAGCAACTGGAAATTGAAATAACACACATTCTAGCAATACTACTATTGAGCATATGCCCCCCAAAGAAATAAGAGACACGATACAAGTGGATATATGCTATCCCATGTTTATAACAGGACTATTCATGATAGCAAGAAACTGGAAGCAGCCTGAATACCCAACAGTGGAAGAATCAATAAAGAAACTATGGTACATACACACAATGGAATACCTAAAATACAGCAATGAAAGCATAAAACACTGTAAGACATGGAAGCACCTGGAATCTATTATGTTGAGTGAAGCTCATCACAAAAGGACAAATATTTCATGAGTCCACTATTATAAAGAGAAAAATTAATTTAACAGACCAGAGACCTATTCCCAAACAAAAGGGTAGAAAGTCAGCCTACTGGCTATGAGCCATACACCACCCCTCTTATGTGCACTTCCTAAGAACCGCCTTGAAAGAGACCTTACACTGGCCAGGTTCACACCTTTCACGAAGAATGAAAAGGGAAAAGACCATTGAAGTGATGCTATACAACATTGAGACAGGGCTGCAACCAATCACAGGCTTCCACAGGAAAGAGACAAGAACCTTACTGGAAAACCAAGTTAAGACCAGGGAAGAGGAGCATCTTCCTTTTAGAGGAAGTCCTGGTATTTCTATTAGTGGGTATGATGGGTAAATGTGCAGGAGTAACCTCACATCTTCACATGGGGAAGGACTGCTAAACAATACTTGTAGGGAACCTAAGAGAGAATAAACCTGGTTCTATGTTCCTGGGTAGACATTGGAATATGTTTCTACCCAAGCCTCTGTGAACAATGTCATGGACTAAGTGCCATGATGACCTTAGATGCTGGTCGTATTGGGAGCTTGTCATTCCCCAAGGACCACACCACAGGGACTCGATGTGGAAGTCTAATTGAATGAATTAGACGCTACCTCAAAACTAACTTTACCTTTGAATTTATGACTGAAATATTCTGATAAGAGAGGAATCAAAGGATGGCCACCCCAGGGCTGTGGAAATGGCAGCCGTTGGACCTTGGGTGGGAGTACTGGCTTAGTGGGCCTTCAATGAAAGGGACCCAGAACCACTATATCTTTAGTATCGCATGCTTTCTTTGCATTAATATGGCAGGTATTAATCTGATAAGCAACGATCTGCCCTTGTAAGAAATAGTACAGGGAATTTTCCTCTCGCACCAACTGCCATGCTCCCTGTAGGCAGACCTTATTCAATTAAGAAATCAATCTGTACAAAGCAACAATTCATGGATAGCATCTCAGTTGGTCTATATTCACATATACTCCTCATAGCAACAGTACCTTAAACTCTATGCCATTGGATAACTTCTTGATATTGTCAGTGTAATTCCCTTATACACCAGGAGGGTGACTGACAATGTTTATCATTTTCATTTCTTTTGTTTTTTTTGTTTGTTTTGTTTGTTGTTTGGGGTTTTTGTTGTTGTCATTCTTGTTGGTTTTGTACTTGTTTCTGCAATAATATGACCGCCAAAGTTGTTCATATCAACTTTAGACAAACAGATGGATTCTGTTCTCCCATTTAATTTCAGCTCCAAAAAAAAAAAAAAAAAAAGGTTCCTTTAATTAAGTCACCATCAAAGAAGCATACAAGCCTCTATGATTCAAAGATGCTGATTACAAAATCCAAATTTGGTGAAAGGGAAAGTATCAGAGCTTCAATTGTGAACACCCAATTCGTAGAATGCTATGGAGAACAGTGGGAGCCTCAAATCCATATGCAGAGAATCTAGTCAGATTAAACCTCCGACACATCCCCTCTAGTCAAAGGTGAGGGACCCATACAGCTTTACTATCTGACAGAGAGTATTGTAAACTTGATTATGGTGGACTGAACCATGATAAAAGATCATACTTGTTAAGTGACCTCCCTATTCACCTAAGCTGAATTTCTTCTAACCTCTTTGTTTTCATAAAAAATCTTTATATAATTTTTTTCTTTCTGTTTGTTTTGTATTTGTTGTTTCTGTTAGCCTTCCAGCTTTGAAGCACAGAAGGAGTGAATGTATAGAGACAATAACAGATGCAACGATGTATCAGGGGCAGAGGGTAGGAAAGGTGAGGGGAATTGGGGAGCAAACAGAGAACATGGGAGGAGAAAGGGAGATCTAGATTGTAATGCTTTATACACACCTCTTTAAAAAAGTTATTTAGCTATGGAAGTGTAGGATATGTGAATATTATATCAAGAAAATTACTAGAAAAAATAAAACAATCTTGACTAATGGTTACCATGGGTGAAGGAGGAAGAGTTTTTACTTAGGGAACATTAACTTTATGCTTAATGGTGGTGGTATCATTTGAAAAAGGATATCAATTATGATTATACAACACAAAGAGTAGAAGTTGTTGGATAGGAGAATGTTTTTGCCACAATTAAAAAAGAATTACAAATAACAATAAGAACAAGCAAAAATAAAATGTTCTAAAATTGACTGTGATAATGATTGTACTACTCTTCATGATATGACAGAACTATTGAATTGTACGATATGTGGAAGAAGTGTCAATAAAACTGTGAAAAATGAAGAAGAACATGTTGAAAGAACTGAAGAGAAGAGTGAAGGAGAATTTAGTGTGTGTTGAAATCAATGCTACTGTAGTGAATTTGACTTTTTGAAAGGGATAAAATTAAAGCAAGCTCATTTGAATATCCTGTAAAATGCCCATGGTGAGTTCTTTCCAAAGGTAGAATGGTCTTCCTTGGAAGTTAAGGGTAATGCATTTTCTATCATTTGAGGTAGAAACATTTCTTTAGAGATACCAAGAAGGGATTTTTGAATTTGATGGATTATTTAACAAATCTTCAAAATTTCTTCACAATCATCTTATGATTCACAGTTATCCAAATTACACATTACACAGTTATCCAAATTAGTTAATATCCTATCATGAATTCCCACCACTTCTGCTGATTTGCCAGATTACCGAGTAGTTTAGTGAATATCCTACATTTTTACTACGTGGAAAGAGTCTCACTTCCACGTTCATACAAATTAAGGGTTCATCTTCATCTGCCTGGAGCTCCCGTCATTCCAGTATATCTAGTGCAATTACCTCTGAGAGCCAGAATTCAAAATCCCGGATTCCCGTGTTGAACCGCTGCTGGCGACTGGCCTCAGTGAGCTTCTGCCCTTTATCAATTGTTCTCTCGAGTAAGTAGTCCCAGTGTTTCTCCAGTTCTTCCAGTTGCCCCTAATCCAGAGAAAAGGAGGAGTAATTTGAGTATTAGGATGCTGAGTATCTTGACAACCTGAGAGGATAGTGAAAAGAGGTTCTAGAGAGGGGAACTCTTCCAAATTTGCTGGCACTCGACTGCCATAGATGTTAGACCAGTTATATGAGGGGGTATCACCCAAAATAGGAAAAAGCTCTACTGATATGAGGGTCATAGTACGTTTGGAGTTTGTTCCACCAGCTAAGTCTGTCAATCAAGCTTTCTATTTAGAGATTCTGAAAAGATTGTGTAAGAGTGTGCAACAAAAAAGGTCTGTTTTGTGGCAGACAGGGAACTGGTTTTGCCACCATGACAATGTGCCTGCTCACACAGACATCCCAGTGCACCAGTTTTGGGCAAAAAACAGGATACCTCTCTTGCCTCATACACTTTACTCACCTGACCTTGGTCTGTGCAAATTCTTTTTGTTTCCATGAATGCAGAGGGACGTGAAAGGACCGTAATTTGACAACATAGAAGAAGTGAAGAAAAAAACGACAGAGGTGCTGTCAACCACCCAAACAGATGAGTTTGAAAAATGGTGCCAAGAATGGAATCTCAGGTCTGACAAATGTATTAAGTGTAATGGGGAGTACTTTGAAGGTGATGTTTGTTTTGTAAAATGTCAAAATACATTGTTTTGAAAAAAAAATTTCATTTTTATTTTAGTACCCCTTTATACTTAACCTGTGAAACTGCAGGGGTATTGGAAAGAAAGGAAGATTTCAATTTTTGGTTGAAGACTCTTGGGAACATGGCTAGAAAATTAAAGGAAGCATTGCAAGACTTAGGAAATTTAGGAAGTATGATAAAACTTAGGAATTAAGACTAAAATTTTATTTTCTTGGAGTTCAAACTTCTGAATATGAGGTGAGCAGAAGCTTTAAGCATCACTGTATTCCTCCTTCTTCTTACAACAGTCAGAGGAAAGGCTATTGACCATAAACTATATTCCACATCCCTACCCAGGGAAACATTGGAAGAATAAAACATAGTGTCTTTAGGGTTTCGAACAAAGTCTGAGCTGAATCTCTTACCTTCATGGTTTCTTCATTGCCGTCACAGGCTTCACGCTCAATCAGGGAGTTCCCCAAGTTGATTACTCCTTCTACCTGCTCAGCTCTGCCATAGACCTCATTTTCAAAGGTCTGATGCTTTAAGTATTTCCTCTGAAGACAAAAGAAACCACATTATTCTCTCATTTAAAGAAGCAGGATAAAGTAAGTGCTGACAAAATGAGTTAATGTTTCTATTAATCACTTCTAAAAGCGGTGGTGATATCTAAAGGGTCTCATTATGCAGTAGACTCTAAGTCCCCGAGAGCAATATCGGGGGCCTCAGCAACAAGAGAGTGGTCAGCATAGTGGATGTTCATTTAACCAACAATCTGGATAAGGTGAATTTTTTTCGATTCCTATTTTGAACATACCTGAATATTGGTAGGGTCTTTGTAGGATTCATCACAGGCTGTGGGAAGCATCTCACTGATCCATTCTTCAAGTTCCTCAAGGTCATGGTTAAATTGTTTCAGATCAGCATAGTCTCCCAGCTTAGTTCTTTCTGCAATCAGCTGGGTTTTGAGCGCATTCCACCTGGCAAGGGGCGGGAAGGTGGGTTCGAAGATCATTAGCTACCTTATATGCCTTTCCGAAGGTCTGACACCATATCACTGACTCTTTCCATTCAACAGGTTAGCACTTTTCCTTTCACACAGTTTTCAAATATAAAGTGCCGTAATTAAGTCTGATAATTTCTAAAGTACTTTGAAGAGCTCTCATGCCATATACCAGCCTATGTAAAAACAATCCAATGTGTCCTGAGAGTTTTAGGTATCTAGACGTGTGAAGAACCCAACGTGTCAGCTACACCTTCAAGGTTTGCAAAAAAAGTCCCTTTTCTACATCTCCCTGCAGCTCACAGAGCACTCATTTAGGTCTGACCTGTCTAGCACCCGTTGGAACCGAGCAGCGATCTCCTCCTTGGCATAATGGTCATCATCTATGAGCCGTTCAGCAAAACATTTCAGGTCAGTGATCTTCCCCTCCTAGCGAAAGGAAATAAAAGAGTGCCAATTTCTGTAGATTAGACGACTGGTGAAATCCCACACTACCCCCTGGAAAGGAATAGACGTGCACTTTGTGGTTTGGGTGTGTGTGGGGTGGAGGTGGTGGCGGCGGTGGTGGTAGTGAGATAAGGTCCCCAAGTTAACTGCTTTTACCGTTATGTGCATTTCAACTCAACAAGAGAAGAAACATTTAATAATCAGGGCTTATTCACAGTAGATTAGATATGTGTAAGACACTGAGCTCCAAGACCATTCTAAGAGGGTTATTGCTACACTGGTTGTGATGTTGAAACAGACTCTTCAGTTCTAAAAGTCAGCTGTTTTGATGAACTCTAAATTCTGCCCAATTATCTTCTGAAATTTTCTAATATATCTTAGAAGGTAAAATCAAATCTACCTCTCCCTCACCTAGTTATTTATCCCATATTGAAAAGCATATTTTCTTGAAATTTAAGCCCATTATATATTTTCAACACCGAATAAACTTCTGTTAGTTATCCTATAAAATGAGACATTTTATAAATTTTTTTTCTCATTCTTCTAACCCAGATGAGATGGAGATCTAGCCATTAATATATCTATTCTATCTATATCTATCTATCTATCTATCTATCTATCTATCTATCTATCTATCTATCTATCTATCTAAATATCTATCTATCTAATCTCGTATCATCCCTATACAATGGAGTAGAACTGACCCTGTGGGTTTCTGAGACTGTAACTCTTCATGGAAGTAGAAAGCTGCATCTTTCGCCCGTGGAGTAACTGGTGATTTTGAATTGCTGACCTTGCAGTTAGCAGCCCAGATTATAACCCATTTGACATGATTGTGATTGACTCAATGACAGCGAGTCTTATCATATGTCTAACTATATGTGCATCTATTTGTTTTCTAGACTTTATTTTCAGAGCAATTTCATGTTTACAGCAAACTTGTGCAAAAAGTATACAGTGTTCTTGTTCTTATATACCTAATCTCCAACAGATCTGTACTTTTTAATTGTCATTGGCAAATTTTAAAGGATTGGAGTAAGCATTCATATAAGAAGATCACAAGTTTAGGTTATCTATAAGATATAATAGGAAAATAGAAATGTTTTCGTTTAAGAGGTAAACTCCAGAGAGACCCCTGGTGTATAAAACAGCTACTATGATCTTAAATATATGCCAAAATTAAAATAAACAAAAACCAAAGAAACAAACTTTATCCAACAAGTCGCACAGGTAATTGTTGTTCATTTTGGTTAAGAGAGGTTGTTCCAAGGCAGTTAGTCTAATTGGGTGAAAACAGCCTTTGTGATATCTGTAGTTCATAAATTTGGAGAGCTCTTTTCATTAACAATGAAATAAAAGAAAGCCAAAGCCTCAAATACGGAATAACGTACAGAAACAAATACGTATTTATGATCAAGAAAGCGGGGCCTTGATAAGGATTCATGAAATGTAGGGGCTAAATTAATTTCACAAGAAATTTACTGCTTAGTTCAAATGTTAATCCACTCTAAGTGAACAACTCCATGAAGTCTCTGGTCTCTCCATTTCTCCTAAACAATGAGCTGAGGCAATATTTTCCATTCTTTCATCAGCTCAACAATCTAAATATGTTGTCTTTGGACCTGAACCCTGGAAGGATACACCACGGAACTTAAAGTGGGAAAATCCACACACCATTTGTGACTTGGCAACACTGTATCACAGAGTGAAGACTTGGGCAAGCCTAAACAATACTGCGAAGCTTTCCGGCGTTTCTACAGGTACCCAAATACTTATAACTCATGAGATCACTCGCATATTGGTATTTCGCCAATCCATGACCTTCAAGTCCATTTGACCTATAGAGACTCCGTAGGAAAGAGCAGAACTGGCCCATAGGGTTTCCAATAACTACCACATCTTTCTGCTAGAATAACTGGAGAAATCAAGCTTTTAGTCTGGCAGTAGAGCACGTAACCACTCCACCAAGGTAGTGCTGCACCCATTCTATTAACTGGTGTTACCTGGGCAGTGATTGCTTTGTCCAAATCATCTCGTTTCTTCATCAAGGCCTCCAGACTGTCTATGGAGCCCTTATCATCTGACCGCAGGAAGGTCTCACGTGCCACCATCCAGCTCTCAGCCTGATCACAATTCCCTTGGAACAACTAAAGAGGACAATGTTAGAGTGGAGTCTACTCTCTCAATCAGGTCAGTCTGATACCTCCTGAGAGGTATGGCCTTTTTTTATGAGAGAGAGAGGGAGACACTAGGCAACCCTCCCACCCCCCTCCCTTTGACTACCTGCTTGCTAGAACTCTGTGCATGCCTCTGAGAGAGACCCCACTTGGTCTGCCCAACTCTAAAGCTGTCAGCACACCATCATGTTTCCAATGACCTTGGATTCATGCAGCTCTACACCTACCAGCATGTGACCTCCCTGATTCCTGCATCATCAACCCACAGCTACGTGAAGAGCAGCATGCCTAGAGCCAGACCCATGGACTTGAGTTGGACTGGGCTAGGATGTTTTCTTGTTATTGAATCACTTCTTGATATGAAGTTCCTTCTCATCCATATATGAGTGTCATTCATTTTGTTTCTCTAGACAACCCCGCCTAATAACCATACCATGAATTTCAGGTTTTTTTCAATCTTCTCTAAACACATTATTTTATGTTTTTATACAGGTCATAATGCATTCTTAAAATGGCCTTCCAAATAGTCTACACCTAGTGAACACTGGCCAGTTATCTCTTTAAAACTTTAGAAAACACTATTCCTCAGGGTAGCCTGTGGCACACTTACTCACTTCCCTCAAAGGGTTAATCATTTCCTCCTCTTTAGCTTCAAATCAAATTCATCATCTTATTGTACTAAAGTTATCTGTCTACAAAGCTGATTTCACTAGCTAAGAAAAAAAATCCTCTATCTTCCTAATGTTGTGTCCCCAGGGCACTGACCACAGTAGGTTCTACATAAAAATGAATACCTATATGGCAATTATCTCACCCAGAGCTTACCCCCAATGCACTTAACTATTCCAATAAGGATAAGAGGAAAGAGCACCATAATCACTAGTCTACAAAATGGAAAAACTAATATCAGATAATAAGAGATGTCCTTCTGCTTAAGCACAGAAAAGCCAGTGAGCTGAGAATTTGTACCAAATAAAATTGCATGGAAGAAACAGAGTAAGGCCAATTCCATTTAAGAATTGGGAATTTGTCATACCTGCAATTCTAGACACTGGTCTAGCATCTTTTTGCGTTGTTCCCATGATTTCTCCAAATCGTCTCTCTCTTGTCTGATATCTTGAAGTTTTTTTTCAATTTCAAGGCCGGCTTGGTGTCCACTACTGATAAGATCAATACCAAAGTCCTCTAAGGCCTGAAAGGTGGGCGCCTCGGCTTCGATGTCAGCATGCTGCTCCTGTAGAACAAAGGGGCAGGAACGGGTAAGGACAATCTCTCTGAAAATTGTAAAATGGGGGACGTTGTGAGGTCAGTGATCAGTGGCTATGGCTTTTCTAGTAATACCTCGTGTCGCTCCAGCAAGATCTCTGTGCCAGTAATGTCCTCAGCCAGCTCCTGTGATGATACCATGCCACCAATGCCACTGATCCAATTCTGCAGGTCCCTAGAAAATGAGACAGACTTATTGGACAAAAATCCTTGTAACTCACTACAGGTATCCACTGATTACTTTTCTCTTCATATGAAGGATTAACATCAATCTAACTTTATCTGAGTCTCAGAAACCTACAGCAGGGTTGCTATGAGTCAACATTGACTCGATGACAGTGAGTTTGGTTTTGGGTTAGTTTTATGTTTTTTTATATGTATTTCTTTATAAAAAATAGTTTCATTGGCATAGACTTCGTTATCTTATTTAATCTTTTAAACAAAAATACAGTCACATTTTACAGGTCAGGAAGCAAGGCTCAGAAAAGTCCAATAATTTGCTGAAGGCAATTCCGAGGAGTCCTGGTGACATAGAGGCTCCTGCAAGGTCAGCAGTTTGACACCACCAGCCACTCCTCAGGAGAAAGACAGGGATTTCTACTCCAATAAAGAATTGCAGTCTTGACAACTCACAGGGAGGCAGTTCTACTCAGTCCTACAGGGTCACGATCTTGACAACTCACAGGGAGGCAGTTCTACTCAGTCCTACAGGGTCACGGTCTTGACAACTCACAGGGAGGCAGTTCTACTCAGTCCTACAGGGTCACGATGAGTTACCATCAACTCGATGGCAGTGAGTTTGGTATTTACATTCGTATTTATATTCACATTTTTGCGTCTATTTATACACATATATAAATACAGATGTCAAGTAGGTTTGGACCCAGGGTTTATGGAAGGGGGCACACCGGGCTGCTTCTTATACTAGGATGGGAATTCGATGGGGCCTGGTTTTGTACATATGAAAGCTGAGACCAAAGACACGGATTTTCTCGAGGTTCCAGAGTTAGTTTGTGGCAAATCTGTCACACTTCAACATTCTCAGTTGCCCTGTCATTAATCAGCACTGGTGAGAGCAGGAGTTAGATAGTGGGAACAGGAAGATTTGAGGAAAGCCGTGGGATCTGGGCCCTGGAAGAGAGTCTGATATCAGAAGCCAAGCAGTTTCCCACCCCCTCTAGTCTGCTTCCGGGGAGGGAGGGGAAAAATGAGGACCTAATGCCAGGGGCTTAAGTGTAGAGGAAATGTTTTGAGAATGATGAGGGCAATGAATGTACAAATGTGCTTTACACAACTGATGTATGTATGGATTGTGATAAGAGTCATATGAGCCTCTAATAAAATAATTGGAAAAAAAGAGTTGTATGAGCCCCTAATAAAATGATTAATAAGTAAATAAACAAAACTTTAAAAAAAGAATAGATAAAATAGAAAGAGAATTTTTATATTTAATAGCTTGTTCTCTGCCCCCAAAGCTTTAACCCATTTTGGAGAGCTTTGATGTAGGACGTTTTATGTTTTATCAACCAAACCAATCTCACTGTCATCAAGTCAATTCTGACTTATAATCACACAGTCGGGACGCATAGAACCCCTGGGGGTTTCCAAGGCTATACATCTTTATGGGAGCAGAAAGCCTCCTCTTTCTCTGATGGAGCAACTGCTGGGTTCAAACTGCTGATTTTGTGGCTAGTGGACCAATGTGTAGTGCACTACCTCAACAAAGCTCCTTGTATACTTAACAGATCTAAAATATGTGGTTTGTGCTGTGTCACTTAATGACAAAGTTCCTTGCATTTGAAAAATCTCTTCAATATACCTTTTACTTCTCACAACAACCCTGCACAAAATGTGAACATTTTCTTTCTATTTTAAAGATAAGGAAAGTAGAGTAGAAAGGGGGAAATTCATTTGCATAAAGTGATGTAAATAGAAGGAGACCTCTGGAATGGAATTCAATCTTCTGGCATCCTGAACCAATATATATTCAATTATTCCTTTCACTCCTTGTTTCTCTTCAGTGGCTTCTTGAGTATAAAGCTCTATCTTACTATGGAACATGAGGTAAGCATGTCTTTCTGTTTTACTTTTATTCATAACACAGTTCAGTATAGGCTTCTACTCACTAAACACACACACACACACACACACACACACACACACACACACACATGCAACTGATTAAATTGAGGTGTATTTCTCATACTCCTAGCAGTCAAGAATAAGCCACTGAAGACTCGACGTCTGTCCTCTGCAGAGAGCAAATATCAAGGAGCTCTGCTTCACCTTAAAATTATATATGGAGGTTAAATTAAACATCTCATGAAAAGTGTCCTGACCTGTTTGCTAGACAGTGCAGCGTTGAAGGAGAAGGGTGTCTTATAAAACCATCCATTTATTCAATGAACTAATTTTTATTGATATATATTAAGTACCTAACATTGATAAAAAAACAAACAAACATATTCTTGTGTTCTAGGAGCTCACACTTTATCCTGCAAGGAATAAAAGCAAACAAGTGATAGACACTAACAGCCACAGAGAGAGAGAGAGAGAGAGAGAGAGAAACCGTGAAAACCAGATGTGTCATAAGGAGGAAAACAAGACTGGGGTTTTTAGAGGTTGTAAATATGACTTCTGCAATACTGAAGAGTAAAACTACATGCAGAGAAGAATACAGCACTTGGTCTGGAACCTGAAGTCCATATAGAATCTATATCTGCAGAGATAACATGCATTTGGGGAATGGACCTAGGTGGTATGTATTTCTATCCCATAGAAGACCACATAATTCCAGAGGTATTAATTGTGGAGCAAGAGAAGGAGCAAGCAGGGTCACTTGCTAAAATGTGCCTTATTTTTTCTCTAACAACACTGCAGTGAGCTAGTACATCCTGGACTCCAGCTCTAATTGTTCCCCTCCTTAGTAGACTAATGCAGTGGGGAAGAAAGTAGGGATAGTTTCGCAATAAGGTATTTACTTTTAGGTCGTTTTTGAACTCTAACAATCTTTAAAACGAATTAACAAAATATTTAAATTCTCCAGGATTTGATCCCAACTTGAAAAATGTTCTCTCTTACTAATTCTTATAAGCCTCTGATCTCGAAACGTATGCTCCATGAGCAACACTCTGTGACTTTGTTTGCACAGCTTTTCCACTATGTATGTCCCTTCTGTCCCATTGATTAGGTCTTGTAAGATGCTATCATTTTATTTTTTTTTGTTTTCAGTAGATCATCTGTTCTTTCTACTTCCACCTTCCCACTACTGTGTGTTAGGATGTGCATTTGGCCCTAAATTATGTTCTACCTTGGTTCTTTACATTCTTTTCTGCCCACCCCCCACCCCCAAACAGAATACAACGAAGTCCCTTTGCCCATAACGAAGGGCACACTGCCATATATATTCTATATATTCAATAGAAGCTGATTTAACTGGCCTCCAAACCTAACTCACTGCCATTGAGTTAATGCTGACTCCTAGCGACCCTATAGGACAGTGTAGAACTGCTCCTGTGAGTTTCTGAGACTAACTCTTTTTGAGAGTAGAAAGCCCTGTCCTTCTCCCAAGGAGCTGCTATTGATTTCGAACTGCTGACCTTGCAGTTATAGGCCCAATGCTTAACCACTATACCAACCAGATGGCCTTATTATCCTTCCAACTTCAGTATTTTATGGTTTGGAGTAGTGAAACTCACATTTTTGTGAGACTGGACACTGTGGTTTCCTCAATACACAGCAGGGAACAGCAAAATACTTGCACCTACCCTTCTTTAAGCTCTACTCAGGGGGCAACACGGGGATTTTTCACTCCGTTTGTTGGACATCTTCTTTATAACGTTTACCTGGCATTGCTGAGGAACAGGTAGAATTTTTGGGACTCATTTAAATCCTCCTTACGATCCTCTGTATCCCTCAGCAGGTCATCCCAGGCATCGTTCAGCTCTCTCTGCTGCCTCTGCAGGTCCTCGGTGGCATCTGGATGTGACTCACATAGCCTCTCTGCTGTTTCTCCCAGGATGGTTACCTAAGGTGGAGCAGAGCTCTCTTAATCAGGCTAGAGTAATTGGAGATTAACCACACCTGAGCCATTGCAAAAGCAGAGACTTGATTCTTGGTTCACGTATTTCAAAGTAGACATCCATGGTTAAAAAACATATTATGTTATTTCTAAATAATAATACCAACAAGTTCAGTTCACATGGTAATTATGTAAAGTGGTAAAATTGATATTATTATATTTAATTTTTTTAAGTAACAGGTTAGTGGAGTAGAACAGTTAATGGACTTGACTGGCTAAAGGCAAATTCACTAATCCTGATTCTTAATGGGAAGATCTTCCTAGTATAGATACACTCACTTTTTTTTATTCTGCCCAATAATGCCAAAATATGTAACCCCTTTGACTTCTCCTGGAGTATAACTGGCAAGCTCAAGAGTTCACGTTTGTGTCAGGAGAGGGTTAGGAAGCTCGACTAATTCCTGGTTGAAGAAATTTTGTACCATGCTCAGGTACAGATAGGCCTGGCCATTCTGAGTATGACATCCAACTAGCTTCAGGCAATTTTTGATCACCTGGAATACATTACAGTGGCAAAAGAATATAATATAATCATTTGGCAAACAGAGGGTTTTCTTCCAACATAGTTTACCTCTGTGTTAACGGTAGTGCAGCATGTCGTATGCGTGACCTCACCTTAAGGAGATGACACAATGAATATGTATGGAACAATACAAAAAGAACTGTTAACCTAAGAGCACTGGTAAATAGAAACATGAAGTGGGATGTGTTGGAAAAGAACAGTAGCACACGTTCTCCCACCTTTTCCCCCAAAGGCACGAGGTCGCGCTCAAAGCTTTCATGCTGACGTTGAAGGGCCTGAACGCTGAAAAGGTCTGATCCAGGGTCAGCAGCCCTGAGGGCCTCGCACTTCTTCTCAATCTGTTCCTTCGTGTCATCTGCTTCTCTGGTGCACAGGGAAGGAAAGAGTGACTTGGTTGGTGATTGGGGGTGATGTATACTACGTAGCAAAGGAAGGCAAGCTGAGCTTTTATGGAAGCATCTCTATCATGGTTGTCTTCATAGTTGGAGTCAACCTTACTTCCCTTGTCATTTCATCTTTACAACCCCCAGAGTCATGATCACTACTGTTATTCCTAGGATTAAACAGACTAAATGTTTTCTTGAGGTTATACCACTGGTAAACGTTGAAACACAAGTTTGAACAAATCTATAGAATGTCATGTTAAGTGTGAACCTTGCATATTTTAATGTGCCTCTACAATCTGTAGAGGTGCATATGTAATGTGAAATTCGACAGTTTTCCATATTAACTAATTTTGAATGGCCAGATCAAGTTGACTGTCAGTTTCCTTCCCCAAATCTTCACAATTACATTTGTGCACATGAAGGTGTTTGATGTATATATTTGTTAACATGCTCACTTGCTTGTTTCCTTTTTTTAATGAAGACAGGTGTGAAATCAAATATTATAATTGATGAATGAACAGTTATAGTCAACTTGGTGTTTATTGTCCTGTACTGTCTACTTCTAGTTCAATAATTTTAAGTTTCATTAGCTGTAATTAAAAAAAGAAGACCAATAATATACCAGGAGTTAAGCTCGGGCACTAGAAAAATTGAAGTTGATTACATTGGAGTCTCAATGTGCCAAAGGAGGAATTCTCTGGTGAAACACTGTTTTTTCTCTTTGCAAATTGACTCTATCTCCAGGAGAAGAGTTGCACTAAGAGCTGTGCTCTTACCTTAGTGAAAACAATTAAGGGTCTTTGAGTGCATGCTAGAGCAGTAACCACTTTCTTAGGTGAAAATTCTCACCTGTGGAACATCTGGACAGCATGGGCACTGCCAAGTAGCTGGCGCTGTTCCTCTGCCAGTCTCTGAAGGGATCCCCATCTAGCATTCAACTCCTGCAAGTGGGCAGACACATCAGATTTTAGGCAAGGACATCATTCAGATAGCTCGGTGATGTCTGAAAACCAGATGGCATTTGAATCATGTTTATTCTCATTTTAAGAAATGCACTTGGAGTCCTTCTGTCTTGGATAACCTAAACGTAGGCCTCACTTATTTCAAAGTGATATAGGAAGGTTTTTTCTTTGTTTGTTTGTTTAGTTTAGTTTTTTACCTTTTCAAACTGTTGTTCTAGATGGGAACCATCATTCTTGGAGTAGCAATCAATTGATGTTGCCAAAGACACGTCATTGCAACCTCTTAATAAATGAATGGGAAGTTTCCTGAGTAGTTGGAAGTTATCACAGTTTTTAGGAGAAATCTAACACCTTTCTGCATCTTGCATTAGAGAAATATAGTAACAACTTAAAATTCTACTTTCTATTGAGAGTAATTTAATTGTTCACAAGCACACTCCCTCTCATTGTTACCCTTTGATACCAATCACAAAAGGAGAAAATAACTCATTTTCAGTATTTGTTGCAACCTAGGAAGCTTAAACTGAGGAAAGCTGTGTGTCAGAGCTGCATCCTCTGTGCATGTGAAAGTTGGACATTTAATGGGGAAGATTGAAGAAGAGTGGATGCATTTGAACTATGGTGTTGGTGAAGAATATTGAAAATTCCATGAACTGCCAAGGGAACAAACATCTGTCTTGTAAAAAGTTCAGCCAGAATGATCCATAGAGGTAAGGATGGTGAGACTTTGTTTCATGTACTTTGGCCATGGTATCAAGAGAGACACGTCCCTGGAGAAGGACAACATTCTTGGTAAAGTGGAAGGACTGAGCAAAAGAGGAGGCCTTTGATGAGATGGATTGACAGAGGGGCTGCAACACTGGCCCAAACCTCAGAACAACTGTGAGGATGCAGCAGGAGCGGGTAGTGTTTCCTTCTGTTGCACACAGGGCTGCTATGAGTCAGAACAACTCAGTCACACATGGTAACAACAGGGAGCTACACTAGACATTCCACACACGTATGTCAGCTTTTCATAGATCCATAGTCCAAATCAATGAATCGGACACAGAAAGCTTCTACCCCCACCCTGACCTCTCTCCCAACCTATCCTCATCTCGTTTTTCAGTATGTTTATCAGAACGTACTTTATGCAGTGACTGTTCTTCACTTATCATCTCTCGCTATAATACCTTCCTTTGGTTGCTATGCATTTCCTTTCCATTCAGACATGTGAGCACTGGAGACGCTATGTGTGGGTTGTGGTGGTGGTGGGTCAGTGAGTGGTTTGCAATTTAAAGATTTCTGGTTAGTTCAAATATAATTTTGTTAAATTTTCAATTGGGAAGTTCAGAATTTGATGCGTTGTTGGAGAAAAGAATAGTATGTTTAATTTAATAGACATTCAATAATAAATTAAAACAAAACTTAAGAGACTATACTTTTCAATTCTCTTGCATTAGAAATGTTGAAACAGAAGCCATTAGAAATGAAGTGACATTTCCAGTGCAATAAATAACACTGTGGCCTGAAACTAAGTTTGAATCACCAGTTCCAATACTTATGCCCCTCTCTCACCACATCCACATCCCTCAACACAACACATCTCTTGTGGGAGCTCAAAGGACACTCAATGCGTGTTCATAAATAAGGTTGTGCTTTGGTTAAGCTTTGACAGGAAACATAGCTGTACTATCTGTCCTTGATGTTGCTGGTAGCTTCACACCACCCTTACTTTATGTGTGTTCCTAGCTAACCTGTGGAATATGAAGTTGGGTATATGAAAAAGAAACAAAGGCTCAGAAGACCAGGATGGTGATGAGAATTAATGGAAGGAGCCTTAGTTACCTGTCGGATTTGAGCACCTTCTGGTGTCAGAAGATCTTCAAACAGTAAGTCGTCAGCCACCTTATTGATATCCCTCAGCCGAGGCTCATTCGTCTTCAAATCCTGGAGGAGAATATGTGCCCCTAACAAAGTTAATCCTGTTCTCAAAGCTTACCTTCATACCATTCCTTTCCTGACTGAATATTAAAGCATAATGAAACCTTTGTTGCAACAGGCAATGACTGCTTTCCCTTATCTGTCGCTAATATAAATACAACGCCTCCAAAGAAATTCATTGTCAGCCAGTCGATGCCAACTCATAGTGACCCTTTAGGCAGAAATGAATTGCCCTTGTGGGTTTCAGAGACTGTCACTCTTTATGGGAGTGGAAAGTCCCACCTCAAGCTAAACTCTCTGATGCCTACTGGTTATCCACACCTTGCCCAAAGAGCGAATATTTATCTAAAGCATGGAATACCACCAACCCCCTACCCCATCTTAAGAACTGACACAGTGTTCCATATCAAATTGGCCAGCAGGAACACATTATGGTAGTGGGGACATTTTGAAGAATGCAGATCTATCAGATCTCCCAGAAGATTTGGGGGCAGTAGGGTGATAAGTTGTAAGGTGAGGTGACTAATCTCTTCTGGCTCCTCTTTATTTATTAATACTAATAATACTCAGAGGAATATTTGAGCTGTGGAGCTCTCAGTAATTTGGAGTAGGATATTCAGCAAACATGAAATCAATTCAGAGAAGGAGGTATGGAAAAATAAAAATCAAACCTCTCTAAAAGGTGTTTAAGGGAGACCGTCTTTCTTTCTCACCGTTTGGAACTCATCAAATTTTTTCTGTAACTCCCAAACATCATCTAGCTCCACACCAGTGTTTTCTCTCCTCTTGTCTCTTATCCAGTCCAGCATGTCTCCTGCCTCATAAGCCAGCAAAAACTCATTATAACGTTGCAACAGATGACGTCTGCGCTCTTCTGCCAGATCAAGGAGTGAGTGGTACCTGGGCGGTGAAGTCAAGAAAATAAGAAAGGTAGGAGAAAAGTTGTTGAAAACACACAAATGTAGAGCCATGGGACAAGGAGTAAAGAAAGAAATAAAATCGAGAGAAAGGAGAATGTACATAATAGGAGATAATAAATATGGTGGCGGGGAGCATTAGAACAGAGAGACAAAACACAGCGTCACATTTTAAAATGTTAATGTCTCAATAGCATAAGAAGCAGTATCCTTTCTACCTTTTCAGGGGAAAAAATATTCACACACAACTGGCAAATGAATAAGACACACCTTGGTATAATTAACAGCATGCATATGGAAGTGAAGACCTTTGATAATATTAAATTAATCCATTCTGGGAAGAATGCCAGAATACGCAGTTCTAATAAGTTTCTGACCTCATCCAATTGACTTAGTGGTTCTGAGATTCCCTTTCTTCACATGAAAGTATTTGAAGCACTCTAAATTTAATTTTAGCTTCTAAAATCTGCACATTATCAATGACATCTATAATCTTCTAATAGATGAAAAACTATGAAAAGCCTATTTTGACCAAAAAAAAAAGGGAAATGTTTGTCCAATCACTTACTGTCTAGTTATCCCTCCTTCAGTACTTACTGGTTCTCAATGTGCTCCTGTCGCTCGGAAATGCTGCCTGGCTCTTCTCTCTTCCGTCGTGGAAGCATCGGGAACTCATCATAGGCCAGTTTCCTGACATAAACAGCTGGGACGAAGCCCTGATGGTCATCCGCCTCTACCTTCCACCAGTCCTGAATGGAGAACAAATCCCCACACCTTTCTTCTTAAAAATGCCAAAATTAGAAAAGTAAGCACAGACATGGTGTGATGGTCAAGAGACGGAAACCCTTGCTATGGGTGACATATGCTTTCCATATATTATTAACAAGATATGGAGTGCAAGAGATCCAGAGGTAAATCTGTGAAATCTAGGAGTGAGACATTTGGTGCTAGATCCTTAGTTTGACCAAACCCAAAGATAGTTCCCTAATGATGGGGCAGTTTGTCTACCAAGGAGTTTCTCTCTCTCTCTCTCTCTCTGTCTCTCTCTCTCCTTTCTCTCTGTCTCTGTCTCTCTCTCTCTCTCTCTCTCACACACACACACACACACACACACACACACACACACACACACACGGAAGCTAAAATTTAACCTGGACTCTTGTGAATGAAGCAGCTGTGTATGGCATATTACTAAACAAAATTTATCTTTTCCATCTCTTTCCTCTACCCCACTCTTGGAGTTGTTGACATTGAGGCATGCCTTAAAATGTATTTCTCTGAAGGCTTTTACTTATTATCTTAATTCCAGCAGAAATATGGGTAGGGACTATTGCTGTATTAATCATTTTAGAGTTATTAGGATAATATGATGAAGTGGACAGGCCTTGGTAAAGAGGTGGAGATTGGAACATAGCTTATCTGAGAATGGAACAGCTTTTCAAGAAATTAATGTATTCCTACATTAATGATATCCAAAACTTTCTCTCCAAGCACTTTTGGAAATTCATTAGATATTTGAGTGTATGCAAAATATCTGAGTTCTTATTAAAAACATGCTAATAACCCTAGTTATTATTGTGTCACTGTACTCACTAAGGCTAAAGAAAACCAGATTAAGAAGATTTAAATTAAAAATATTTTATCAAGTTTCTCCTAAACTCAGTTAGTTTTGCACTATCATTAAAAAACTGCACAGAATAGGAAAGGGCAAAACAATAAGAAGAAAGCAACTTAGTCTTTAACATACTACATAATTGATGCCCTTTTTTTTTAATGTATCTTTGGGAAAATTGCTTAAGCTCTCTGAAACTCCATTAATTTATAATCTTACCTCAGAGCTACTATAAATATTGGGAAAGATATGTATAGGATCTTACATAATATCTAGAAGAAAGGTGCTACTTAATAAGTAATGGTTATTTAAGAAAGTGATAGTAAAGTATTTTCTCGTCAATAGTGGAGATGGTGACAAGGTGCCCAGGAAGGAAAAGTATGACTGACTATGGAAGCAATCATACAATTCTGTTTGAAGTGACTAAACTATGGAATGATATGACATATTATTAACTCCCAAACAATAACAAATTAAAAGAAAAAAGCATAAGACTGGAGTATGTACACTGGTACAGATAAGAGCTCATGACACATGGAATCCAGGTCACATAAACCCCTCAGGAACAGAAATGGGAGTAGTGGTACCAGGAGCATAGGGGGGGAAGGTGGGGGAAGAGGGGAGGAAGGGGGAACCAATCACAATGAAGGACGCATAACACCCCCCACCCCGGGGACAAACAACAGAAATGTGGGTGAAGGGAGACAGCAGTCAGGGAATACATGAAAACAATAATGATTTAACAATAATGGAATATATGAAAACAATAATAATGATCACCACAAGGGTGGGAGTTGGGGGAGAGAAGTAAAAAAGAGGAGCTGATATCAATGAGATAAATGTTTAGGAAGTGGTGATGGCAATATACGTATATGCTTGATACAATTGATGTATGGAATATTATAAGAGCTGCCAATACAATCATTTTTAAAAATGCATAAATCCAGAAATGGATTTTCAGCTCCCACTAAATCCTAGCTCTATTTGAAGGACAGTGAGTCCTTACATCATGACCCTGCTCAAGACTCGCCCTCAGGAAATATTGAGTGCTAAAGAAGATGCGAGTGCTAAAGAGAAGTGTGGTGAGGAATTTAAAATGTTGCCCAGTTATCTGATAAAATAGTGTCTGGGGTCTTAAAGACTTGTCTCCAAACAAGCAGCCATCTAAGTGAGTTGTCAACCAAGTCCACATGGAAGAAGCACACCAGCATCAGTCACTGAAGGATTGCAATCCATATAGTCTGAAGTCAAAGGAGGGATTAGTATCAGAACCAAAAGTGTGAGAATCTGGTCTGCAGAAGGCTATGGATGACAGTGGTAGCCCAAGATCCATTTGTGGACCCACATAGGACATAAGCCTCTGGAGAACTCCCCTATCGAAACACGAGGAAAGTGGTCACCAACCAGTAGATGCCTCTATGATGCAGGCTGTGCCTGATCTGGTTTCCAAGTTTTTCTTTATTTTTGGTTTGTTTTTTGTTTGTTCAAATAGAGTGTATCTCAGAGGTGATATGTCATTGGAAGTCACCTTATTGAAGCTGTGCTGTATGTTTCCTACTTTTTTGGTATATGAAACCCAGGACTGATGACCCTATAGGGTCAGCAAGTAGAAAAAGGGTTTTGCATTGGTGGTGGTGATGGGGTAAAGGGGAGACAATTTCAAGGAGTCCATGTAGAAAAAGAATGTCTGGAAACTGCTTGTGGTACCAATGATACAATTCCACTTGCTGTGCTTAAACTATGGAATGATACGGTGTATGTATTACATCCCAATTAATAATAAACTTTACAGATAATAAAAAGAGATCGTTCTGGAAAAGCACAGTTTTGATGGAGAGATCTTTACAAAGGGAAATCACCTTGTTAATGGAGCTCAGCAGAGTTAGGACGTCGTCTTTCTTCATGGTGACTTCTCGGGGACTGCGAGCCTGGAAGTCATATAGCGCCACAACCCTCTCTTCTCGACCAGCGCCCTCCACTGGCACAGCCTGTTGTTGCTGGAAAAAAATGTAACAAGCACGTCGATCACTTCTTGGAATCATCTCTTTGCCTCCACCTGCTAGGGCCATCCAGCATTGTCAGTCCCTGGGCCAGACAGAAGACATAGCCTCTGAATGAAGCCTCTTTACATGACTCTAGAATATAGATATGGTGAAATGTGTTCTTCAGAGACACTGCCCCACCTAACATTTCTCAGGAGATAAGCTGGATGAGAAATGTGAATACAGGGTGAATAAATGAAAATGTGGTTTGCTGCCATTATGGTAAGTGTTTACAGATACTGGTTCTTAAAGTAGGAGGGGTGATATAATTGTCTAAGAAATTCCAAAAGGATTATAGACATTGAAGTTTCAGACTGTTGTATATAAAAGTGAAATGTCTCAATATCTCTCATTATTTTACCTATTCCCTGGGTCTCCATGGACAATGCTTCCCACGCCAAGGCCTTTAAGTCATGTGTCGAGGATCCGAGGACTTTCTTTACTAAGACCTGGGTGATCCAGAGCTCATGAAAGACCACCAGATTGAATTCAATGACAAATTAAACTGCATCCTTAAAAATACACTGCATTTTTTACATTAATCAGCAGGATCTCCAAGGAAGAGTCCTTTCTCATTTTACTTTTAGCAAATCACTCTGAGAGGCTAAGTCAAGTGGACACCCTCTTTCAAAGTCATGGTCCATTCCTTCTTCAATTCGGAGTTGCAAAGGTTATGCTAAAATGCTGCCTGTGAAGGTCATAGATTGTAGTGTTTTCGTCATCATCATTTTCTGAGTGGCAGGACGTAGAAGCTGATGATAAAAAAGAATCCCCTTTCCTTCTGGTGGGTCATCCTCCTTACCTGGCAGGTTTCTGCCTGATTCCGCAGAGCTTGCATGCTGGTTCCAAATGCTTTGAGATCCACTAGGAAGGCTTCATGCTTCTTTAGAAGAACCTGATTTGTTGAGGGAAGATCATCAGAGGAAATACCAAAGGAACACCAAACACCAGGGGCAGATGCTTCAACTACTATTCTTTTGGCCTATGTCGACTTTTGTCTAAATTTTGAGCAAAAGCCACATTTCATCCAATATAAATTTCTATTTTAATCTAACATGGAAACTATCAAGAAAAAAATCCAACTAAACCCACTCCCAATGACCAGATCAGCAGTTCTCAACCTCTGAGTGGTGGTCCCTTTCAGGGTCAAATGACCCTTTCATAGGGGTCACTTAAGACCATCGGAAAACACATATTTTAGATGTGTCTATTCATCTCCAGGTGGGTCTGCCCACATGCAGATACACCCACATATGAGTACACGGCGTGACACTATTACTCATACTACACAATGCTTCAAGACAAAATTTCATTTATTTATAATTAGAAATAAATGTTTCACAATATCTAATTACATATTGTTTTTGTGATTCATCGCTATGCTTTAATTATGTTCAATGTGTAACAACGAAAATAGATTCATAACAACAGTAGCAAAATTACAGTTATGAAGTACCAATGAAAATAATTTGATGGTTGGGGGTCACCACCACATGAGGAATTGTATGAAAGGGTCACGGCATTAGGAAGGTGGAGACCCACTGGATTAGATTCTGACAATAGCAATCTTTTGTAAGATTTTTGAGATGGTGAAAAAAAAATTCATGAGCACAAAGGACCTCATCTATCTCATAAGAAGTGGCTGGTAATTTGAAATTTAGACTTTGTGATTAGCAGTCCAATGCCTAACCCATCCACCCACAGAACTCCATCAAGAACATAAGATCTCATAAATGGATAGGGATTTCAGTTATGCGTTGGGTGATGATCCGCATGATGGGCAGTTCTAAACCACTAGCAGCTCCACAGGAGAAAGACTGGGCTTTCTACTCCCATAACACAGTTACTGTCTCAGAAACCCACGGGGTGGGGGTGGGGGGGCACTATGAGTTAGTGTTGACTTGGTGGCAGTGAATTTGGTTTGGTTACAACCAAACTGAACTAAAAATAGTATGATTTTTAAATCAATATACATCATTGCTGAAACATGTTTGGGATGACAGCATAAAGTCATAGGACGAAACATTAACATGCATTTTAAAATGCCAATTACAGTTATTTCTAGTGTTAAAGGTTTATAAAATACTATGCTAGCTTTCCTTTATTTCCATTGAATAAAGCAGAAATTGTTATAAAGAGCAAGGATACCTTTGACTTTCGACTTGATTTCTTTTTCAATGTATACACCTTTATCCCGAGAAATTAATTGATGTGCATACACCTCAAAACTCTGCTTAGTTTGTACAAGCCTAAGGTTACACTTTGAAGTTTCACCCACTATCTGAGTTGGTTCAAGCTCATTGTATCTGTGAGAGAAATTCAGGATGGAACCAATAGAGTTATGGATTTCTGGTCGGACCTTTTTGGATTTAGATAATCTCTGAAATGTCTGTGAATCTCTGGGGATTTAGAAGATTTGATTGAAATCATCGTCAAATCTGAGGCGATACCATCAGAAAACAACAGAGGTAATTATTCTAGAAACTAAAAAGAATACAGTAGAATCGATGATGATCTCATAATCCAAGTAAACCCTACATTAGTAATTTGGTACCATTTGATGATACATGGAATTCTCATCAGAGGAATGTCATGAGACAATGCCCATCCCTACCCCTCACTTACTCCAGCTGATTCTTCATCAGCCCCATAGTTAGTATTTTTTACAATAGGTTCCTTCTCCTTAATCCATGTTTCTGCTTCATGCAAGTCAGCCAGATATTGCTGGAACTGGACATTGGCCTCAAGATCATTCTGTCGCCTAGCAGCTCGGGCCTGTAGAGACTCCATGTTCTCATTCAAATTCTTCACTCTTGAGGACACATCATCTGCAGCAAAGTGTCCTGTGGAGTAGTTAATAGAAAAGGTGAGTGTGACCCATATTAATGTCTACCACATGCTTACCTGTGTTGTAAGAGCAGGAAGAACAAGAACCAGTTGTTAAAGGTTACTCCCAACCAGACAAAGCAAAACTAATCTCCAATCACAGAGGGGAGAGGCTCTCAAATATTTTGAGATGCTCTCAAATATTTTGAGATGCTCTCAAATATTTTGGTCCTTTAATAATTTTTAAAGTTATTGAATGTACACATATTTTGCTTATTGGGGGCATATCTACTGAAAGTTATCATATCACAAATTAAAATAGAATCCTTTCAAGCTGAAAATGTACAAGTATACATTCTATTAACCACCAGAAAAATAACATTATCATATTTCATGTAGGCTCTGTTAAATGTCGCTGTACCTTTAGGAAGAAAATGAAAGTGAGAGAAGCAAATAATATCTTATGGTTGTTATAAAATACTTTCATTTGTGTTCCCTCTTAAACGTGTCTGAGGGACCTCAAAATGTTCCCAGACCACAACTGAAGAATCCCTGTCAATCACTGCTCTTGCAAGCACACATGACACACAGAGATGACAAAGTGACAGATAATATAGTGAAGTAATGTGGACATAAAATAGACTCACAATCCCAATGAAAACATCAAAAGCCCCATATCAAAATTTCACAAAAGAAAAAAATACCTGATGAACAATGAAAAAGTAGATAATAATATACTAGATTTAATTTCAACCATAACATCAAATACAAATGGTGTAAATACCATAATTAAAAGGTAAAATTACTAGGTAGTATGAAATAAAAGCAACCAAAACAGCCAAACCCAATATTATCGAATTGATTGTGATTCAGAGTGATGCTGTAGGAAAGAGTAGAGCTGCGCAAGGTCTTCAAGGCCATCAATCTCTATGGAAGCAGGTTGACACATCCTTTCCCCCCGAGCGGTGTGAGTTTAAACTGCCAGGCTTTCAGATTGTAGCCAAATGCTATACTGACTGTGTCTCAAGAGCTAATTTATTAAAGAAAAAGTCTATGGTGTCTATTGGAAATAAGCTACATATGTATGCATGTGTATAGATGCACACACACACAGAAGAATTGAAACATATATACCATGCGAATGCTATCCAAAAGAAAGTTGAAGTTACAATATAAATTTTTTTCAGGAGGAAGATTTCAGAACAAGGAACAAGGTTATGGATGAAGAGGGTTTTTATATAATGCTAAAGATTTCAATTTGTCGAGAAGACATTAAGTATATGCACCTAATACCATAGCTTCACATTACATAAAACAAAATTGATCAAAGGAAAGGAGAAAAAAACTACAGTTATATTTGGAGAGTTAAAGAAAACAAACCTTCCCTGTGTGGTTGTTACTGTTGTTGTTGTTAGGTGCCATTAAGTTGAGTCTGACGCATAGTGAGCCCATGTGTACAACAGAAGGGAACACTGCTGTGTCCTGGGCAATCCTCACATTGCTGTGTTTGGGCCCCTTGTGGTTGAAGACACTATGTCAATCTATCTTGTTAAAAGACTTCTTAAAAAACAAAAACAAAAAAACTTCTTTTTCACTGACCCTTTCCTTCACCAAGCATGGTGTCCTTTTTAAGGAAATGATCTCTCTTGGTAACATATCCAAACTGCTTGAGACAAAGTCTTGCCATCCTTCCTTCTAAGGAACATCTCCGCTGTTCTTCTTTCAAGACAGATTTGCTTATTCTTATCGAATACGTAGTACTTTAAAAATAGTTCAACAGCACCATCATCTAAATCAAGTGATTCTTCTTCAATCTTCCTTATTCGTTTTCCAACTTTCACATGCATATAAGGCGACTGAAAATATCATGTCTTGTGTCAGGCACACATTACTCTTAAAAGTGACATCCTTCCTCTTCCATAATTTAAGAGATTTTGAGCAGCAGATTTGGCCAATGCAATTATCATTTGACTGCTTGACCACTGTTTCCATGAGCATTGACTGTGATCCACGTAAAATTAATCGCTGAACAACTTCCATCTTTTCACTGTTTATTGTGATGTTTCCTCTTTGTCTGGTTGTGCAGAGTCCCGTTTCTTTACAATGAGTTTCAATTGATGCTGAAGACTGCAGTCCTTGATCCTCACCGGAAGTGCTTCAAGTCCTTGCTGTCATCCAGCAAGGTCATGTCATATCAAAGGTGGGAATAAGCCTTCCTCCAATCTGATATGATACTCTTCTCCATGTTAACCATCTTCTTTCATTATTTTCTCAGCACACAGATTGAATAAGTGTGATGAGAGGGTACCAGCCTGACACACACTTTTCCTGATTTTAAACCATGCAGCGATCGCTTTTTTTTTTCTGTTCATACTTCTTCTGGGTTTATGTACAGGTTCCGCAAGACTAAAATGAAGTATTCAAAAATTTCTATACTTCTCAAGGTTACCCATAGTTTGTTATCATCCATACAATCTAATGCTTTTACATAGTCAATAAAATACGAGTAAACCTCTCTCTGGTATGCTCTGCATTTAGGCAAGGTCCATTTAGCCAATGATGTCCCTGGTAGCATGTTCTCTTCTGAACCCAGCTTAACTTTCTGGCAGGTCCTTGTCAATATACTATTGCAATTGTTTATGAATGATCGGCAGGAAACTTTGACTTGAAGGTGAGCTCACCGTCATCCAGTGACTCCCTGTGGATTTTCAACACTGTAACTGTTTATAGGAGTAGAAATCCCAGTCTTCTGCAGAGGTGGTATTGTTTGCTAAATTCGGCATTTAGGTGGGTCATCTTTCTTTGGGCACAAAAATTTATATCTTCCAGTCCATTGGCCAGGTTTCTGTCTTCCAAAATCCATAGATGAGCGAGTGATTCCAGTGCTTCATCAGCTGGTTCAAATAGGTCAATTGGTATCCTGTCAATTGCCAGAGTCTTGTTTTTGGCTTGGACTAATTACTTCAATACCATTGGTTCTTGATCATATGCTTCCTCTTGAAATGATTAAATGTGGAACAATGCTTTTTTTCCCCATATAAAATTAAATTTTATTAGCACAATAGTCTCAATATAAAATGCAGATCAAAGGGTTTACTTTCATATCATTTGGGATCATATTTTTTTTCTTAAGAGCAGCACTATAGGTAAGTCATTCAAACAAAATCAATGACAAACTCCCCAGCTTAGACATGAGAAACTGTGAAAAGCACATACAATATAAGATAACCAGCTAATCACCGTTTACATTTCTTTCTGTTATTAGACTCTTGAAGGGTAGTATTTGGCTCAGTTATGGAGCATAATATCATTGCCTGACCATCTAACCCCATTCAGACACTTGAAAAATGCTAGAAATGCAGTCCAGGGACTGATAGTAGTAACCTGAATTTTTTTTCACCCCACAGGTACTTCCTCATCACAAAGACATCCAAAAGCGTTTGGTCCCCTTCCTCACTTGACTTGCACTGGGTAGCCATGGTGACAGAGTGTAGACCATGAGGGAAGTGGGAATGGTCCAGATTCTCCATTTGGAACTTCTTTAAGAATTTGAGGATGAGGGACAGCAGTTGCATCCTGACCATCTTGTCATTGTCAAAATGATGAGTTGAATCTGATTCAATCTGAAGTAGTATCTCTGCTTCCTTAAGTAGGATGATATGGCCTTGACAGTGTCTTCCACCTTGATATCACAGAACAGCACAAAACTGCTTCACAAGGATGGAGTCCCTCTGCAAAAGTTTCACCATTTTGGGGTCTGAATTGTCATCACTAACCCACTTTCTCTTCTTACCATTCATAAGCTGGATGAGCCTTGGAGGTGGCTGAATAATGAGCTGATTGTGTTTAGTATGCACCACAGTCGAAACAGTTGACAAGCAAGTGCCGGGTTTAATCTCCACAGGCACCAGGGATTCTGCAAGCTCGCGCATGATTTCAGTCTTCTCATTCTGACATTTGAAGGGCAGGGAAAGATCCTTTGTCCAATGATAGGACATGGAAGGGGGCTGGCGCTCAATCATCAGGCCCTTCCTTTGGGGTTGGGTGAGGGGTGGCCTGGTGTACAGCTCGGGGCATATCGCACGGAGTGGCTGCACTTCTTTAAACAGCTCTGACACTTGGTTGAAATTCAGTCATATGCAGCAGATGGACATTGGGCCTCCACTCAAGTACTTACTCATGCAAGAACACGTTGTTCTATTAAATTGGCATTCCATGATGCACACCTTCCCAGCACGATTGCTGAAGAAAAATGTGTGCATAAGCAAATGTGGTGAAGAAAGCTGATGGTGCCCAGCTATCAAAAGATATAGCGCCTGGGGTCTTAAAGGCTTGAAGATAAACAAGCAGCCATCTAGCTCAGAAGCAACAAAGCCCACATGGAAGAAAGCACAGCAGCCTGTGTGGCCACATGCTGTCGAAGGGATCAGGTATCAAGCATCAAAGAACAAAAAAAACCATATCACTCTAAATAAGGGTGAGTGCAGAGTGGAGACTCAAAGCCTATCAGTAGCAAACTAGACACCCACTTACTGAAGGGTTGTGGGGAGGAGATGAGCCAGTCAGGGAGCAGGGCAGCAACGATGAAACATATAACTTTCCTCTACTTCTTAAATGCTTCCTCTCCCACACTGTCATGATCCCAATTCTACCTTACAAATCTGGCTAGACCAGAGGATGTACATTGGTACAGATAGGAACTGGAAACACAGGGAATCTAGGACAGATAATCCCTTCAGGACCAGTGGTGAGAGTGGTATGCTGGAGAGTGGAGGGAATGTGGGGTGGAAAGGGGAATCAATTACAAGATTATACTTATAGCCTCCTCCCTGGGGGATGGACAGCAGAGAAGATGGTGGAGGGAGATGGCCGACAGTGTAACATATGACAAAATAATAATAATTTATAAATTATGGAGGGTTCATGAGGGAGGGGAGAGTGGGGAGGGAGTGGGGAAAAGGAGGAGCTGATATTAAAGGCTCAAGTAGAAGGCAAATGTTTTGAGAATGATGATGGCAACAAATGTACATATGTGCTTGACACAATGGATGTATGTATGGATTGTGATAAGAATTGTATGAGCCCCCAATAAAATGATTTTAAAAAAGAATAAAATAATAGTAATTTAAATAATGCCGAAAAAAAAGAAGAAATGCAGTCATGTGTCAGTGGGGCACTACATGCTTTTCATGACCAAAGTCTGGTAGGGATTCAGTGCCTCAAGAATGAAGTGAGGTTCCTGACTATGACAGTATTGAGACTTGACCTCCTTCAGAACCCCATGACGTGAACCACATCCTCAAAGTGGAGGGAATGGTGTCCTCTGAACACCATGTGGGGCTGTTGGAAATTGTTGGTGATGTCTTCATGGATGCTGGGGTCATGTTTCAGTTCAAATTCTTCATGAGGAAACCGGAGACACACATTAGTCTCTTTATGTGACTAAACCAACCACTCAGCACAAATCTGCTAAAAATTCGAGTGAGCATATTGACCAATTCTCTTTGTTCCAGTGACTCTGTATTCCTTCCACCTTCTTTTGATGCTTCCTGCAATAGTCAATATTTTACACATGGAATCCTTCAATGCTTTCAGTTCGATATATGCTAAGTTTGTTTTTATCTTTGGTTTTCTGACTTCAGGTCCTTGTACATTTCATGATAATATTTTAATTTGTTCTCTTAAGCTGCCCTTTGAAATTTTCTGTTCGACTCTTTCCATCATGATTTTCCACAAGTTACTCAGCTGTTTTATGTCCAGAGCAGGCCTCAGAGACTCTTCTGACATCTACTTTAGTCTTTCTTGTCTCATTAATGACCTTTTGCTTTCTTCGTGGATGGTGTTTTTTATGTCATCCTCAGGTTGTCAACGCTCTGCCATTAGGATTCAATGGGTGAAATTTGTTCTTGAGAATTTTTCTAAATTCAAGTGAGCGGTTCTTAAGGTTGTATTTAGGCTCTTGTGGATTTGTTTTAATTTTCTTCTGCTTCAAGATAAATTTGCATAAGAGCAATTGATTATCTATTTTACAGTAAGTGCTGACCTGCTTTTGACTAATAATATTGAGCTTCTCGTGGTCTCTTCCCACATATATATAGCTGATTAAATTCCTGTGTGTACATCTGAGGAATCTCACATGTATAGTCACGGTTTATGTTGTGGAAAAAAGCATTTTCACTAAAAAATCATTCATCTTGCAAAATTCTATGATTCATTCTCCAACTACATTTTTACCACCAAAGCCATATTTTCCAACTCCTGTTCCTTCCTCTGTGTTCCCGATTTTGCACTCCAATTATCAATACTTTTCAATGCTTCTTTGATTGTATATTTGATCAATTTCATACAGAAGAAGTTCTTCATGTTTGTCATTACTGGTTTTAGTTTTTGGTGCATGACTGAATAATAGCTGTATTAACTGGACTTCCTTGTAGGCATACAAGATATTATGCTATCAGAAACAGCATTTTACTTCAAGATAGAACTTGAATATTCTTTCTGAAGATGAATATGACACTGTTCCTCTTGAATTTGTTATTCCTGGCATAGCAAACCACAGGTTTGTATAACTCAAAAATTACCATTATCATTCCATTATAACTCATTACTGTCTAGGATATGGACTTTATGTATTCTATTTAATTTTTTTATAACTTCCAATTTTCCTGGATTCATACCTTATATATTTTAGGTTACAATGATTAATGGATGATTGCAGGGTGTTTTTCCCCCCATTTTGAGTCATGCTCTACTAGCTAATTAAGGACCTGAAAGCTTTACTCATCCACATCGTTAATGTTGACTCCACTTTGAGGAGGCAAGTCTTCCCCACGCATATTTTGAATGTCTCCTAACGTGGGGAAAAGGGAGCCTTCATCTTCTAACGGAGTATTTGAAATTATTCTGCTGCTATTCGTCAGGTTTTCAGTGGTTAATCCCTCAGAAGTGGGCAGCCTATTTCTTCTTCATAGTCTGTTCTTAATCTGGAGCATCAATGCAACCTGTTAAATTTGGTTGATCCTGCTGGTATTTGAGTCATCTGTGGCATGGCTTCAGGCATCTCAGCAACACACAAGCTACCACAGTCTGACAGACTGATAGATAAGTGGTGGAATAGGTCTCTATAGTGCCATTAAACACAAAGTTGCTGTTAAATCGTTTGAATCATACTAGCCCTATGTGTGTCAGAGTAGAACTGAATTCCATAAGACTGTCAATAGCTTATATTCAAGATCTTTTTTCTTGTTTGAAATCTTCATTTGAGACATGAAATTTTCTCAACGGTATGAATGTTAGCTTACAATGTACTCTTCAGTCAGTATAGCTGTAATCTTCATTGTTTATGTCATACTTACTCTATGATGTTCAGATATGAATATTACCTAATTACTAGAAGTTTCTGAAGATGGGAGACCAAAATGAAGAAAGACTTTAGCACTGTATAAAGTGAGAAATGTAAGGAAACATTATTCTCCAACATCAAAAATAACAGGTGTTGGGAACATTGGTGGTATTTTAACAGATACGAAAGCTTCCAAATGGGACATGCGCTCAATTCTAGATTCTGAATTCTTCTCCACAGAAGCCTAATTGTGATTATGGTAAAAGATATAATTTTAACAATTTAGGGTTTACATAAGATAGAAAAGCCTCATTCATGACATAGAGTGAGATAGATTGCTATTATTCATATGTGTGTGTGTGATAAATGTCTTAAAAGGAATATCAGGAGTTAATATGGATATCTTCAAATTCTCTGTAAGTTCTCAGATTCTGCAAACTGCTTCACAAAGATTGCTAATAGTGATGATCTGATCAACTATACATACCTTCCTCTATCATTTTATTTCCTCTCTCGGTTATCGCTCGGATGCGTGGCTCATGACTGTCAATGTCAGCCAGTATAACTTGGTGCCTGTTCAGGAGATTCTTAGAAGCAACCAGGTCTTTACCTATTGACAAAAGAGATTTCAAGTGATGGGATTCTCTGATGTATGGAATGAGAACCACTTATCTCATTTATTTGAACTCTTGGACCTACATGCTCTTCCATTTGTAGTTCTAATCAGAGACAGGTGTCCTGAAACTTAAACCATCAGAATTAACCTTACTCAACTTTTTTCTTGCCGTGTCTCTTCACACTAAGAAAATCCAGTTAATTATTCTCTAAATGATAATGAAATAATCACTATTTTCCTTGGGAAGGAGCCTCTTAAGATCAAGTTCCTCCTAGTATGGAACTATTTTCTTTTGTCACATTGCAGTGTAAAAATGAGGATTTTCACTTGTTAATTTTTATGGATTTAAGAATGCCCTTACAGGCCTTAAATTTAAGTTATCTTCCCATGATGAGGTCATACTATTATCTGCTTTAAAGTTTTCTTATAAGAGTTGACAATAACTTAATAACAAGTTCTCACTTTTCGCCTAAAATGAAAAACACTATAAATACTATCTGTTGTGAATTCCCTACATCCTCTAATATTCCCCATTATTTGTTCTCTCCTGCATCTTCCCCATCTCCCATCATGTATCACCATTATTCTCTTTAAAAATTTTCTCCTGTACACATTCTATTCAAATTGTTTGTCGAGAAACTCTCTCCCCAAGACTCCCCCTTCAAAGAAACCTTCAAGACTCCACCAATGTCAACATTATCCAATCTCTCCTATTTACACTTAGTACAGTGTGCTAAGTTTCCACTCTATTTGGGTGCATTTTTTCTTTTCCTCCAAAGCAACTGTCTGACAACTGCCACTGGTGACATGATGGCTTCTAAGAAAAAAAAATCTAGTTTATTTGCTGTACACATTCTATTCAAATTTATATCTGCTACTTAACCCCTTTGATCCATGTAATCTTCCATGTAACTAAAAAAAGAGTCAAAGACAAAATTATGAAAAAAGTAGAGCAGTGCCAACAGCCTAGACAAAAACGCTTGGTATCTAAGATACTAAACATATCTGCTAGGCCCAAAAACTTCACAATAAAATAAAGTAAAGCAAGTTGAATAAAGCTAATCACTTTAGCTCTTCTTAGGGACACTGTACTGGACACATTGTCTATGAGTCTGAAGGTGAAAAACAGCACAAACTTTCTCTTTTCTGGCCGCATCCCAGATCTCCCCATCTCGCTGCAGGTACCTTGATCTATCCTTGAGGCACAGCCAGCTCAGGTTATACTCACCAACATAGGTGGAAGCTGCTGAGGGTTCTGTCTCTTGGATCCAGGCCTCTTCATCCTCAGTGTCTCTGCAGAGCTGGAGCAATCGGAATATATCGAGTAGTTTCTTTTTCCGGGTGGCCAGAGGCTCCTTCAAGGCTTCAAACCGGGACACTAGAGACTCCTGCCTTGCCCGTATGTCCCCAGCATCAGGATGGTCTTTTTCTTCAAAATATGCAGCCAACTCTGTGAGGGTGTCCACTTGGTCCTGAGAGAGAAACAGGAAAAGTTATCAAGAAAGAAGAGATTGGAGTTAGGGGAGTAGCTCCATGGGAAAATTCGCTCTCATGTGTACTGTGTTGGAATCTCTGATTAAATCAGTAGGGGAAAAAATTGGGTTGTGTTAATACAGCTAGGAAAACGAAGAGAAATTTATAACACTGTAATTGTCAAACAACATTGCAAAAATGACCAAAAAATAGTTACTAGAAATGCTCCAAGAAAATCAGAGAAATTAAAATTTCAGAGGCTTAACTTTTGGGGAGTGTTAATAAATCGTGGCTCTTAGGAAAAGAGTGGGAGACCTTTGCTGTCTGGGATATATTTCCATCATTTAGAATTCTTTTGAAGAAGAACTAAAACTTTAAATAAAATTCAAACTCCTAAGGCTTAGCTCATTGTATGGCATGAACAATACCTATGAGAAGAAATATGGTGCTGAAAAATAAAATTTAAAATAGAAATGCACAGGCACAGCTTTGGCTAGTCACTCCTTGTGGGAACTTGAGAAAATCATGATTTCCATTTGTATTATAGAAGAAAGGAAGACTATAGCAATGAGATTTTAAGGGCTTTTCCTAGAAACAAATAAAACAGAGGCAAGATACATATTCCATCATCTTCATGAGTGGCCTAGCTGAAGCACTGTACTCAGGCTTTTTGTTTGTAATTTGTTTGGAGAGAGGTGAATTTTGCATAAAAGAAATAGTCAAGAGCCAGATAATATTTATTCTGTGTTTTTCATCCAGGGCTCAACTTGTTTATTAAGATTTGATTTATTCTTCTTTAATTTGGAAACAAGTATTATCCAAATTTCTTTGGAAAACAAAACAAAACAATCTACTCCTTCACAAAAAAGGAAAGCCTATATAAAGTATTAACTCAAAGGCCTCTGAGCAGCCAAAAGTTAGGGCACTTTGACTTTGGAACACATCAAAACATAGTAAATGATTGTAAAACATCAGCAGCACCATGGATCCGTAATAATTATTGAAAACCTCTGTAGCCGAGGGCCCACACTAAGGAAATAGGAGATCTGGATTCTTCTCTTGAATGTCACTCAATTCCCATGTAGTGCTTGGCAAGGTGTTTCACCTGTTTTGATCTTAGTTTCATTTTCTATAGAATGAGGCGTTTGAATTAGAGGATAATAAAACTAGTCTCCAAATTTAAACTTCCATATAAAAATTAGTGTTTTTTTTTGAGGAAAAATGTATTCCTTTTTATTCCTGACAAATACTCTAGAGATTGGTAATCGTTTTTCGGTAAATGTTCAAGTAGTAAATATTTCAGACTTTAGGCAATATACTTTAAAAACCTTAAATGGCAAAGATATCATCTTTAGCATTAAAGTGTTCCTGGCACAAGCCATGTTGTTTTCTTTGAGGGCAACAAATGTATAGATGTGCTCTACACAATTGATCTACGTATTGTGATGAATTTTATGAGTCCCAATAAATTGGAAAAAAATTACTTTTAGCAAACATCAATTTCAGTGTTCCTTCCCTACAAAAACATCAGATTCTGGTGAAGAATTGCCCTGCTATTCCCCAGTAGGATCACATAATCTTATTTCTGAAGAGTTTATACATATTACTTTTCTATTGCTCTTAAGATAATTTTTTGCTTATTTACTTTTTTTCCCTTCAAATAATGTTGTTTCTCTATTTCAAAAATGTGCTCATCCATGTAGATATAAAAACCATCTTTCTCCGGCTTTACTATCTCCAGCCTTTTGTTTATTTAGAACTCATTGAGCTATCCTTAAAGCTATGTTAGTGACTGCCCCCACCAGGTTCTTTAGATTACTCTGTGTTTTCCAATTAACTCCAAGTAGCCAAAGAGAAGATATGATAAGTGATATTTTACAAGATAAATATTAGGCCTTTCTAGTGAAAAGCATAATCATTTCCACACCCAAGCCAGGGTTCCTGAATAAGAAATGGAATCAACTGGGGTTGGATTCCCACTGTCATCTCCAGGAACTCTCATGCGGCCTCCATATTCTAGAAACTCACTGGTACATTTATCTAAATAACAGTTTGTTAGGAAGTGGGAAGAAAACCCCTGAAAGTGGAGGTCCAGGTATCTGCATCATCATCCTGGAGCTGCTACTGATTCCCTCTGTGACATTGAACTAGGACGTCACTTTACTTCTCTGAACTTCTATTTTCTTAACTAGAACAACAAGAGTTAGATATGTTCAAGCTTTTGATCACAGAGTGTCAGACAGGAAAAGACCATTTTATAACAAACAGTTATCTTGTAGATGAAAGTATTAAGACCCCAAAAGATGGAATGAGCGACTGAATATCATATAACTAGAATAAACAAGAATATAGAATCCAGACCCTTGATTGAAAAAAGTGTTATGTTTTGATGATTCAATCAAATATGACACGAGCCATTGGATTCTGACAAAAGACTCTGAACACTCAGGAGAAAGGTCGGTTCATAGAAGATATTGGGAGAAAGATAATCAATTAAAATTTTTTTTCACCTTGGCCCTTTGCTCTCTTGACATTTCTTTCTGTTCGGAGTGTTTGCACCAAACTCCCACCTTTGGCCTTAGCGTTAGCAACAAACCTGATGGGCAGACACAGCTGACTCCAGGAGGCCGTGTTTCCGGAGTAGATTCTGAGTATCTGCCAGGCCTTTCCCATAATCCTCGGAGGTAACCTGCCACTCCACCTCCTCCAGCCAGCGCTTTAGATCTTCTGCATTATTTTCAAATAGCAGCTGCTGGTTAGCTTCATGCAACTGGGTCCCTGTGAGAAGACAGTAGGGACAAGATAATAGCTATTACATTGCTCCTTTCTGTGCTACAGCATACCTTCTTTCAATTTAGAGAATTATAGCCTTTTATGGAGAGCCTTGGTCAATAGGGTGGCCATGAACTGGAGTCCACTCAATGGCAGTGATTTTGGTGTTTTGTTTTGGTATAGCATTTCATATTCCAAAAGTATGTATATATATGTATAAATACATGTCTCACTGGAGATATCTGAAATCATCTTCATTTTGTATAATTATGATGGCATTTACTTTTGAACAGTGTAATGTTTTCAAAACAAAGATAAGTAGTAATTGTATTTCTTGCTGTATTCCATTGCTGCCTCAGAATTTAACTATCATTTTTGTATATCATATGTTCTCTTATCAGATTTCATTTTCAAAGTATTCAAGCCTAAACACTGAACTTTCTAAAAGATGTTGAACATTCAGGTTAACTAGTTTTAAAATTTCGAGATGTATCTTCCACAAAATCTTTCTCAATGATTCATAATACTCTTAAAGGTTTTATTCTATGATCTCACAACTATTATTTCCATGATCCACATAGCAATGCCTGTATCTGTGGGTGGCGAGGGTTTGGGGAGTAGCAGCAGAAGCCTCTGTTGTTGCAGTGAAATCTTTTCTTCCCCTCACCCTATCCCAAACTCGGGATGCTATTAAAGCCAATAGGTATATTATCACTCTTCGGTAAGCAAAGCACAGTTTTATCTACGACTGACTTTCAGAACAAAGAGAATAAGCAGTTATTACTTGCTTTAATTACTGACAGTTGATCAATGTTACAAAGTAAGAGGTAGGTTGCACAATATCACCACAAAAACTAAAAGGGAACAGACTTGGGGGCCATATACTTCCTGATTGCAAAACCTATTAGACAACCATTAGTCATAACAGTATGGCCCTAGTGCAGTGACAGGCACATAGCCCAATAGAATATGATTGTATATCTAGAAATAATTCCATTCACTTAGGGGTAGCTAGTACTTGACAAGGACCAAAATGCATTGAATAGGGAAGTGACCACCTTTTTGACAGACATTATTGGCAAAATTGGGTATTGATTTTCAGAAAAATGAGACAGGATCCATATATTTCACATTTAATAATAATCAATAATAAAAGGAACTCAAAATGGAAAATCCAAGAAAACTTAGGGGGACTTTAAAACCCATTGCTATAAAGCCACTTTTGACTCATAGTGACCCTATAGAATGAAGCAGAACTGATGCATAGGGTTTCAGACGCTAGAAGTCTTTACAGAAGCCGACAGCTTCAGATTTCCCCTATGGCACATGTGGGGATTTGAGCAGCTGACCTGGCAGTAAGCAATGGTTAGCCCACTGTGCCTCCAGGATTCCTGAGGGGGAAAGGCATGGTCCCAAATATATGATGTAAAACAATATAAGATAAAACTAAATATTCAAGAGAAACAAAAGATAACTTTATGCCTGGGGCCATCTAAAAATTGAACACACACATCAAAATATTTTTCCAAAGGAATAAAGAGACCCAACAGATGGGGGAAGCATGCTTTGACAATGACAGATCTGACAAAGGAGTCATCTCTAAAATGCATTTGAAAAAGCCTGGACCATCTCAACCACAAAAACACACACAGCCCAATGAAAACATGGGAAACAGGAACAGACACTTGACCAAAGGAGACATTCAGAGAGCCAATAAACACTCTAAGAAATGCTAGTAACCAGTAGCCATTGCAAGTGAAAACCACAATGAGATATCATTTCACCCCAGAATTAAGAGAAATGTCCACAAACTAGAAAACAACAAATATTGGCTGACAAGAGTATGGAGAGCAGGGACTCTCATCAGTTGCTAGTGGGATTGTAAAATGGTCCAGCAGCCATTGTGGAAAATGGTCTGGCTCTCATTATTTCTAGCCCACATGTCACTAATAATCTCTTTATGTCTAATGTAATAATCCTAACTCTAGTATAGATTTTAGACTACAGATTTTAGGCTGTATTGTCCATATGCTGTGGTCTATTGACATCTTAACTGGTTTACATTAATAGTCTAATTTAAATGCATTTTTATAGATATATAACCAATAGTGATGTATGGGTCCTGAATATTTATGGGATACAAAAAGTAGAAGAACTCAAAGTAACTTCAGTTTTTGAAGCTCTACATCTGTAAACATAAAACTAGTATTAAATTGTCATGTGATGAATTCATATTGGACTTTTAGAACTGCTTGGCCAAGAAGGATGAAGACTCAGAGGGACAGCAAGCAGGTGGCATCCCTTCTTGAAAAAGTCAGCAGGTAAATTCATGGTGGTAAACATAAAAATGCTGTGTTTCAGAATTTCTAATTGACTTTTCACCAAAACCTCTGCTTCTAACCTTTCTGCGCTGTTGCCTCCAACAATTCCTTCCAGAGGTCAGCAACTTCGCTCAGACGGTCCGCCACGTTTTTAGAGGCATAGTGATCATGCGCCATCATCTCCTGCCCGGTTTTTTCGAGATTATTGAGGAGGATCTCATTAGCTGCCAACTCCTCTTCAAAGACTTGTTGCTTTTGGACCCGGCTCTTCAAATTCTGTGTATCCTGAGATAGGATAACATAACAAAAGGAAAGCATTGCTTAAAAAAATGAAAGAGGGGAATTTTGAAGGCACAAATGATTTTTCACTATAAATCTAACTGTATTAAGATTAGGACAAGAGAGAAGATTGCTCTAGTACAAGTGTGGAGTAAGAAATCGCTTCAGACATGAGGCTAATCAATTCCAACATTTACTTCTACTTAACTAGATAAGGTTGAAGCTTCGGAATGTGGCCCCTTCAGCTCTAAG